>NC_085015.1:15629744-15647244 GCF_963854185.1 Sardina pilchardus
GGAACATGAAATGCAAAGTTGTCATTCGATATTTGGCAGCTCAAATATTGACAGACTTTCACCCAAATAGCAGATGAGGAGAATAGAACATTCGGGTAGAACATGCAACAATGTATTCCTTTACCCAGTGCATGTGGAATTGGAGAATGTAGTGAGGGGCTAATCAGTCTAATTAGTCTAAGTAATCAAACCATTACACATGTTCATGTCTGGGTGGTCAAGAAACAAGAGCTTGCATGACAATGTAGTTGGTAGTCAATGTTGTGTTCCAGATCAATTGAAGGTCAGATCATTTTTAAAGTTTACCAGCAATATTTCAAACCAACTTGGAAGTTGAGATTTCAAAACTCTAGTCTAGGACATAGTTTCTGATATGAGATTCTGTAATGTGTCTTTGTCATGTCATGACTTTTCTAAATAAAAAGTTGATCACAAAAAAAAAAAACCTCTAGTCTAGGGCAAGTGAAGGGCAACGGAACCCCACTCTAAGGATAGAGCCAGGCTAAACCTGTTGATGACCCCGTTCACTACCCCCACCCCCCACGACAGTCACTGCCAAAGCCTCCATCAAGGCCCAGGGGTCTGTCGAGTTCAAAGGTCAACTGAGGTCGCGACCTCAAGATAAGTGCCCTAATTACACCGGTAGGTCTGCCTGTCAGAGGACGGGGGTGGGTGGGGGAGGTCAGTTGGGGGGGGGTTGTAGATAGCCAGAGAGCAGGCCGAGAGCAAATCAACATGACCCTATCACTACACACAGCAGGGGAGCCAGACGCATGGGGGTTTATATACCTCGTCACACACACACACACACACACACACACACACAAACACACACATATGGCCATACACAGAAATGCACACATACCCATGCACAGAATCAGACATACACCCACACACACACACACACAAATACAAACATACCCATACATAGACTAGCACACACATAGAAACAAACAAAGAAACAGACACACACACACACACCACACAAACTCACACACAAAGACACAAATTCATACACGTCCATACATCGAAAACAGACAGACAGACACACACACACACACACACACACACACACAAACACACACACATATACACACACTCCTGCAGTCATGCACACAGTGCCAAAGAATCTTGGTTCCCAGCAGGGGGTTCTTGAGATTTTATTTTTGGCCGGCGCTGGTGTGAAGCGGGGCGTTACTCACCGCGGCCCCGTTGACAGCTCCAGCCGCCCGCTGACCCGTCCTGGCGTCCACCTCAGGCCGCGTCCCGTTTGATGTTCCGTCTCTCTCGACGGCACGGCCAGCCGGCCGGTTCATCCCGTCCCGACGAGAGGCCCGGGCGAAAAAGGTTACGCCGGCCCCGGCGGCGACCTTTGATGACCCAAAAGGGGTGCGCCCAGCACCAGAACCCACGGGTGCCGCCGCGGGCCAAGACCACAGGAACATCTCGGCGTGTTTGAGATGCTGGACGTTGCGTCTTTGGGGGGATCTTTGAGAACGTCCTCTGGCCGCCCTTCCCTCCTCGCTGTGCGCGTGTGTGTGTGTGTGTGTGTGTGTGCGTGAGTGTGTGTGTGTGTGCGTGTGTGTGTGCATGTGTGTGTGTGTGTGTGAGTGTTAGGAAGAGTGATGAGCCGTCATCGGGATACATCGGTGTCAGCTGGCATCGGCGGAGCGCGGGGCGCGGTAATGGACGAGGCCGCTTGGGCCTCCGAGAGGGAGCGGCATCCATCACTTTTCCGGGTGCTTCCGTGACGCACGGGCGCGGCTGAGGAATCTCGTGTGCCAAACTTGGGCCATTTATTACCCCCAGCTTATCATTATGGACCCAGCCCAAGCCTGAGCTGTTAGACACTCACACATTCAGATGGCCTCTGGCTTCATAAAGTTGCGCTGGAATGGACTGACAGCTCTCTCTCTCTCTTTCTTTCTCTCTAACTCTCTCTTTCTGTCTATCTCTGTCTTTCTCTTGATCTCTGTCTATCCCTCTCTCTTTCTGTCTATCTCTGTCTTTCTCTCTCTCTCTGTCTATCTCTCTTTCTCTGTCTCTCTCTTTGGCTGAAGTCTCTGACCCTTTTACTGATTTCTTTTTGGAGTGATTTACTATATAAAGTGTGGGTCTTAAACATCAGCAATAAAGCAAACAAAATACACAGCCACTACACACACACACACACACACACACACACACACACACACACACACACACACACACACACACACACACACATGCAAATACATGTATATACGCGCACAAAAGAACATCAGAACTACACACACTCATGCATTGATACACTTCTATAAAACACAGAGAACATGATCTAACACACACACACAAACACACACACACACACACACACACATCTGCTAGAGGCAGGTAAAGTGCTAAAGGCTTTAATGTCTACCTGGCCACAGTCCAGCATTCCACAATTCTATTTAGTCTAGACATCTGTGTACGCGTGTGTGTGTGTGTGTGTGTGTGTGTGTGTGTGTGTGTGTGTGTGTGTGTGTGTGTGAGACGGAGCCCTTAGCATACTAACTGCCTTCAGCAGACAACTGGAGAATCACTTGACAGAAAAGCTGTGTGGTGTTGCTGTCCTAAGAGGGCTTTTACTGCAACTTCACAGAGAGCTCAAGCACACTCATTAAGATGGTGCTGTGTCTCCACCTAACACACACTTCACGCTTTGAGTGTGTTTGTATGTGTACGGATATGTGTGCATTATGTGTGTGTGTGTCTGTGAGAGTGTATACTTCAGTGTAAGGAGGCATGTTGTGTGTGTGTGTGTGTGTGTGTGTTGAGCTGTTGGCTGAGATGACCACTTCGCAAATATTTCCCCCTCCCTTAGTGTGTGTGTGTGTGTGTGTGTGTGTGTGTGTAGACCCTGCAGTCTGGAGGTTCTCCGTGTGCCGGTCGGAAATGTCTAATGGCGGGCAATTGGGCTGGCAGTGATCAAGGGATCAGTGTAATTGCAATATCTCCTTCAGCGGGCTTCAGTGACCATTAAACCCCCCCAGTCCACAACAGTGTGCCACTTGATTTGCGGCTTTCGTCTGGACAGAAAGGTTATTTATTCACCTGGCCGTACGTTTACCCATGGAGATCAAGTATTAATCTGTCTTGGCTCCATCAACCGGCCAGACAGTGCTCATAGACACCTCATAGGATGGACTCAATGGAAGTCTGTCAGTAAGAAGTCTATATAGAACACTGCTGCTGCTAGCTGCATTGATTGTGAGGCCTTCTATCCTGAACAAACAAACAAACTGTATATAACATAACATAAAAATGAATGACATGAAATGCATGTATTATTTCCTCCACACTGATTATACACGTTACAAAAGAACTGTGCTTTATCTGTGTATTTTGTACATTATGTGCTGTAGGTAGCAAATTGTGTATCATGTAAATAATGAAACAGAATAATGTGTTTACATAATATATTTACATAATATATTGTTTGTTACGAACGATAATGCATTTTATGTACAATAAAAGGTGATTATTGCATAATTAATGCATGGTGTCTAATACCTACTTACTGTAGTAAATGATTGTCTATTATATTATTATATATTATTATATTATATGTATAATCATATTACCAGGTTGGGTATAGGCACATATGAAATGTATGATACATTATAAAGTGATACCAACATATATCTGAATCCCAGCATTTTGCAGACTGATGCTGTCTGGTGTATTCAGAATTCCTTCGCTTCAACTCACACACCTCAGCTCTTTACGTCTGTAGCCTATAGAAGAGACAGCTCTGCATCTAGGACATAGGTGAACGTTTAGAGGACATTGTGTCATCTATTATTGAGAAGATAGTGGAAAGAAACAATAACACACACACACACACACACACACACATACACACACACACACACATATTACTGAAGACAGGTAACATATATGTTCCATACCTCTTTTATAGTAACATCAAGGACACAGCAGTGTCTTTAAATTCACTGTTATTCTTTTTTTTCCCTCATGTTAATGACAATAAAGTCTATGGCTTAATGTATGCGGTGTGTTATCAGTATGGAAGTACAGTACAGTGTGTAGCGGAGATAGTGGTCGTGAGACAGGAGCACTATGAAAGGTACAGTAACTGGGGGAGGAGAGACTGCTGAGTAAGGAGGTTATGCAGTCGGGGAAGATGGTGGAGACCTACACACACACACACACACACTAACACACACATACAGACATGAACAGACACACACACACACACACACACATTCACACTCACACAGGCATGAACACACACACACCCCCCCACACACACACACACACACACACACACACACATACAGACATGAACAGACATACACACACACATACACACTCACACAGGCATGAACACACACACACACCCACACACACACCCACACACACACAGACAGACACACACAGAATACGGAACAGTAGTGATGGTCCTGAGCGCGCTCAGAGGAGCAAAGCCTCCGGCACATCCCCGTCTCTCTGCACGACTTCCCATCATCCCCCGCTGGGTACAAAGCCGCTCCCCCCGCGGGGAGCCACTTCCTGTTTCCTGTTTCTGTCTGCTGCTGCTGCCGTTACCGCTGCACCACTCAAGGACAGGCAGAGCAGCTTCTCTACTCTTCTGCAGGACTAGAGAAAGTGTGTGTGTGTGTGTGTGTGTGTCTGTGCGTGTGTGTGTGTGTGTGTGTGTACATTCTGTAAGAGCCTACTCATGCTGGCACATCTTGCTTATGCAGCAAAGAGGCAGAAGTGGGGTGCCCACTTTGTTTTTAGGGTTACCATGGCGATGCCACATCAAACGTCACCCACAGGGAAAGGGCTACTTTGTACATGAAGGGCTGTAACTCAATCTTTATAACATTGCACCTGTGCCAGGTTTTTTTTTTTTTCCCCAAACATTGTTGTTTGGGGTTTCACATTCCATAATTAGGCTGTACAACTTGAAGATGATGCATCATTAAATATTTCTATGAATAAAAAGAATCCAATCATTTTACAACTCTTTGTTTTCATCTCATGCCAACACTAGGGGGTAAAATAAAAACACTTCCCCCATATGGTGATCGCAGCAGTATGCATTAAATCACCATGTCACATTTCATCAATTTCCTCGATCGATATGATGAAAATAGACGGCGGTTAGCGGTTTTTGTCTGAGATGGACGTCCGTTGGTTCTCACACAGCCCCCGGTAGTGCCCTGGCCTGTGCGTGTGAAAGTGAAGTTGATTTTGCCTTGCGTTAGACACTCATTAATAAATGAGAGGTTTGCTCGCGCAAAGTTTCTGTGGTCGGCGGAGAAATCCAATCTCCACGGGATATGCATAATTCAACCGCCGCTGACCTAAAAGATGTGATTGCAGGAAAATATGTTTAGTGTGAGCACAAAAGGGGGCAAGCCTGGTGCGTGTGTGTGTGTGTGTGTGTGTGTGAGAGAGAGAGAGGGGGGGGGGAAAGGCTGAAAAGGCCCGAGGTCGACCACTTTGCAAATCACACTAAAAGTTTTTTTTCGTTCCGTTCTTTTCAGCAGAGCCAAACAGAACATTTTCGAGTGTTCTCTAGTGGTACCTACCTGCCGGCTGACCTTGTTTCAGTATGCCGTCTTAGTGAGAATAAGTCAATCTCCCTAGTACAGAAAGACAGGCGGATGATGGCAAGGCCAGACAGACAGAGAGAGAGAGACATGCAGGTTGACAGGAAGACTGACAGACAGATAGACAGTCAGGTACACAGATAAACAGATCAAAGGCATTGATGAAATCATTAAAGCTAGAGTAATATGTATGTAAGGGGCAAAAGAGCTTTCAGAGGATGCTAGAGAAAAAGGCTCTCTAATAGGGCAGCTTGTGTGGTCCTCCTCCGCCTCTCTTAGCAGCAGGGTACCATGGTTACAGTGGGCAACATGAAGTTTTTGTTCCCATTACCAAACCTCTCACTACTGAAGACACACACATATACACACACACACACACACATAGACGCACACACATACTGTACAAACTCACACACAGACACACAACACATGCATGCGCACAGACACACACACACACACCTGAGAGTGAGAGAAAAAGATACTGAGAGAAAAACACACACACACACACACACACACACACACACACACATACACACACACACTCACTCACTTTCCTTCTGCACACACACACACACTAACACACACAAACACACACACACACACACACACACATCCATTTACACATATTCTCAGACAGAGAGAGAGAGAGAGAGAGAGAAAAAAAACACACACACTAATTCACACCCGTTCGCACAGAAACACACACAAAGAGCCTCCACACATGACTCAGGGGTCATAAAACAAACCGGGGCTGGGTCGCTCACCAGATTTCCCAGAATCCTTAGCCATACCTCCCGCTCCTCCTCCTCCTCCTCCTCATCATCATCATCATCATCTGCGGGACGTAGCGGCGCTCGAGCACTCCTTCGGGGCTTCCCCTGCAAACGATGCGAAAAACATGGGCCCCTGGGGGGCCCCGGGGCCCTTAAACAGTCTCTCTAGGAGCCGAAGGGAGGAGACTCACATACCTTCTCCGCATCGGACGGACTATACGGCCGTCGTAAAAGAGCCCCGCGAAGCACTTGGCACCGAAGCCGCCGGCAAAATGAAAAATCTGGGATCGGTTTTCGTTGTCTCTTTATCACATCCTCCTTTTTCATCTGGCTGTTCTCTCTCTCCCTCTCTTTCTGTCTCTCTCTATCACACACACAGACACTCAGTTCTGTCTGTCCGTCTCTTTCTTCCTCTCTCTCTCTCTCTCTCTCTCTCTCTCTCTCCCGTTTGTTTTTCCCAAGGATGTCTTTATCCCAGCGTCGAGGCCCCCAGCCCGAGAGTCACTCGTCGTGTTTTCCAAAAGCCGTAAAATCGACATGTGTACCGCGATCGTTTCGAGAAGCGCTCGGGAACGAGGGTCCACCAGGTCACATCCTTTTATTTCCTCTGGAAACATTAGGACTTACTGCCGCGGCTCGCGTCTCCCAAAACCAGATGTGGTCCATGGCAGGAGATTCAAAAGCCATCAACTGCATTTGTTAATTCGTTTCCTTGAGATGGAAACAACTTAGACGGCCCTTTTTTTTTTTTTTTTTTAATACGCCGCACACAACTATCCATTGACTGGCGTCGATGGTTCCTTATCCGAATTTCTCTTGTCGTCCGTCTATCTGCGGATACGCCATATCCTCATATGCTCTCATGGCGAGCCACAATCGAGATTTTTATAGGGCCGGGTTGGAATATTTATCCGAGGTTCCGCACTCCATTAGAAAGCATTGAGAATTCGCATAATGTCATCTTTTAATGTTATTGCCCTCCGACACAGCCTATGCGCTATTATTCCGACGGAACAGCAGAAGCAGAGGGCATTTTCCCAGGAAGGCGGCGATGGGTTGGTTGACACCGATATTAGTTCCCGGGGCCCATAACGGGAGTGTAACATTCTTGGCTACTTGCTCGGCTTGTCACTTGGCACACATTAAAGAGTGAAAAACTGTATTGAAATGTGTGTGTGTGTGTGTGTGTGTGTGTGTGTGTGTGTGTGTGTGTGTGTGTGTGTGTGTGTGTGTGTGTCTGTGTGTCTATATATACTGTATGTGTGTGTGTACAGTAGGTGTGTGTGTGTGTGCGTATGTATATAAATATGTGTGTGTAGGTTTGTGTGTGTATCTGTGGATGTGTGTGTGAGAGAGAGTGTGTATGTGTGTGTGTGTGTGTGTGTGTGTGTGAGAAAGTGGAAGACTACAAAGGCATGATTCATGGCGGGCGGCTCGGGGGATAATAAAACCTGTGCGGGGCTGAGTCGGGCCCGAGGAGCGGAGCAGAGCGGAGCGGTGCGGGTCGTTAGCGTGGAGCCCGGGATGAAACATCGCTCGATCGGGTCGAGTGTCGCCAACGGAGGCCTCCGCTCAGAACGCTCATCAGCAAGCCATGAACGCTGCCGCCGCCGTTGCAGTCGAGCGCGGGGGTCTGGTCAAGCTCATTTTTACTGCTCGTTCCAAACGCACCTCCACCCCCTTCTCCATCCCCACACCACCCTCCCTCTCTCTCTCTCTCGTTTTACTCTCTCAGTCTACACTCCTCCGAAAACCGAACGTGTGTAAGTCTGTCTTGACCCCTACGCTCTGCGAGGACGTAAAAATGTGGTCCCAATTAGAGCCTGTGGAGTCTGACCGGCGAACACTCAAGCTCTTGATTTAGATGCAGGAAGGGTATTTGGAATTTGTCAAATCTTATTTTATGCCCCCCCGAAAAAAAAAACTTCACGTCGCTGGCTTCAGACACCCCTTCGAAGGCTTTCAATCACACTTGTTATTGCACGGGCCAGTGGAATAAAGACTGACACGAGCTCGCCGAGTCTGAAGGCAGCCTTTCTTTTAGCACTCACCGGAGCGAGTGAGAGAGAGAGAGGGAGAGAGAGGGGGAGAGGTAGAGAGAGACATCTGTCTGTGAAGGTAAAAGGTATGCTTACATACATATATCAGCGGCTCAGCTGCAACAGATTACCCTGATCAGAAATTAGCCCGCGCCGGTCATGACCTTGGAGCGGGGCCGGCGCGTTTCGCTGGAGATAAACACGGTCGCCTATTTCAAGACAGTCCTCTGTGCACCTCAGGGGAATAGCAGTTTCTGGGGGTTCAGAAGGTAAAGAGTAACTCGTGGGACAAACACACTACAAGCACCACGATCACAGGCTACATCCCCAGGGCTAAGCTACTGATGAACAACACTGTCTGCACTTCATTGTATTGTTCCGGAACAGTACAGTTGGGTTAAAAGGTGTCTCCTAAACTTTTAAACCTTCCTTTTTTAAAAGTACTGTTGAAAAACGGGCCTGTTAAAAGGCTATTTAGCCAACAATGTGTCTGTTAAATGTAAACAAATTAAGCAATTACAGTATGATATTTAAGACCAAAAAAAAACTGCTTTATTCGTTGAGTATTCCAGCTGCTTCATGACAAACTACTGTAATTAAAGACATTAAAAAATCCAAAATTAATACAGGGCCCAGTCTGTTTAAGTCCAGCAAATGCACAAGCAGCTTAGATAAGCATACTTTAGTCTGACCGGGACACACTAGGTTGCTTCTGTCCATCCAATCGGTCATCGGTCTGCATTCCTGGTGTGACATATTGACGCTGGCATACAGTACACACAGCCTGGGCATCAGGCCTCTCTGCAGTGCTTACCAAACACCAGAGCTGAAAGCCAACCCCTGAGAAAGAGAAGAGATGAGAAATAAAAAGCCATAATGTATGGCTGTACCTTCAGAGAAGAGTGGAAGAGTTCAAATATAAATGTGTGTGTGTGTGTGTGTGTGTGTGTGTGTGTGTGTGTGTGTGTGTGTGTGTGTGTGTGTGTGTGTGTGTGTGTGTGTGTGTGTGTGTGCGTGTGTGTGCGTGGGTATGTGTGTGTGTGTGTGCGTGGGTATGTGTGTGTGTGTGTGTGTGTGTGTGTGTGTGTGTGTGTGCGTGGGTATGTGTGT
The DNA here is from genome assembly GCF_963854185.1 of Sardina pilchardus. Taxonomy (NCBI): domain Eukaryota; kingdom Metazoa; phylum Chordata; class Actinopteri; order Clupeiformes; family Clupeidae; genus Sardina; species Sardina pilchardus. The sequence continues at coordinate 15,639,273 of NC_085015.1, forward strand.
GTGTGTGTGTGTGCGTGTGTGTGTGAGCGTGAGGGGGATGGGGATGAGCTTCGGGAGCGGTGGTTCGGTTAGTCATCTGTATTGTGGGTGATTTACTGGGGATGATGCAGAGTTCGGGGTGGCCATTTTTCAGTATCGTTTAACCTCCCCTGGGAAACACATGGCGAGAGCTCTGGACACACACACACACACACACACAGACTGATTCACACACACACACGAGGACTGGCCTTGACTGAGTAGGGCCTGTCCACCTGTCGTCTACGCCCAAGAAGCTCACAGTGAAGATCAACACCAGGAGCAGAGGAGGGAAATGATGCCAGGCAGTACTAATCAATTCAGAGCAGGAGGAGTCAGGAGATTGTCAGAGCCGAAGCTCCCGGATTACCGGCTGGATTTTTACGGCATGATGTCAGGTGGCTTACGACTTGACCTGACAATGGCCAGATTGTCTCTGGCCCATCCCGACCCAGAAGCTGGGATCTGGCCCTGTTCCGGCTCTAAGTCGTTCTAGAGTCGCGCAGGGACCTTTTAGTTCTCAAAGATGTATATTTTTGATCAGGAGACCTAGATGTGATTTCATCATAGTCTCAAAGATGTATCACTTTAATCACAGTTATTTCTCCTAAAACTCAACTTCTTTACAAAACAGAAATTAAGTGGGTAAAAAATCTACCATTATTGGTAGCTTTGAACAGTCATTGTGAAACATTATGAAAACGCGGTGGCTTTCCTGACCGAAAACTGAGGCGTAAAATCACAAGGTCATTTTGAATGTTTAAGTAAAAACTTACATGAGGTAATGACCCTGTAGAGTTCTCTTCTTTAGCACCTTAAGAGACATTTGCTCCATATACAAAATCTGAATTTGGAGATTTCAAGCCAAAATCTTACTCTTAACTAAACATCACACTGTAGACAAGACATAACTATTAAGATGGCACGTATATGCTTTTTTCTTCCTACCGGTACTATTTTCTTTTTTCAAATGGCAAGTAAATTGAGAAGTATAGAGAGATGTCCTTGCGTAATAATTGCATAAAGCTATCCTGTCCTTGTGTAATAACTCTTTAAACCATCCTGTCCTTGCGTAATAACTGTACAATGCCTCCCTGAAGGCTTCAGTTCATTCTCGTTGGAGGGTCGATGTTCTTATGTAATATTTAATGCTCAGAACCTTGAGATTCACATGCAGTTTACGGCCATTGAAAATGTGACTATTATGCTGTTATGAATGGTACTTCTATTTAAATTGAAAACACCTTCAGAATGCGCAAAATTAGCCAAAGGCTTTTCAATGACACATATTGGATTTGGAGGACGTGCAAAGGGAGGGGGGAGGGGGGGGAGGATGAGAGAGCGATATGAACAACAATGAAGTGAGGAAGAGAGAGAAAAGGGAAGAGATGGGGCCCAGAAATCCCTGAATGTCACCCAAGTCTGCTTAATCTCAAAGACACAAACCGCTCCCTCCATCTATCCCTCCCTCTATCCCTCCCTTTATGTTCTGAGAGAGAAAGGGGGAGGTAGAGAGAGAGAGAGGGAGGGAGGGAGGGAGGGAATCATAGAAAGAGAGAGAGAAAGAGGAGAGGGATGGAGACAGAAAGAGACAGAGAGAGAGAGAAAGAGAGAGGATGCTGTCGCGTTGAAAAGACTGCACGTTTGTCTCCGAGTCCCGCCCGTACCATCCCTGAGACGGGCAGAATGGGCTAATCGGATTATGCCCACTTCCTCCCATTCACCACCGCCATTGTTTTATTTGGCCTTCTCCGCCTTCTCCCCCACTTTCCAGATTTACACGCGCACATTTCATCTTTTCCCCCGCGTTATCAGGCCAACCAGCTCTCTCTCTCTCTCTCTCTCTCTCGTTTCTCTCTCTCTCTCTCTCTCTCTCTCTCTCTCTCTCTCTCTCTCTCTCAATTCCCGTCCTTTCTCATTCGCCCCGAAACAATCTGCATGCGCAGAAAAAAAAGGGCGATGAAGGACTGAACTGAAATGAAAGATGGCGAGAAATCAAAGACATCTGAGGAAAAAAGCGGAGTGGTATCGGTCACCGGGTCCTCGCAGCAGTCGTCCCGCGCAGCGCCCGATGAGAAATCACACCTCATCCATCAGTTTTGTCACATCATTCTTTAAACCCACCGTACAGAGATGGGATCTGGACATCTGTACTTCGTCCTTTGAGGAATGGTTTCCCCCATTTGTCTACATGCCACCATAACTCTTATTTTATATGGAGAGAGAAAAACATTTGAACTCCATTCAGTGTTTGACTACTGTATGGATTATGGATTGTATAAATACAAGCAGCTCTCAACACAAAACTGGGGCAGCTCTCTCTCTCTCTCTTTCTCACTCTCTCTCTCTCTATCTCTCTCTCTCTCTCTCTCTCTCTCTCTCTCTCTCTCTCTCTCTCTCTCTCTCTCTCGTCAAGAGCTGATAGTGCTCCTGGCATGGAGGCTGTGTCCAGGAGCTGTAATTGTAGCCTTATGAATGTGAAATTAATCACTACAGGCGTTACATATTTGCCAGAGAGGATTAATCTCGTCCCAGTTCTGCCAAAGGCTAAAAGCATTATTCATGAGCAGCAACTCAGCTCCGGGGCTCCTACAACAGTACTCCACTACGGTGGCATCGGGAAACACGCCGCCCAACGGCTAGCACGGCGCTACTGAGAGGAGAGGAGAGGAGAGGAGAACTGCTTCTATTACTCTTGGGCTTCTTTTCTTAGGTTCCCTTAAAATCACTGTTTGGTTTGTGCGTGTGTGTGTGTGTGTGTGTGTGTGTAGGTGTCTGTGCTTTGTTTGTGTAGGTGTGTGTAGGTGTGTGTGTGTGTTGTGTGTGTGTGTGTGTGTGTGTGTGTGTGTGTGTGTGTGTGTATGCACACGTGTGTGTGTGTGTACATGTATGGTATGTTTGTGTGCGTGTCTTGATTGTTATTGATTTATCATGCCTCATCTGTTCTGGTGAAATGTAATTTTTCTTCATATATAAATGCACTCACCAGACAGGAAATAGCTAAATTGTTGAAAAGACATTACAAAACACACTCTGTCAGAACACATCTCATGAAATCGCAATGCTTCACGAGTCTCCTCTTGATTATATTCTCTCAGCCACAGTGCATCTGGAAGGCATTATATACGATACCTTTATTTGAACATGCTAAACACATATTTGCATCGCGTCAATCACTGCCACGTGTTTTTTCTTCCAGCAGTCAGACAGTGCAAGTATGAGATCACCGAGCCAGGTTCAGGCTGGATGTTAACGTTCTCGACGCGCCGTACCTGTCAGCTCGCTCGACGTCGACACGCTTCCCCGCCTCGGTGGCTGAAAAAAAAAATAACAAAAAAAAAGCGCTCGAGTTGAACACCTCGCATGTCAGCCGTAGCCGAAGCCGAAGCCGGCACGAAAACATGAAGCTTTCAGTCCCAGGGCACAGGGCCGAGGCTTTGAATAATGAAGCATGGCTGTGCGCAGTGCCAACGAGGGTAGGGAGTGTGTGTGTGTGTGTGTGTGTGTGTGTGTGTGTGTGTGTGTGTGCGTGTGTGTGTGTGTTGTGTGTGTGCGTGGGGGGGGGTTGGTGCAGGAGACGCAGTCAAGGCGAGAAACGGGCAAGGGGAGCGATGTCATTACTCATCGATATTTGTGTGAAGAAAAGAGCGGAGAAATCCCTCACTAGGCACAAATAAATGATACCAAAAATGTTCAGCTCAAGCACTGAGGAATTTGGAGTGCAGCTGCTCTAAGTAATTCAAACCATGTTCTCTCTCTCTCTCCCTCTCTTTCTCTCTATCTCTCTCTCTCTCGTGGATTCTATGTCTCTGTAGTGTGTGTGAGTGTGTGTGTGTGTGTGTGTGTGTGTGTGTGTGTGTGTGTGTGGGCGACGAGTGAGTACTCGTTTGATAAATATTGATAAATACTCATCAAGGCATGTCAGACGGAAAATGACCAGGTTTCACTCTGAAAGTGGAACTTAAAACAAAAACAAGAACATTTTAGCACTCGGAAGGCTATAAATTACTCAGAGTCCAAGACTCTCACCATAGTTTACAACCTGTGGGACTTCTCTGCAGACACTGACGGCCGGGTGGGGTGAAGGGCAGAGCATTATCTTTGTGTACTTCCTAACGTGACCACCACCGTGGGGGAAGTGATTAAAAAAGATAAACACGACTACCGTAAAGAAAGTCGTACATTTTTTTTCGGGTGTATTTACGCAAGCTTTTATTGCAGTGTTCAGCTCTGAGAAACTTAGACTGCCCACCTCCTCAGGCCTGTGATTTCAACTCACTCTAAATGTGCTAAATGCTTTGGAAAGTCAACAGCGTGTCAAAAGGAGAAGGTGGATTGTAAACAGTGCCAGTGATCTCTTGAAAATGAGCAGCTTATTGAAAGGATGGAATTCCTATAAGCTTGTAACTCACATTTCCAACGAGCACAGTGTCTGTAGAGGGCAAGAGACATTGTGATGGTCTTAGTAATACTTTGAAAGATGAGAAAAAAGTGTGAAAAGGTGTGGTTGAAGCTGGCCGGGTTTGATTCACGTCTGCTTCTGTTACGTCTCAGTTGGCTGTGTAGGGGAACAACAGGTCTTACATTGAGTGTGTAGGTGTGTGTGTGTGTGTGTGTGTGTGTGTGTGTGTGTGTGTGTGTGTGTGTGTGTGTGTGTCTGTGTGTCTGTGTGTGTCTGTGTCTGTGTGTGTGTGTTTTCTAAAACATTGTGTTATTTCCAAAGCACTTTTGTTAGTTGTGTTGTGCTGACTATAGCCTGTGTGTTTAGTCTGTCCTGTGAGACAGCATTGGAAAAACGGCGACTGCTGCCAGAAAATGTCACTGCAAAGTTTTGCAGTTCAACAGTTCTGCCCCAGCGTGTCATCCACTGAAGGAACACGTAATAAGTGTTTTGAGAAATGGCCTTATAAAAATAGCGTTTTTAAAAATGCACTTTTTATCACGTCTTGTCCTCGTGAAAGACTGCCAGAACTTGGCTCTATTAAGCTGCCTGTCATCTCAGCAGGGGTCAGAGTACTCTCCACAGAGAAATAACTCTCTTCTCCTCTTTCTTTCTCTCTCCCTCTCACTCTCTCTTTCTCTCTCTCTTGTTCACTCGGACTGTCTTTCCCTCATTCAGTCTCTCCCTCTTTCTTTATTCTCTCTCTGTCCTCATCCCTCGTTCTCTCATCTCTCGTTGTACATTTCTCTCTATCTTCACTTTCCCTCTCTCAAACTTAATTTCCCTCTCTCTCTCCCTCCGTCTCTCTTTCTCTCTCTCTCATTTTTCACTCAATCTCAGCCCACTCCCCCATTCTCTCTATCTTTCTCTCTTCTTCTCTCATTTCTCTCTCTCCATTCCCCTTCTCCCTCCCTCTCTCCCACCCTCTCGCTCTCTCTCAATCACTCTCTCTCTCCCACCCTCTCGCTCTCTCTAAATCACTCTCTCTCCATCCCTACTTCTCTCTCTCTCCATCCCCCTCTCTCTCCCTGCTCTTTGACTCCACTTACATGCATGCCATTCACACTGATGTATTCAAGCGCAGGACAAATTAGCCGCCACCGCTTGACTGCTGGATGGACGGCGCGCCAGACACACACACAGACACAGACACACACACACACACACACACACACACACACACACACACACACGTGGGCGGTGGGTTCGGGCCCTCCCCTCATTTGTCTTCGCCCACCGGCCGCTCATGTCCCCGCCAACGCCGCCATTCATCAGACGCTGTCAGAAGGGCAGAGCAAATGGGAAGTCCCAGTATGATGCCCCCAACACCGCCACACACACACACACACACACACACACACACACACACACACACACACACACACACACTCATTCATTCAGTCATACGCACACGTACAAAAGCGCGCGCACAGCACACACACACACACACACACACACACACTCATTCAGTCATACACACACGTACAAAAAAGCGCGCACAGCACATGCACACACGCACATACACACTACCACACCACGCATGTACAAACATTCATGCGCATTCGCAAGCACACTATCACACACACACAAATGCACACAAACACTCTCATGCATGCACACACACACACTCTCACGCACGCACACACACTCTCTCACACACTATCACACACACACACACACACAGACACACAGACACATACACACTCACGCTATCACACATACACACAGATTCAGATGAGAGGCACATATTGAACACTGAAATGACTGGGCAGGAAGCCAGTCGTCCCATCAAACACCCCCCAATCAAGGGACTGGTTCTGGTGTTGCTGGTGAATGGGTCTGCCTGACCTGCGGCAGAACCCCAGAACCGCTCCCCCTGAGTGAATTCATTGCGCGAGGGAACGTGTTCCAGCTCGGTCCAAAGAAGTCCAGGTTCTATCGGAACTAATGAGGGAATGATGACGTGCCTGTTCTATGCAGTGGTGGTGGTGAAATCACTGCATTACTGTAACCCAGACTATACTGTAAATCATCACATTTCAGAGCAACGGTAGTGGGCCGTAGTCTGAACAGCATGACCGTTTGCTAGAGGGGAACTATGCCACTGAGAAACAAGAGAATGTATGCTGAGGTAAATGTTGTTGTTTTTTTTTTTTTTAAATGAAATAAATGGACTGTCTGAACTCTTGTTCCGAATCTTAATCCCCTTCACCATTATGTCATCTCTATATTCAAATTTATATGTGCCTTGTGACAGCAATCCTGGGAAGAAGTATGAAAAATAAGACCTGACCTGAACTGACCGGCAATTCAGCACTTAGTATTTTCCCAACTAAAGACGAAATAAGAGTCCAGCTTACTGCACTGTTGGCTAAGTTAATTAAAGTAACATTTTTGCCAAGTTATAATATGCTCTGGCCTTCACTGTATCAACCTGCAGTTCCTGTTCGTGTTTCAACCGAAGACCGATCACTCCTGGCTATTGCGGCCTCATAAAATGTGAGTTATTTTTCCACTCGGAGACAGTGTACCGCTGTGACCGAACATGCCCTCACGCTGTGACCGAACTTGCCCCCGGCGCGTTTTTTTGGTGTCGACAATGAAAAGGAGGAAAGAAACGCAGAGCACAGAATGCGCTGAGGAATGGTTTACATCAGAACTTTGTAATATAACAGCAGAAAAATAAAAAGGGCGGAGGAGAGAAAGAAAGAAAGAAAGAAAAAAAGAAAAGAAAGGGATGCTGGCCCTCAGCCGCCCCTTCTGTTGCTCATTAACTTTTCATCATGAAAAATGTTTTTTTAATGGTGACCTTTGGAGAAAGACAGAGCAAAAGCAGAAAAAAACACAACAACAGCACAAGCAAAGTATAAACGTCAGCATATCGAGAGGTTATGCTGCAATAGCAGCACACCCTTGTTTATTCATAGATCATTTTGCTAGCACTTTATCACGAACCCTGCGTCATGAGGCTGACATTAGCATGTTGCTAGCACGTCATAGTCTGCCTTCAGTCACCATGGAGATCGTTCAGTCCAGTAATTGTAGTATATTGATTAAAGTACCAAAAGGCCAAAAGACATGGAATCAATGATGCAACTTGATGACGTCAGCGAAGGCGTTTTCTCTACGACATAATGTATGTTATCTAAATTGTTATCTTAATTCCCCTCTTTCTCTCTCTCTCTCTTTTCACTCAATCTCAGCCCACTTCCCCATTCTCCCTATCTTTCTCTCTTCTTTTCTCATTTCTCTTTCTCTCCATCAAAGTACCAAAAGGCCAAAAGATATGGAATGACGCAACTTGAAGACGTAAGTGAAGGCGTTTTCTCTACGACATAATGTATTCTATCTAAATTGGATGTTACTACTAGAGTTTAGAAACAACTAGCCTGGGAGAACCCTAGCGAACTTGTTAGCAAACTTGCATCTGCTCTGCAGACCAATCTCACTTTGATTTGAGAAGTGGCCTGATGGTAATCAGGCTCACAAACAGCCACCCAATAATGTTCATGC
>NC_085015.1:15654744-15669744 GCF_963854185.1 Sardina pilchardus
GGTCTGAATCAATGTATTTTTTTGTCACAGTACACTGTGTAGCCTGTTTTCTTTAGGCATGCAGGCATTGCCTGTATCTGTCTGTGTCTATTGCCAGGCTGCGGTTACTGAGCCTGTTTCTTGTTATTATTTTTCTTAACGTAGTGTCTCTTACCGTTGTGAAGTATTTTCCTCATTTGTATTCTCTGTTAAGAATCAAATAACTTTGTAGTTTACTTTTTTACTGTACTTAAAATGTATAAACTGTTTTTATGTTGTTTTTGTTCAGTAGGTGAGATTTTTTCTTTCTTTCTTTCTGGGCGTTGCTCATTTGGTTGGTATTTGTTATTTTGGTGCCAGTGTCCTGAGGCCGATGAGAGATGTTAGTTGTTGGTTGTTTCTTGCTGGAGCTTAAGGACTAACTGGATGAGTCTTCTCCGCGATGATCAATTAGCTCTTTAGGGCTTTGAAGTGAAAGGATGTGGGGTCGCTTGTTTTGAAATGTTTCCAGAATCTGATGGCTCTCTTTTCGATTTTTTGCAGAAGAAGGTACTGTGCTGGCCTAGTTCTGCTCTGCATGTATTATTTGGTGTTTGTGTCTGCATTTTTAGGATGTTCTCTCTCTCTCACTTTCTCTTTCTCTCTGTTTTCATTCTTTCACTCACTTATTCTACTCTTTGGATCTCTCTCTTTGGGCATCTCTCTCTCTCTCTCTCTACTTCTCTCATTGTCTCACACTCTCACTCTTTGCACTCTCCTCGTCTTCTAACACCTCTCTTGCTCTCTCCATCTCAAGTCTGAGAGTTTTATGATATCATCTCCTCTATGTTTCTTTTTTTATTATTATTCTCTATCTATCCTCTCTATCTCTCTTTCTCTCATTCACTCACACTCCATCATTCATTCTTCCTTTCTCAGTCATCCTCCACTCATCTCCTCTGGAAAACACTGCATGCTTGTTTTCTGGCCTAGAGATGCTCCAGGGTCATCAGCTTTTGGCCTGTTTCTTTCCTGCTGTCCATCCCTCTCTTTCTCTCTCCATATCTTTCTCTCTTTTCTCTTCACCTTGGAATCACTGTCTCTGCCTTGCACACACACACACACACAAACACACACACACACACACACACACACACACACACACACACACACACACACACACACACGCACGCACAATCTCAAGTCTATTTCTCCTCCTCCGCTGTAGCAACAGTGGGTGGAACACGGAGGAGAGAGGCTCAACATTTCTCTTGACGTCTTCCAATTTCCATTGTACTGACATTTTGTTTTGGACTGGGGTTGCCATGGCTTTGATTTATGATATTATTGACGTTATCCATGGTGCATAATCAATCATGAGTATAGAGGAACGTATTAAGGCATCCTGGTGTTGCTGACTTGGGTCTGGCAGGTCTCTTGGTGCAAGGTTTAAATTCAGACGAGTTGCCGTCTGTGTTGTGCTGTGCCATGCTGTGTTTTGCGTCAGAGTCTGCAATTGAAGATCTGGTGGAAAACAGAATGACAGTGTTCTCTATTAACAAGGCCACTGGCGACTACTGTAAGCCCGAGTTTCGGAGGAGATGTGTTAAAACTGTTTGGTAAACTCTTTAGTTATCGTAGATGTTGTAATTTGGGCACTCCAGTGTGGAAGGATGAAGTTTGTTTTCCTTCAGATTTTTTTTTTTCTTTTTTTTTATTCATCTGCTTAAAATGTTTAATCCAGACTGCTTTCTAATCCCACAAACTGCGAATCAGGACAATTTCTTTGTTATTTTTTTTTACTAATTCAGCAACTTTGGACGAACAATCTGTAGTCATTTCCGTTGTCCATAAACACCTCAGCAGTTCAACTCCTCATGCCACCCAAACACTGCTGGAATTTTCCGGGGAAACTGTGCAGCATCGGTGCTTTTCCATCACCGCGGAAACAGGTCGCCGTCAGCAATGCGGCCCCCCCCTGAAATGGAATTATTTTTTAATACCTCATAAATAAACTCACATGTGCGACATGATGAATATGTCCGCTTCAGCACAAAAAAAAAAGCTCCTGGTGTTGGTTTGGCTGAATGATGCGTCTGTCTCCGGCGGCCATGTCCGTCCACACCTGGTCCCCACAGAGGCCCGCGTGTTTTTCTCGGACACACACACACACACACACACACACACACACACACACACACACAGACACACACACACACACACAACCCAGAGGAGCGGGGGGTGGGGAGGGGAGGGGAGGGGAAGAGAGGGGAGCTGGGCAGTGGCTGAGTGAAAGTGTCAACAGGAACACAATGCTGTGGCAGTGGCCTCCCCTAACGCACCAGCCAGCCCACGACCCCGAAATATACACACATCAATCCGACCCGTGTAAAACACAAGACTCAACAAGGCAAAACACAACACTTTTTTTTTCTTCTTGTTCTCGACACATTTCCGCTCCACATTCATCCTCTGGGGGTGTGTGTGTGTGTGTGTGTGGGCGGGGGGTGGGGGGGGGGGGTTATGAGACTTCAGGCTCAGAGTTTGGACATGGACAACACAAACCAATGGGCTTTGGCCTGAGAGTACAGCCTCGTTGACACCAGACCCTTCTCAGTTGATATTGGGAGTGGGTCTGGAAAGGGTTCATCGACTTACGACTTCCAGCAGGACCGTAACTAGCAGTGAAATAAAATTTAAATTACTGCATAAAACTTTTACCAAATTGTTTCAGAAGTGCAGCAATCTTGTAAAACGAAGGTTTTAGATGCAGTCGTTAAGTGAATTCCAAGGAAAATACACGTCCGTGCCAGATTAGCGATTGTAATTCCGTGTTTTAGGAAATGGAAATGGGTGTCTATGGCCTCTTGGCCGGATGGACCTGGTGAGCAAATCCCAAATTTGCCAAATGTTCGTATGGGCATTCCCAGGCTCGCCTCAGAATCTATAAGGCAGAAGAATCGACAACACGAACCAATGGATACCACACAAAAACAAACAAATGGACACCACACATGCGCGCGCGCACACACACACACACACACACACACACACTCATTCACTCACTCACTCACTCACTCACACACACACACACACACACACACACACACACACACACACACACACATAAACTTCACTGTGCCGCTGGTACTTAACTCATTAACTGCCATTGACGTCTTTAAACGTCATTTCAGACACATACGTTGACTGCCATTGACGTCTTTTTCAATGGGCTCCTGGGTGGGCTTGGGAACGATCTGGCAGAGTTTCAGGCTTGTAAACAGACTGCACTAGCGATCCGAACCTCTAGATGGCAACAGTGCCATTTGGATCATTAGTATCTGCCTAGAGTGCACAAGTCATGCAGAGACAACTAGCAAACACACTGAAGATCGACCACAGTGGATCTAGTTTGCACGCGATGCAGGGAATAAATATGCTTACTTCTTACATCAAGGATGGAAAACACGTGAACGGTATGATCCATTTACATTGGATATTGCGATATAGACTAACAACAATCTTGCTAGTGCTAGCTTGCTAAGTCTAGCATCCTTGAGAGTCTTTAGCGACCATCAGAGTCCCTAGCAACCTTGACGAGACTGACGAGATAACAGTGCAATCGTGGTTGACATACTACTGAAACGCTAACGTTAAAAAGTTGATTTTCACAAAAAGATCGTTTTCTCCATGCTTTGGTCAAAAACAGGTGTTTTTAGCAAAACTAACCCATGTTCTACTGACGATTACTAAAGAACGGAAAACGATAGAAACAAGCCGTTTTTTCCTGGTGAAAGAAGAGAGTCTACTCTTTCATTTGGTACCTTCGATGTTTACATAGTCATAAAGCTCACCGTTCGGTGGAAAAACAGTCAAAATGCTGTAAAACGTCTGGCAGTATGGAGCGCTCTGCACTGAAAATCGCTGGCAGCCAATGAGTTAACAGATGGCTCACTTCAATCACAAGAGCAGGCCCATGGCCCACGTGAGTGAGGAGTGAGGATGTGATGTCCATGAGATGACTCTGGCTCTCTCCTGAAGACTGGCACGCTGAACTCCTGACCTGCGGAGGGTCCATTTGCGGAGAGAGCTTTCTCTGTGCCCCAGGGGAGCACGCGGCACACAGCTAAACTGGCGCGCTGGCAGATGGGTTAGAGAGGATGCACACTGCACTGTACTGTGCTGTATGCATGGTGCTACTTTTATTGCACTCTGAAGGAATTATGCAATTTCTCCTCCTTCTTCATTATCTGAATCTAAATGTCATGAAACGATGTGCCAGCATTATCCGTAGATTACTCTCTCTTTCTGTATCTCTTACACTGACACACACACACACACACACAAGAGAGAGAGAGAGAGAGAGAGGAGAAAGAAGAGATAATCCTACACACAAACCCATACAGACTCTTTCTGTCTCACTTTCTCTCTCTTTCTCTCTGCTATGTGGAAGACCAGGAGGAGTAGGATGTTGGGGACTGGATCAGTCGACCCGGTGGGAGTTCTTAAGGGGACGGTGGGTGGTCGTTTAAATATGGAGTTCCCCTGTTATAGCCTGGTTAACGTTGAGAGGTTTCTGGATGTGTTCTGGGGGTTGTTGGGGGGTTGTTATGTGAGGATGGGGGATAGATGGTCAGGTGATTTTACATTATGTATTGGGATTTTTATGTGTGAATGCAAGCAAGCCCACTAATAAATGGAAAAGCTCAGCTTTCTGACTGACAGGGAATGACCGAGTGATAGAGAGAGAGAGAGAGAGAGAGAGAGAGATGTGGTGTTAGCAACACTGTACTAATATGCTAATAAAGCAACTTTGAAGTAAACTGAATTGAAAATTGAGAGAGAAGAAGGCAATAGAAAGAGAGAGAGAGAGGGGGGGGGGGGGGGGTGTGGGAGGGGGCTGTGTGTACTGTGGGTGTGGTGTACTACCTGCTTGGCAATAGCAGGCTGTGGGAGAAGAGACAGACCAGGCCATGGTGACACTCGTTGGCCTGCCCACAAAACAAAACACTACTGTTGCAGAGACAGGTGGAGAGAAAGAGAGAGAGAGAGAGAGAGAGAGAGAGAGAGAGAGAGAGAGAGAGAGAGAGAAGGGACGGAGTGTGAGAAAGAGGTGGGTGAGTTTAAGAAATAGAGCAAAATGGAGAGAGACAGACAGAAAGAGAGCGAGGAGGGGGAGGTATAGAAAGAGGAAGAAACAGAAGGGAGGGCAGCACAGTACAGAAAAAGTGAGAGAGAGAGAAATGGAGAAAGACAGATGGAGGGATGGAAAAGAGGGAGAGTAAGGTGAGGAGGTATAGAGAGAGGGGGGCAGAGAGAGAGAGTGTCTGTATATGTGTGTGTGTGTGTGTGTGTGAGGTATGCACAGTTATTTGAGTGTCTCCACCAAGAATAACAATCTGAGATGGGAGGAGGTCAGTGCAGTCCAAGAGTGTCTCAAAGTCATTAACAAAAGTGTGTGTGTGTGTGTGTAGGTGTGTGTGTGTGTGTGTGTGTGTGTGTGTGTGTGTGTGTGTGTGTGTGTATGTGTATGGATATGCACATATATGGCAAGTGCATGCGTGCCTACAAGTGTATGCCTATTGTGTGTGTGTGTGAGTGTATACTGTATGTGTCGAAAATGTGTGTGTGTGTGTGTGTGTGTGTGTGTGTGTGTGTGTGTGTGCGTGTGCGTGTGTGTTTGGGCCTTGTGTAAAGACCGCGGCACTGGCGTGTTGAAGTCCTGTTAGCAGTGCCGTGCCAGCATTTCCATAAAATCCAGACGGTGGAATTATGAATCTCCAGCAGCATAATCCAAAAGGACAGGGGGTTAGATATGCCAGCACTAAACCAGCTGCTGACGCCTGGGCCCTGGCCTGCTCCTGCACCACTCTATCAGGGGATCTCATGACTCCACTTCTGAAGGCTGTGCCCACGCGTGAGTGGTTTGGACATGGCTGGCATCGCCTGTGAAGAAAACTGTAACATGACGGTTGCTAACAAGGGATGCCAAGGACTTAAAGAGAAGGAGAGAGCGAGAGAGAGAGAGAGAGAGAGAGAGAGAGAGAGAGAGAGAGAGAGAGAGATTAATGAAATGTCCTTAGAGCTGCAAAGATCCCATAGTCAGCTTGGGAGCTAGAGAGTGTTCATAGGTGTGTTGCCAAATCTAGACTATATTTGGTGCGGGAATTCACAACATTTTGCTGAGATTTGGAGTTCATTAAAATGAAATCACAAATAAAGGTAGGCCTACAGTATGGCCAGAATCCTCGCCAGTGTTGGGGTAATATGAGAAATGCTTGGGAAATCCCTAAATTTAGGTGATCTTGTGAAAGCAAAACTGTTGCCAGTTGAAACTGTGTTATGGCAATGTAGATTTTTTGATGTGTTTAGTGTATTACAATATTTTACAGAGAAAAGAGACCAAATTTGTGTCTGCTCGGGTTCATTGAAAATGAAATGGTTCTGCAGCAGAGTTCTACATTTTGTTGTCTGTTGCCGTGGCATTCGTGTCGTGTGGTCTGTGTCTGTGTGTATTACACAGGGAATTGTAACATTAGAAAATGTTTAAGTTGCTACTGAAACTAAGTAACGTTCTAGAGTCAGCTATTTGTCAAGTTGTTGCTGCCGCAGGACTATAAAAGCCTACAGCAGCACGACATCTGTCAAAACACATTTATTTTATTTTTTTGTCGCCTTTTGTCATGGGACACAAATTACTCTTCTGCTGAGGGTGAGGAGTTTAATACTACTGTATGCTTAAACACAGCCTGTGCAGACACTGGGAAATTTGAAATGGGAATGTCATGAATGATTATTATGCACTGACAGCCTGTCCTCTGTCAGGATCCGAGTGAGCAACTGTCTTGTTACATCCAGTGCTATCTGTCTCCACTGAATCTGTTAAATATGCCCTTCTATTGTGTCATATTTCTCATTGAAAACAGCAGAGCAACACATATAAACGGAGCAAGCGTCCAACAAAAAGTTCTCTCAAAATAAACGGTTGCTTCGCATTGCATGGCGAGCACTGTTTCACGTTGAGTACTGTCAAGACATCCCAATTGTAAACATTGAATTAAACATATTTTATTACTAATGTTCACTTGCATTGCATCCTGTTGGGACAAGCTGTAAGAGAGGCCCACTGTCAGTGCGGAGCCCATGGAATCGCGCTATATTTGCCCTTCCTGTGTCCGGTGGAGGAGTAGCTGGTTCTAGGGTGGAGTGGGAACACTTGACTTAGGGCCGTTTCTCTGTTTCAGCTCTTCCAAGAAAGCCCTCATTCATTCACTTGTGTTTCAAGGCACACTAAGAAGATACATTTCGGATTGAATCGGACACTAACATGTTAGTTCATCGACCTTATAACCTTAAGGGTTGGGAGTGTAATACCGTGTTTAAAACGCAGTTCCGGGGGGGGCGTTGTGGCGCAACAGTTTACAGCGCTCGTGCCTTGTACGGTTCCGAGTGCCCATGGGGACCCATGTTCGAATCCGGCCTGCGGTCATTTCCCAATCCCACCCTATCTCTCTCTCCCACTTGCTTCCTGTCTCTCTCCACTGTCCTATACAAATAAAGGCAAAAAGCCCAAAAAACATACTTTAAAAAAATAAATAAAAATAAAACGCAGTTCCTGCAGGTGGAGGGTTAGCGGAAACACTAAGCTCCAGCTGAGTGTGTCTCTGCGTCAGTTTCAGCCCTTCCAAGTAAGCCGTGATTGCAAGCTGGATTAGTCTTGATTACAACCTCCTCCCCGTAGATGATCGTGACCCCAAGTGTGTGTGTGTGTCTGTATGTGTGTGTTTGAGTAGAGTGTGTGTGTGTCTGTCTGTGTGTGTGTGTGTGTGTGTGTGTGTGAGAGAGAGTAGTGTGTAGTCTATGAGTTAATTAGACTTTGACTCGTTTTGAGTCAGAGAAAAAAAAAACAGTAGAAAAGGAATGAGAGAGAAGAGAAGAAACCTGATGATGATGATGATGGCGGTCACTCTCCCAGTGGGACGCGCTGCCGTGGTTCAGGCCGTATAGGCTTCCTCCGCTTCCTCACATGCGGGCGGGGGTTAGCGCAGGGGTCGCTACTCCAGAGGACGCGCTAGCTAGTTAGCGGCGCGAAAATCCAATTAGCGTTAGCGGAAAAAAGTGAGTTTTTCTTTTCGGCCCGGTGTCTGTTCAGCGGCGGAGGCGGCGTGAGTTAATTATAACCGTGTTCTGCCGCTGCACGGCACTCTGGGAAGGAGGAGGTCTCGCTCGCTCACTCTTTCTCTCAGTTTGCTTATGTTGGCCACTGAGCGGGACTTCCAAGGGCGGCGCTAAATTTTTGTGGAGGACGTCTCGCTCTTACCATCAAAAGAAAACAGACCTTCTTCAGATCTCCCTGATATCTGTTTATTTTGGACATTGATAGGCTTAAGCATTCTTCTGTTCAAATATGTTATCAGTTGCAATCGACAGGTTCAAATAAAACAGGGTGGTTACCTTTAAATGGGAGGTTATCAGTGTGTGTATAAGAAAGGTTGATATGTCCCCTTCAAGGGATGCAGAAGGACCACACAGAATACTTAATTGCTGTTAATGGATCCAAGATGTTTTGAGAATATTTCCATTAGGGTCTAAAAATGAAGACCTTGTCTGATTACCCATTCCTTAGAGGGACAGTTTGTCTCTCAGTGAGAGAGGAGGGAAAGGCTCACATCTGTATGAAGGATGACCTGATTTGCATTGGTTTATAAAACAGTCAGGTTTGTTGTGTTCAAACATGATATCTTGCTGATTGTCTTGTTTATAGCACGAGGTCATGGACTTATATATCCACACACTCTGGCATGCACTTGTGTGTCAAATGTTAACACATCTTGAGCTCCCTCTGTATGTGTGTATGCGTGTGTGTGTGTGTGTGTGTGTGTGTGAGAGAGAGTGTGTGTCTGTGTGTGTGTGTGTGTGTGTGTGTGTGTGTGTGAGAGAGAGAGAGAGAGAGAGAGAGAGAGAGAGTGTGTGTGTGTGTGTGTGTGCGCTGAATGTGTTCAATTCAGTGCTGAGTTACAGACAGTGACTTGGAAGCAGATCTAAGCACTACAGCGATAAAGCATCTTTATGCCGCTCGACATACCGGTGGGTGACGTCACTGGCTGTGGGCACCAGAAGCATAACCTTATACCCTGTACATAACCCAAGTACATAGCCCACACTTGTCCGACACATTGTAGCCTTCTCTCTCTCTCTCCCTCTCTCTCTCTCTGCCATTTATACTTAGCGATAAGCGCTGCAGAATTCACTTCATCAATGCCAAGGCTGCCTTGTGCCTGTCTGAACCTCCTTGGAGTGATTTATGCCTTTCAAACGCAGAGAACTTCAATCAGCTCTGGCATATGTACTGTACCCATGGACACCCACCAAGGCGACACACTCAAATCAATCTTCAGAAAATGTTGAAAATTAAATAATTGCTACTCTTGAAAAAGCTCAGTGTTCTCTGATGAAAGACCAAGAAAAGTGTTTGGTTAGCATAGCTTTGACCTACTCTTCCACTGTATATATTGTGTCATAGGGTCATAAAAGTTAAATACAATCATTTTCGAACTCTTTTCTTTGGTGGCATAGGCCTGCTCAGTAAGCCATGAATAAACGAACACAGCTACAGTCTGGTAAAGAGAATGTGCCGTTCTGGAATTATTGAAACAATTCTGTGAATCTAAATGAGAAATGAGGGCATTCTATTACAGAACGAAATACCGAGAGAAGTTCAGCTGTGCTTACTCAAATCCTTCCATGAATAGATAGATGGACAGCCAGATATGGAGATCAGGCAAGACTTCTGAAGAGTCGCTATGATATCATTGTTCCGTTTTGAGACAATCAGCGCGATAACGGAAAGAATTTTAAATGTAATAGCCTCTCCAGGTGGTGACATATGAGGCACGATTTTGGCAGTTTGGCCATTATGTAAGAATATTCCCTAAGCACACATGCTCACACACACACACACACACACACACACACACACACACACACACACACACACACACACACACACCAGAAGCTCTGGCAACATTGAGTTCTCCATCTTCACACACACACACACACACTGATGTCCGTTACACCAGAGTGAGCGTTAAATACAAATCTATGACACACTCCTCCTTGTGTTCCATTTGGCTGAAATCCCCGGGCATGCCGAGGCCGAGAAGAGACTATCTCTTTCTGATGTTAGCGTCCAATTAGTCAAGCTAATCAGAGTCTGTCTGTCTGCCAGAATACCGATTCCGTAAAAAAAAAAAAAAAAAAAAAAAACGACGCTTAAGTGATATCTTTTGTGACGGGTGATAAATGTCCACACCGCACCGTGCTCAGATTTCGGATTAGGCTGGAGCGCACTTCAGAGAAAAGCTTTTCCGAGCAAAACATTTGTTTAACTTAACATCCCGTCGAAGCCATTGTGGCATCTCTGCTGTATTTGAACTGGGGGAAGAAGGGGAAAAAAAGACACAAGTGTAATCCTAATTGGATGTGAAATATACTCCAGACAAGAGACACTGCACTATTCCATTTTAATGGCGCTGGTGTGAGGAGGTCTAGTGTGTCTTTAAATAGATGAGATTAAAATGAATATCTGCAGATTACAGATGAGACATGATCTCAGAGAAGGATACTCAGCGCGCCAAGTCAGGCTTTTTCCACTGCTTAACCCCATCGCTATAAAAAAAAGAAAAAGGAAAAGAAAGGCAAAGGGAAAAAAAGCCTGATAAAAACCACATTGGCTGGATCCATCTAAGTGGCAACTCCGATTTTTCAAAAGCGGATCGTTTTTTTTTTTTTTTTTTTTCCTTTACACACTCCCACGTCAAACACTTTAGATTGCTGCCCTCAACCCTCCCAAGGCACAGAGCGGGGAGGCACCACGTTTTGTAACTTATCAAATCAATATCGGGTTGCGCGGCGGACGGACGGCGGACGGGGCTCCTGCCGCTGGGGCATTGGCGAGGGGGGGGCCCTTTCGCTTCATTTGCCCCCCTCTGCCCCCTCTCGTCTCCAGGGGCCGGACCACCCCGTGGCTCCCCAGGCTGGAGGGCTTCAGCACACACACACACACACACACACACACACACACACACACACACACACACACACACACACACACACACGATATCTTTCAGCTGCTGTCACATTCGTTTGTGTTCTCCCGCTGCCCTCAAAGGCCACGAGTTAGACTCTGTGTTATTTGTCTGAGTTAGCGTGGAGATAGCCTCTCTGCACTCTTGAGGAGTAGCGGGAGAAAATGGAGGCAGACACATGAACATGCACACACACACACACACACACACACGCATCTCTCTCTCTCTCTCTCTCACACACACACACACACTCTCTCTCTCTTTCTCTCTCTCACACACACAAACTCTCTCTCTTTATCTCTCTCTCTCTCACACACACACACACACACACACACACACTCACTCTCACACACACACACACTCTCTCTCTTTCTCTCTCTCTCACACACACACTCTCTCTCTTTATCTCTCTCTCTCACACACACACACACACACACACTCTCTCTCTCACTCTCACACACACACACACACACACACTCTCTCTCTCACACACACACACACACACTGTGACTATCTCTCTCTGTTTCTATCTCTCTCTTTCTCTCTCTCTCACCTACATGTGCAAACACAGACATACACACTTACACAAACACTTACACACACACACACACACCAACACACACACATAGATTTACACACATGAACCTCCTGTTAACATTCACATTCACACCAGGTCTTTGGCCCAGGCCCAGCAGCCAAGGGATTAATTAACTTGTAATCTTGAGCAATATCCTTGGAGAAGTTCAGAAAAGTTCGCCGTCGGAGTCCAAGGTGTTTGCGCTGGGAAAGTTCTCGCCCTCTCACTCTCTGATGAGTTTCTTCGCAGCTGCGGACCCGACGTCGTATAAGATGAGGGGCGAAATCTGTTTCATTAAAAAAAAAAAAAAAAAAAAAAAAAACGTTATGACTGACCAGGGAGAGACTCGTAAAAGGGCATCCAAGTGAGAGAACAGCCTCAGCGATGAAGCTGTGCAAAACGTTAACAATCACAGCACAGGCCAACAGATGGGGGGTGTGAGTGGTGTGTGTGTGTGTGTGTGTCTGTGGGTGTGTGTGTGTGTGCGTGGGGGGGGGGGGGGGTGGTGGTGGTGTGGACTTGAGACAGATTTGTGAGAAAATGACGTTTTTCTACTTCTGAAGCTCTTCCACTGCTCCGAACAGGCACCCAAAGAAAAGAACCTAAATCTGTGAACAAGCTTTTAAAATCGTCGCAGAGGAGAGAGCGAGAGCAAGCGAGGCCTTATAAACGTCTGTAAAAAAAAAAAAAAACGACGCTCCGGCACGCAGTTGTTGATCTAGCTGCCGAGTGCCAGACTTGGAGAAAAGACGGGAAGCCGCGGATCTCTCCCGCGTTATATGGAGCATAAAAAGGCCTAGTCACGGAAAATCAAAAATAAATACGTTCGCTCTGCCAGCCCGGGTCTCTTTTTTGTTTGCACTCGACCCAAGTCTGCGTTGCAAAATAAAGAGCAGCTGAAAACCCACACAAAAAAAAGAGAAGCCCCTGAGATGTTTCGCCTTCGTAATCGTTTGATCACTTTAAACGGGTCGACTCCGAAAGCCGCAGCAAATAATAAACATAATCCCCGCGGGCTGGAAATTGTGCGGATTACGTCTTTATTACTCCGGCTAACTCGCGCAGAGCCCAAATCTGCGTTTCGCCTTCAATCTGAGCTAATCTAATGAAGCCCGGAGCGAGCGCGGGGTGCCTCTTCGGATTGACCTGTCGAGGGCACCGTCTTTGCGCTTGGACTTTTATCATTGATTTAAGAAAGGCCAAAGTGTAACACACAGACACACAAATCCACTCTCACAGACACACACACAGGGACACACAGACACACAGACACACCCACGCACACAAACACAAACACACAGACACACAAATATGCACACTCACAGACACACACAGAGGCACACAGACACAGACACAGACACACATACACACACACACACACACACACACACACACACACACAGAGAGAAACACACACACACACACACACACACACACACAAATCTGCACACTCACAGACGCACACACATGGAGACACACACACACAGACATACACACACACACACCCTTTGTATCAGATTTTTCGCTACCCCTTTCCCTCTTCATGTAGGTCTTCTCTCGGCATGCATTAACCCTTTCTGTCCCAGCATGGGGGGATTTCTCTGAGCACAACACAAGAGGAGCAGGCAGACATAACAGAGATTGGAATATGAGGTTGCCATGGTAATCACAGTGGGAAGTCCCTGATGTTTCGACAACACAGACGCTGCCGACGACCAGAGAGAGAAAGATGAGAAAGAGAGGAGAGAGAGAGAGAAAGAGAGAGAGAGAGAGAGAGAGAGAGAGAGGAACCCCGCTGGGAGAGGGGGATGCTCCCAAAAACTCAGTGGGGGACCTATATAAACACACACACACACACACACACACATGCATTCAGACGCACACAGACATGTGTGTGTGTGTGTGTGTGTGTGTGTGTGTGTGTGTGTGTGTGTGTGTGTATGAATGTATGGAAACGTACACACTCAAAGAAGACTGTGTGTATGTGTGTATGCGTGTGTATGCGTGTGTTTGAAACTTGATCACAAGCACACTCACAAACACATGCTTATCCCACCCACACACACACACACACACACACACATACACACACACACACACCTATGGAGTCTCAGAACAGTAGTGACTAGTCTCTCATACAGACGTCAGCTCCACTGCAGGCTACAGACACACACACACACACACACACACACACACACACACACACACGTATGGAATCTCAGAGCAGTAGTGACTACTCACTCATACAGACGTCAGCTCCATTGCAAGCTCCATTGACAACACCCTGACTAACTCCCCACTTCCAAGAAACAGAGAAGTCAAGTTTGGCAAAAGAGACATTACGTGGGCAGGAGATGGAGGGTAGGCGCGCGTGTGTGTGAGTGTGTGTGTGTATGTGTGCTTGTGTCTGTGCATTTGTATGAGTGTGTGTGTGTGTCTGCCCTCACGTCTGGTTCTGTGTGAGTGTGTGTGTGTCTGCACTTGCGCGTCTATTAGTGTGTGTGTGTATGTGTGTGTGTCTGTATTCGCATCTGTTAGTGTGTGTGTGTGTGTGTGTGTGTGTGTGTGTATTGGTTTTGAGCTGTAAAATACTTTTTTAAGTTGGATAACTATTTTACATGGAGCTGAAAACCATAGACCCCCATAAATCTAACCCCATTCACTGTCCCTGCGAGAGCTGGACCGGGGGGGGGGGAAGGTTACGGGCCCGATGTGGAACCCATGTGGACGCTGACATTCTCTGGATCCGGTTCTGAGGACCGTCTGACCGTTAACAGTCAGTCCAGAACCTTCTGACCAGACGGATGCCGGCGCTACACCCCAACGTCAACAAATAAACCCACAGGAAGGGCCCAGCTGCAGTTGTAAAGTGCAAAAAAACGCACCAGGAATCTGTTTTCACAAAGTATCTGTTTTGACCGCCACCCCCACACACACACACACAATACCCCCCGTCGCCCGGCTGATAGCGAAAACACGGGCAGCGAGACAACGACGCGCTCGCGATCGGACATCTTCATCTCGTAAATGGCGTGCCTCGCATCGCTAACGGGGTGGTAACGGCTCGGAGCGCCTCGGCGGCTTTCATCCCAGACGCCCGGAGTTAACGAGGCCGCGCTGAGTGGGAGATCTAACGAGGGCGGGTTTTTACAAGCGGCCAGATAGATACGGAGGAAGAGAGCGAACAGACAGCTGTGGAGTAGAGAGAGAGAGAGAGAGAGAGAGAGAGAGAGAGAGAGAGAGGGGAGGGAGGAGAGAGGAGAGGCCGAGAGAGGCGTCCTGGATTGACTGGCTGACAGACTGACGATAACCAGCTACACACACACACACACACACACACACACACACACACACACACACACCAACACACTAATCAAC
>NC_085015.1:15687244-15762244 GCF_963854185.1 Sardina pilchardus
CTGTAACTCAACACGCTGTATGGCCAGGGACTCATCAGGTTGCGTAAACAGATCTGTAAAAACACACGTGCACAAGCAACTGTTCATTTTCACTAGATGTCTACCTCAGTACATTGTAGTCTCTGAGTGTGTGTGTGTGTGTGTGTAAGAGAGTGTGTGTGTGTGAGAAAGAGAGAAAGAGAGAGAGAGAGAGAGAGAGAGAGAGAGTGTGTGTGTGAGTGTGAGACTGTGTGTCTGTGTGTGGGTGGGTGATGAAGCACCATTAGATCCATAGAGAGTAGAATTAGTTAGTGAGAAGTTCTCTTTCTCATTCTCAGGTTCCTTCAGAGTGTTGAATGTAGCTTTTAAAAGTGCAGTCTGTGATTCTAATCTCCAACTGTTTCTTTTTTTTTCTAGTTAAATTCAGTAATTAGCTCCTGATGGTTCTGTGAGCTGTTTGTTCAGTGCTTGAACATCTTGGTCTCAGCTGATCCTGAATCTCATCTATCAGTGAAGCACACACACACACACACACACACACACACACACACACACACACACACACACACACACACACACATACACACATACACACACATACATGCATCCACACAGACAGACACACACACACACATACACACACACACACGCACACACGCATCCTCTCACACACACACACACACACACACACACACACACACACACACACCGGAACGCATACATAGTCTCTTCTCTCCCTTCGTGAGGGAATAGTCAAAGTCTTGCTCCAGTGGTGGTGTTAATAGGATTGGATTGCTAATAAATCTGCACTAATTAGGCAGAACAAATTAAATTAATTCATTCCAATATTTTTAATTAGAGCTTCACGGAGCCTAACCTAAATTCAATGTGCTTGCATCTCTGGTGGGCTTGCTTTTGCAACAACATTTAAGAGGCCTATATTGTCCAAATTAATTTAGCAGTACCACACTAAATGCTGATAAACCCTAATGTGTTTACCCCTGTGATTGTGTAAGCAAGTTTGTTCTGCAGGGAGGGAAGTCACTCTTGCCATCAAGGCTGCAATTAAGGAGATAGTGGCCAATAGCGTAGCACTGGACTATTCTGTTCCATTCTGCTCTAAATATAACTAGCCCTGACTGACCTGGATGTGGGACAATTACCCCAAAGACAAGTATGTTATTCTGCCTTTTTTTCCAGTATGTCATCTATTTTGTGTTGACATTTTAGAGGAAGAGGAAGAGATTCTACTTTTGGAGTCTGTGGGGACGCTTGTATTATATTCTTTAATAGACAGACGTTTTCAACACTTTCAAGAAAGGTCTCAGGCTTCCACATGCTATGTTGCTATAGTATGTTTTATAGATGGTTGAATGGATGAATGAATGGATGAATGTGTCCATCACAATATGATCCTAGTATATTTTCAAGGTTAAAAGATACATAGATAGATTGCCTTGCAAGCCTTTTATTTTAACATGAAGTAGTTTGAGATTTTCAAATAAAGAAAACATCATAGATTGTACATTTTAAAACTTGCAGCTGATAGTGAATGTGTCCTTCATAGGGAATTCATGGTGTTCTCCTGCCACCTAGTGGTTAAAGCCCATAGCTTACACTGCACATGCAATAAAGAGTCACTTTATCCAGTAACAGAATATACATTTTAATTCATTTCATTCTAAAATATATAGTATTACAATGTAAAAAAAATAATTTGATTAAGATCAGTTCAGTTCCAGAGAGTCTGACAAGCAAGCAAGTCAACCAGTAATAGTTACAAACACATGGTGGTGCATCAACATCAACGGAGAAAGTACTGTAACTGCAGCATAACCTGACAAGTAGCACAACATACAATCTGTCTGATAAATGTGTGATAAACTGATTTATTCATTGCTGTTGATTTTAAAGAAAATTATTATTAGAAAATGTCAAGGCTCAAAGATCAAAGGAACATCTGTCCTGAAACTCAACTAGCAAATATACAAAAGGTTTGACTTCGGTTGGTTGAGTTGGAGGTCTGGGCTGGAACACAGATGCTTTGTTTGTGCATGACTGTGTGTGTGTGTGTGTGTGTGTGTGTGTGTGTGTGTGTGTGTGTGTGTGTGTCTGCGTGTGTGAGCCACAATAAGCTTAACTCTCACACACACTCCAGTATCTCTCGGTGTGTCTCACCACCTCTCCTCCTCTCATTTCCCATCATCCCTCTCTCTGCGTACCGTACCACACACACACACACACACACACACACACACCCTCCTCCTCCTCTTCAGATGTAAACGTCCGGCCCCAGCTCTGGAGCGTACACCTGGTCCTCCTTGGTGAAGTCCTCGTGGGGCAGCCCCTTCACCCTGACCCTCCACACGGTCATCTTCCTGCGCCGCGGGTCGTGCCCGGCGGGGTGGAGCCTCTGGGCCTCGGCCCGGGCGCGGGCGTACTCGCGCCACGCCCGCTGCGTCTCCTGGCGCACGTACGCCGCCAGCTGCGTGTCGGTGCGCAGCCGGAAGTCGGCGTGCTCGCGGAACGGGTCCAGGGGGTTGTGGGGGGCGGCGACGATGACGGGCGAGGCGGGCGGCGCCTCGAACTCCACGTGGCGGACGGAGGGGCGCTTGGCGGAGCGGGAGGAGGAGGAGGGGGGGGCGGTGGGGGGGGAGCGCAGGGGCGTGTGGTGGGGCGGAGGAGGGTGGCGGTGGGGGGGACGAGGAGGGCTGCTGGGGTCCCCCTGATCCAGAGGAGTACTGGGGGTCATCACCTGGGGGTGGAGGTGGACAGAGTATGGACCAGAGAGAGAGACACAAACTTATATTTACAAAATAGTTCACACACTCTGACACACAAATACAAACACTTGCCATCTATTTGTTAATAGGTCTTTCTGGATTTGCTTTCTGAGGGGTTTTTGTCCCATTTTGCTCCCGTAGAAAGAAATTGCTTGTCTCTATGTCTCTGTCTTGCTATCATCTAAGGTGCATTCAAATTTGGCAAACAGTGGCTAACGTTCGTGGTGAACATGTTTTCTTTGAACAGTTAAATTTGAGCGATTGGTAATAAAGGATCTTTGGCCTTACCTTACGAGCGGCGGCCCCTGCTGTGCCAGCGGTCTGGGGTCTCTTGCGTTGATGCGGAGTGCAGCTGTGACCCCTGAACTCTGACCTCGCCCGTACAGGTGAGGTCGCACACGAGCGCGCCTGCTTGCTCCGTTCCTGGCAGCACCCCGTCCCCCAGCCGGATCTCGGGACTGGGCTTGTGTTTGGGCTCGGTTCCGAGGCCAGGCGCATCAGAGGGGTGTAGACGACGTTGGAGTGCGTGTAGAGGGACGGCTGGGGCAGCTTGGGGGTGTCAGGCTGCACGCGTCCCTCCACAAGCGGCGGAGGCGGAGAAGACGGGGCCTTGTACCCCAACCGGAGCCCTCCGTGCCTGGACGGAGAGGCCGTGGACAGCGGGGGAGCGGTGTCGGGGCGGCGGCAGAGGTCATCTCTGGGGGGCGATGGTGGTGGCAGCGGCGGCGGTGGTGGGGGTGGCTTGGAGCCCCAGGCGTCGCGGACGCGGGCGTTGCTCTCCATGTTGGCGCGGAGCGGCTCGGCCAGGGGGCACAGCTGCGAGGACGAGCCCAGCGTCAGCAGCATGCGCTCGGGCGTCACGGGCCGGTGAGATCCGCGCGTCTGGACGCGACGCAGCAGAGCCTTCTCACTGCGGCTCAGCTCGGAAATAGTCAAACTCCGCTCTCGACCTGCGGGAACACAAACAGACTTGAGTTAAAGCAACACTAAAGCACTTTTTCCTCTGTTGCACGCAAGCTATTGGTTCATGCAGCAAATAACGATGTCCACAGAGAAGGTAGAATAGCAAGGTAGAGTATGCTGCATGATTTTATGAAAATATGATTTATTGTGACATCGTTGCAAGTCAAATTTGTAGTTTCTTATGTCTCATTCCATCGAACTACAGATACGCTACCTGATCTGGTAAAGTTACTGTACATAGTGCGGTTATAGTCGATAGAGGGCCGTGAAATGAATGCAGAAGTGCCGTTCACCCTGTTATAAGTTGATGAATCGCTAATTTGATTTTGGAAACATTATTTTAAGGTACGAAAAACTCTTTAGTGTTGGTTTAAATGATAATGATTTAACAACCCATAGCCCTAGCCCAAGCCGTGAGAATAGAATGTTTTCACTGTTGCTCAGCTCCACGCTTGTCAGTTTCGCTCTTGGCTGACCACAGGACAGCCGTTAATAATGAACTTGAACCACATTCACATTTACATAATGTTCCTCGAGCTGACACTTTTAATCAGAGCAATTTATGAGTGAGGAATAACCTAACATTCAAGCTACAGGGTAGACCTAATCCAAACCTAGACCAAACCATACACAAACCTAGACCAAACCTAATCCAAACCTAGACCAAACCTAATCCAAACCTAGACCAAACCCAACCCAAACCTGACCCAAAACGAATCCAAATGTATCCGAGTTTAGCCCAGACCTATCCCAAACTTGACTCCAACCTGTCAGCAGTAAGACCATTCTGCCATAGCAGAGCCTTCTTGCTTCCCCAGGCCCTGCTCTACAGGTACATCAAGCTACATGTCTTTAACAACTAATGTGTTCCTCAACATAATTCCCCTGAACCTATGCTACACTAAAATGATACACCAGTAGTACACTGTTATAACGAGAGACCTAATGCTGTGTTTCTAGGTTCAGCTTGTTTTCATCCTCGTTCATTTCTCTCCTATAGTAAACTCTGAAAACAAAGGTGTCAGTAGCAGACGCCAAAGTGGCATGGACATTCAGTGGGTCTGAAATTCAAACCTGGGCCGCCCATTGGTCAGGCAACCTTATGTTACCCGTAATTTCCTGACTATTAACAGTGGCTTATAAATTGATTTTGCAAAATTTCTTCAACTATGAGGTTAATACAGGGGGCCAGTTAAGATGGTGTTAATATGGTTTTGTTTCTTTTCACTTGCATAAAACACTGTCATGCGGCTTACATGCAGGAAACTACTGTATGTTATATGTTATATGTACTATATGTATGAGGCTGTGACGTTAACATCAAATGCTATCTTTTTGTGGAACGTAAATGATTATGTGAGAACAGAGGGTTAAAGCGGAGCGAGAGGCGCAAACGTTTGATCATTTCTGCGCTCTGTCTTCACAAAGGGGAGGGGGGCTAAATCCCCCTTTCAGCAGACCTGTTAACATTCGAACTGAACTGCTTCCCAATCTGACTGAGATCGATATCCCACTATGACGTCTTTGCGACACGCCTCTTTAAGCAGACAGCAACTGTTCGAATTTTTCTTCCATAGAGATGCATTATGTTGCTCTATCTTGTCAGTAATGAAGGTAAGAATAAGTAATAAGAAGGTAAGGATCTTTGGTGAGAATATCCTTAAAGGAGAATAAAGACTCTATGTATCTACCCAGGTCACTGGTGGCGGTGCTGGGCGCATGACTGGCGCTGTGGGCAGTGGGTGCGTGCCCGCTGGAGGAGGACAGGGCGGACGAGCCCTTGTGCATGAACTCCGGCTGCAGGTCGATGTAGGCGCGGTTGTGCCGGTAAGGCTGCCGGGGGCTCCACGCAACCGACCTCATCCACTCCTGCTGGGCCTCTGTGGGAACACACACACACACGCACACGCACACGCACACGCACACGCACACGCACACGCACACGCACACACACACACACACACACACACATTAATCAATTAAGTGTTTAGTTGAATAATTCATCAATGAATGGTGACTAGGGACTAGTGACTTGTGACTTGTGACTTGTGACTAGTGACCAGTGACCAGTGACCAGTGAAGGAAGGAGGAGCGTGACTGCGAGAGGGCCTCACCCCTGGCGTGGGTCATACTCAGTGCGGACAGGCTGCGCGCGTGGTGAGAGAAGGCCTCGCTGCCCTGGTCGGCGAGCGGGAAGAGCTTGTGACTGGACGAACCGATGACCGCCATGCGCTCGGCCCTCACATACGAGTCGCCGTGCTTGCGGAGGCCCGACTCGCCCTCCTCGGCGAAACCGCCAAAGTCCTCCTGCGCCTCGCACTCGGACGACGACGTGTAGTCCCAGCGCACCTTGGCGAACTGGAGAAGGAATATCCCGGTGTCCGTGTCCACCACCATGCTGAGATGAGGTCAAAGTTCAAGGGTAAAAAGGTTAAAAACATTACACAACGCAACTGAAATATCTTGTAATTACCCAACACCTAATGAATGCAGGGAGGTGGCACTATGTCACAAAGCAGACTATAGCCGGCAGTTCAAAGCAATTATATTCAAATGTATTAATTTGCTTTTTCCGAAGCAACTTATGTCAATTATATTACAAGGGCATTGCTACATTGTCTCTGGAGCAACATGAAGTTAAGTGCCTTGCTCAAGGGCACAGCAGTGGAAGCCGGGAATTGAACCCACAACTTTGCTGGCTACTGCATGTTAGCCCAGCTCCTTAACTACTATGCTACCACCGCCGACACATGCACATATTATATCTAGTGTGCAATGAGATGAGAAACTTTACACACTATCACAAAATATCTGTGTCAAAATAACTGACCCTACCTCATGAGATCAACAATGTAAAGAATGACCAACAAATGAATAACCTCTACAATACATAATACAATACATAATACCATATACAGCATACACGACAGAGGTCAAACGTGTGTTTTGTGTGTGCCTTAAATATGATGCACTATTAGGGGTCATTTGGGTCGCTGTTTGGATCGTTTGGGTCATTGTTTGGATTATTTGGGTCGTTGTTTGGGTTATTTGGATCATTTGGGTCATTGTTTGGGTTATTTGGGTAGTTGTTTGGGTTGTTTGGGTTGATTGGGTTGTATGACTCACTTGTTTTCGGCCACATGTATGGAGTGGACTGGGCTGTTGTGACCACAGGCCTTGATCACTTTGAGGCAGTCTCCTGTGACAAAGTTAAAGATCCGGATCTTTCCGTCCAGACAGCCGGTGATCGCCCGCAGGTACTGACACGTCAGCGACAAAACCTCCCTGTTTCATTTTCACACACACACACACAGACACACACACACACACACACACACACACACACACACACACACACACTTTGCAGTTTTAAAAGGCAAAATGTACATTTCTATAGCACAGCAGACAGAGAGAGAGGGAGAGAGAAAGAAATTGAGAGAGAGAGAGCGAGAGACAGGCAGTGAGCCTAAAAGTCAAATCCAAAAGGTTAAAAAGGCCTCACATCTTGTCTACTTAAGTCTACTTAACACAGGGACTCACATCGGGTGGCTGTAGGTCATGAGACACTTCTTGAAGTCGGGGTTGGCGCTCCAGGCCATGGCCTCTCCATCTGAACCGCCGGACAGGATGTGCCACTCGTTCAAGTAGAGGCACCCGACTGGACCCTTATGGGCCTCCATCACCTAGCGCACAAAAGGAGACACAACACAACACAATAAAACACAACACGCTTTATGGGAGTCTACACACAACCACAATAAAAAAAAAACGCAACACACACACATTCACACACAGAATACAACATACAAAGGGGAGAAAGAGCATGGGGTATTCCAAGTACGGTGTTTAGTGACAACCTATGACTTTGGGTCGATGCAAATTGAACAATCCATGATTCTGATTCTGATTCTGGTTCTGATAATTGTGCTCCTGGTCAGCTCGCCAATTTGCAGTGGACCACTCACCTTGAGAAGGGAGGACGTCTCCAGACTCCACAGCTTGACGAAGCCTCCGGCACAGCTGCTCAGAACGCAGGACTTGTCCATCTTCACGCACAGGACGGGCTGGTTGTGCTTGAACCTCAGCGAATCGTCACACTTGCCCGACAAATTCCACACTGGTCAGAGCAGGTAACACGAGGTATTTATTGATAATGAATCAAAATTAAAATCACATTTTAGTTAATAATTCAAAAATGTTTGATTTTCATGTGCACACATATACTATGACCTGCAAAGGGATGAACACACACACACACACACACACACACACACACACACACACACACACACACATGTAAAATGCAAAACCACAATAGCAAAATCACCACCACTATTTATAGTTGATTGTTTATATTTGATTTCACTGCCTGTCTTAATACTAACATACAACAACATAACAACATACAGTACAGTACTTTGCTTTAAGTGCAGTCAGTCCCCAAGAGAGCTGTGTGCTTGAGACGCCACAAGCTGACAGGAACCTGTATTACATTCAAGAAGCACACTTGTGTCTCTTGTGGTCTGGAACGTTGTTTTATTTTGACAAAATATCATTGTGGTCTGTACCTCATCGTTTCAGAGTTTCATTACCCATGTTACAACTGGTAAGTCTGGCAGTGGTTGCTAGCCACGAAAACAGTGCACTCTCTTATGAAACAGGCAAAACAAATACTATTCTGGTAGCTTGGGTGAACCCAGACGAACCTGTCAGCAGATCTGAATTTCGTCTGGTTTCGTCCT
This sequence comes from Sardina pilchardus, assembly GCF_963854185.1. Lineage (NCBI taxonomy): Eukaryota > Metazoa > Chordata > Actinopteri > Clupeiformes > Clupeidae > Sardina > Sardina pilchardus. The sequence goes on from NC_085015.1 coordinate 15,695,712, forward strand.
AAGGTTCATTTGGGTTCATCCTACTGATCTGGATAATTTCTCTCAAACACATAATCTCATTTGGACAGGGGGTGAGAGGTACTGGAACTCCAAAATGAGACGTAGACCACAAGAGTTTTGAATAGGACTCAAGATCCTTACATCATACAGATGCATACATCCTACACTTAGATAATTTAATCAAAACCCATACATGAACTAGATTTCTGCTCTACTTGTTAACTAGTGAACCAGGAAGTTCCCCTGACGTGAGAGAGAGGGAGTGGGAGAGAGGGAAAGAGAAAGAGATAGATAGATAGATAGATATATAGATAGATAGATAGATACACACACACACACACACATTTGTTTGTAGATAGATAGATAGATCGACAGAGAGAGAGAGAGAGAGAGAGAGTAAAAAGAGAGAGAAGCTGACTGTGTTTTTTCCCCTGGCAGATGAGACGTCTGACCTTTGACCCTTCCGTCCTTGGACCCAGACACCAGTTTGTCTCCGTGCAGGTCCAGGCAGTTGATGGTGCCCTTGTGACCTCGGAAGAGCGTGGTGCAGGTGCCTGTCTTCAGATTCCAGCACCTGGCGAATAGAAAACAGGAAAACAGTGCTGCTTTATTTTGGTGCTGTTGCAGCAGTATATGTGCTTTTTTACCTTTTACTTTTTAATTTACCAACAAATTATGGTGACCGCACGCACGCACGCACGCACACACACACACAAACACATTTAGACAACATAAATCATCAATCAATGATTGTACATCCCAATTATATTTGCAGTTCTCTCTTTCCATCTTTGCATAAAAGGGCAGCCGGCTCCAAGAGCAGAGCATACTGCCAAATGTAATATTACGCAGTAGTAAATACAAACTATTTCTTACATAAAGTGGTCCTGACTGAACCAGCATATTTTTTAAACAGAGTCAGCTGAGGCTGGGTAATTGCGGCTGGGTGCGGACCTGATGCTGAGGTCATATCCTGCGCTGAAGACGAGGCCGCGATCCTCACAGAGCAGCACGGCGCGGATGCTGCCGGCGTGGCCGTGCATGGTCGGGGGCACCTCCTTATGCGCCAGCACATCCACCAGCCGCACCACGCGGTCCTTGGAGCCCGTCACCACCAGCTGCCCGCCACCGTAGTGCGTCACCCGCGACGGGTCTTCCCTGCCAGCCAAGTAAAGTTAAATCGGTATTATTATTATTATTATTATTATTATTATTATTATTATTATCGGTATTTAGCAGACAATTAATTGTACAGTCACATGGATTCACAATGGCAGATTCACGCTGCAATGCTACTGACACTCAACCAGGAAAAAAGAGATACAATATATAATATATAATTTATCATAATACTAATAATATTCTGAAAATAGTAATGATATAGAATAAATATAAAGTGACTGAAATGCATCATTTTTGTTTGTTTTTGTTTTTGTTTTTCTTTGTGCAGTTACCTGGAGAAAAACATCTCTAACAGATCTTTATCAAATGACACCTGAGGAGCAGCATGCGTAGGAACAGTGACGTCGCGCTTTAGATCGTTGTAGACGAAAGCGTCCGCTAGAAGGCATAATGTCAATGTAAAGGCAGCGGGAGCTGGACTGCAGAGGGCATGACTGACCTGCTGTGCAGCAGAATCATGTTGTACGCTCCGCAGAAGACATTGCGCTCCTCCATGGTCACGGTTTTGGTAATGACCCCAGTGTAGGTGGCCTCGAACGCCCGGTCCTGCAGATTAATACGTTTAGACACACTCCGCTGAATCAGTCTATCTCCACTGGTGATCGGGTCACCAGTAGTGTTTGTATTAAAACGATGAACAGAATTCCACCGCTGTGTTTGACTGTCGCATTGCCGGCCGTGTGTGACGGCCTTAAAGAACACCCAGAGCATAGGATAGCAGCACACACACACACTTAACCTGCACCGAGTCTTGTTGTTCTCTCGCATCTTAATTCTTAGCTACATTTACCTTCCTACTTCGTGAGGACAGGTCGCCATGGTACATGAACTTCTCATCGTCTCGAACGGCAACCAGCACGTCCTGGAACCTGGCAAAGGCAGGATTGACGGCCTTGGCTTTCCCCTGAGTGGGCACACAGAGAAATACAGAGGTAACTCTTGGTGGGTGGGTGTGTGTGTGTGTGTGTGTGTGTGTGTGTGTGTGTGTGTGTGTGTGCGCTATTTTGTAATACGAGATCAGATGTGTTTCTCTCTAATACAATAAGAATGTGGGCCCTTGTTCAACATACCTGCAGAGACATGGCCTTCTTCTCCAGCAGCCTTTTCACACGGCCTTCGTGCTGAACCTCTAAAGCCAGGTACTGCCAGTGTTGGGACACATTGAGACAGCTGCGGAGGGAGGCGCTATCCAGAAGGCCTGTGGGAGACCACAACATCCACCCTTACATCATACTGGGTTCAGCCCACCGCCATCTTTGGCTGGGTTCTATTGTTTTCTTTTTTTTTGCTATTAAAAAAAAAAGCACCAACAGTATTCGGCTCCAGCTAACAGTTAACAGCTTGGGTATCAAATTGAACTTTCAGCCTGGTGCTAAAGAGTTCCATTACTGTGTCATGGCAACCATGATGTAATAACAGTGTAAAATTCCAAGATTCAGTTTCACTATGAGCCTCTTCACCAAAGATTCTAGAATGCAAGATAGACTGGCCATAGCAAGGTAGAGAGTACATTTTTACAGTGTATTGAGGAATATTCCCCAAATTAGGGGAATTATAGCAAACGGCTGACTTTCCCAATACAGAATGATTCACTATTCAATGAAGGTGTGCTCCACTACGCTTAATCTTGATAAGGCTAGGATCATGTTTTATTTTCTTCTTCTCTAGTGACTTCAACACAATGAAGCCTTTAGTGATGGAGGACACACTCATGCATGTAGGTGGACGCTCCACTTGTGACCTGGATAACAGACTACTTTGTCTTTTGGAGGTTATTACTGTACGAGTGACTGTTGCCGTCAACACAAGTCTTTGTGCTCCCACTCTGTGTCACTATCTCCATGGTGACCTGCCCAGGTTGCTCTGCAGAGTGATGACAGTTAAAGCTCCTGGGAACAGGCAGTGCAGTCCTGTTTTTTTTATTTTTTTTCTCTGTTGATAATATCAAACTTTCCATTTAAAACTCTTGATTAGTGCAACACTGTGGCATACACAAACACAGTCTTGACTCTTGATCCATGAAAATGTACTGTATGTGCATGCACACACACACGCACGCACACACACACGCACACACGCACGCACGCACGCACGCACGCACGCACGCACGCACGCACGCACACACACACACACACACACACACACACACACACACACACACACACACACACACACACACACACACACACACACACACACACACACACACACACACACACACACACACAGGCATACACACACACACACACAAAAACAGATGCAGACAGACACATAGATACGGTAGATAGATACAGTATATAGTAAGTAGATGGATAGGTAGATAGATGTAAAAAGACAGACAGTCAGAAAGAGAGCAAGAGAGCGAGAGAGAGAGAGAAAATGTGTACCCAGAATCCTCTTGGTGATGTGAACAGGAAGCTGACGGATGAAGTCGCGGTGGCGGCCGACTCCAGAGAAGGACCGCGAGGACTTTGGCACGACGGTGAGGGCAGGGTCATCTGAGTAGGCAGAGTCAGTATCGCTGGCATCTCTCTCGTCACATCCAGACGTAGCGCTCCCATATCTGGCATAGCTGCTCTCCTTATGTGCACCATCACTCACTGCTGTTTGTGTGGGTTGGCAAAACACACACACACACACACGGATGACAGGGAAATTAATCCACACACACTCACTCACTCACTCACTGACCGAAGCAAACCACAACATCAGCACAAAAGTATTCAAAATAGTAAACAAAAACAAAATGGCATTCAGCTAAGACACGTTTCATGATCATGGACATCCAGGGTTAAGAGTGAACACACAACCATCCCCCTGACCTCATACCGCCCCCCCAAGCACTGCTGTATCAGCTTACTGGTGAGAGAGCCACAGCCTGTGTCCACTGTCGTCTCCATTACGTCATCGGCCTGGCATTGGGATGGGAGATCCACAGCCCCATACACTGAGCTGGCACAAATAAGCAGCTCCAAGTCCGGATTCCCATCTGAGCTGAATGAATAATGTGATTCTGGTATCGAAGCGATCTCATCCTCTGTGCCACCCAAAGCTGTTAGAATGTAGTAAATAGGCCTATAGGTGAGGATCAGTGTAAAATTAACTAAAATCTATTAGGCTAAGCCAAAACTAAATGGATTAGGCATAATAATAACATCATAACAACATAACTTTAGCAAACAGCACATTTTACAGGTTAGGCTTAGGTCTATAATAATCACATATTTCACCCTCACCTGATCTTAATGGGTTTCTTTTTTCTCTAACTAGCAGAACATGAACCAGGTTTCCAAGGATGTGGAGGAGTTCTGTGTCGCACAGAGCCAAAATTCCCATAAGGTAGTTCGATTTGGTCCAGTTCGAGCTGTGACTGAACCAGTCCCATGTCTGTCTGATCGCATCTTTCAGTATCTTGGGGTCCAGAGCTCGATTTGAACTGCAGTGGGATGCGTCTCCAGACAGACCTGGTTTTAATCGGGACCGTGCGTAAGTGAAGTCCTTCCCCATTGTTACTTCCAAGACATTTCTGACGTTTTCAAGAAGGCCTATGCCAGAGTTTTCACAGCGAGCAAGAACACCAGAGAGAAACTTCCTTTTCGTCAATTCCCCTGCTTTTAAAAACCAGTAACTTGTCTGCAAGAGTTTTGAAGAAAGCACACAAGACTGACACTCTCCACAGCTAAGCCCCGAATCTTCATCTTTGCAGCGCCATTGACAGTCAGCCATAAACTCGGTCTTGCCCGTAGCCTCCAAATTCCTCATTATTATGCGACGTGAGATGTAACTACTGTTGACTGTTTCAACTGAATTAAATAACAAAACCACAGCTTCGGGAGTAAATGTACGCGGCACAAGTTATAGATTTGCAAGTATTTGTTGTTGAGTCTACGCACGACGTCGACAGCTTTTGGGAGAAAGTTCTTGGTTGGAAATCTTTCACTTCCTTGATAGTGTTCCTTCGTTGCTATGCAACAAGTCGCCTCATCAACATGAAAGGTGGGAGAGCACAATGCGCGACTTCAGCTGAGCCTTTAAACTTTCGAGTTGGCTGCGGCAATTTCAAGAACTTCCCAAGCGTAACGACACAGTCACAGATTGACACAGTTTACGACAATGCTATACATTTAATTTGATTAAAACCATGTGCGCCGCCCGGGAATCGAACCCGGGTCGCAAGAATGGGAATCTTGCATGATACCACTACACCAGCGGCGCTGTGACACAGCATCAAGCAAATCTAGTTTACTATTGTTTGCCTAAATTAACAAGACAATAGGCTGATAGAATAGATAGAATGATAGTCCTCGCTACACTAATGATAGCCTATTAAGATTTCTCATGTTGTGGTTATAGGCTATGTCTATGATATAGTTCTATCTATTTAGCAGATGCCTTTGTACAAAGTGACGTAGGCCTACAAATAAATTAATTAATAGAACAGTGAACAATTTCAAAAAGTTGGTCAAACTATAGTAGGGAGAATAGGAATATAAAAAATAAACAACCTCAATTCAAGCAATTAGTAATGAAAATAAATAATGAGCAGGCCTATAGGAGGATAACAAATAGCCTAAACAATAAAGTAATTTATTCATATAATAACAATAACTATGGTAAAGATACATTAAGGAGAATAGCAGTAGTACAACAACAACATCAATTCAATCAATGGCCTATAATGAAACAACAATGTCAGTTCAATCAATGGCCTAATGAAAACAATACTTGCCTATATTATGCAAACCATAATCCATAAGAAGCACAGACTAAGTGCATATTGAATAAATCAGATATGCCTTAAGACCCCTCTTGAAAGATCCAAAACTATTGTCATGTGACTGTAATAGGTTTGTTTACTGCCACATGCAGGCAAGGGGAGTTGGGGTAGCTATGCACTCTTTTAAATAACTCAGGTGAACCTCATACAAGGTCAAAGTTGGGTTAGCGGCACAGAATTCATTTGAGCTGCACAGCTTTCTTTTGGCACTATGCCAACTGCCTCCATTTTAATGCACATAGGCTACTTAATCTAGTAGGCTTTTGGCCTGTAAAAACAGTAATCTATCTAAATACCCACTACACTACCATCTAATTAGAACACAATTTCTTTCAAACGTAACAAACAATAGAACTTAAACATTTAAAGGGCATCCAATTATTTCAGTCTCTTAACATTTTTCTGTCAATAATAGCCTATAGACTAAGTGAAATATCTTGATATAAAGTTCACAGGTTATAGCCTACAACCAAAGGAAAAGATTATTAATAACGTGTGAAGTCATCAAAATAATTGATGTATTTTTTAGTTATCCTTTATTTACTTAGACATATCAAATTGATCAGCCTATTTATGAACCCTCACAACATGTTTGCTTGAACTTACAGCTAAACTGTGTGTCACTATACAATGAACTGCAGTTCAAAAGAGTAAATTTGCTATCTTGTCCTCAATGAAACATAGGCTACTCCAGCGAGGGACAGTGTGTCTGTCTGTGTGTATTTATATGTGTGTGTGTGTGTGTGTGTGTGTGTGTGTGTCTATCTTTGGATGAATGTGTCTAAGCCCTGATACAGACAATTGTTTTGATGTGAGCCTTACAGTAGGCCTTCATACCTTATTTTTATGTGTACTATGTGTAATGTCTAGAGGGGGTGATATTTATCAATATCAATAAATAAGACCCACAATCATAAAAATAACATTTTGATGAAGTTTAAAAAACAAAAAAAAATGAAAATAAAAATAATAATAAAAAAAGATAAGTATGACACAAGTGAGAGTGGCATACAAAAATAAGTCCCTGTAGTACAAAATGCTTTGCAAGTGAGAGTGGTATTAGTTAAGGGTACCCTCATGGCTGTGATTTACCCACAGATTTGTTAAGAAAACAAATGAGTGCGAAGAAAAAAGACAGCCAATGAAAAAGGTATTTGTTCCATCTGAAAATGTCAGCGATCAGTATTGTAGACATCAAAAAAGAAAACGCCAGACATTAGTTTCTGTCCTCTCTCAGGTGGACAGCAACGTGGAACGGTTTGGGTGCCTGAGTGCCTCCAAACACCATGCTGTAGTCAGGAACTCCCCTTTCTTCTGGCCAGACCAATCGGAAGCGACGAAGCAACGTGACCAGGATGAGGAAGAGTTCCATGCGAGCAAGCCCCTCCCCCAGACACATACGGGAACCTGAGACAATCAGATTTGTCCTTATAAACACCAGCAGTGACAATACAGACATACAGATGACTTATGATTTATGTTAACATTTTAACACATTGTAATGCTCGTAATTTAGTCCAGTCATTCTGTTGATTATAAAGTCCATCATCAAGGCACATGTACCTGCAGAGAAGGGCATGAAGGCGTCAGGTTTGACAAACTCCCCCCTCTCGTTCAGGAAGTTCTCAGGGTTGAAGTCATGAGGGGACTTCCACTGACCCTCCTCATGTAGCGCTGAGGACAGGAAAGGAATGACCACCGTACCCTGGAGAGGTGGAGACAGAACACAAAACAAGAGTCAGATTTAAGGTTCTCTGTGTGGTTCTTTTAGTTAAAACCACTGACTAGAAAGGATCGAAAACAGGCAGCAGAATGTGAACAACTATTTTGATGTAATGTCAAAATCACCATGCACTGTATTACCCAGATATTCACTAAAGTTAGCATGCTATCCAGTTAGCACTGGCCCTCTTGAAATACCACTTTGCACCACATGGTGGTGCTCTATTAAAGTTATTATAGTTCAGTTGCATACAATACAACCACAATACAGTGCACTGGAAGAGTGCCTAGGCTTTAATGTCAACAAGTCAACCAAGTTATAGTCTTACCTTGGGAATATTGTACCCCTGGATGTGTGTGTCTGTGGTTGTGGTGTGAAACATGCTGAGGGGAACCGTATCAGCTAGCCTCTGGGCTTCATGGATCATGGCCTGGACGTAGGGCATGGACAGGCGATCCTCAAAGCACACCTGCTCACGAGAGCCCAGCACTTCCTCAATCTCCTGGTAGCAGCGCTCTGAGTGAAGGTATTGGTAGACAGACAGACAGACACGCACACACGCACACACACACACACACACACACAAACTTAACATCCTGTGAAGCAGTGGATACACACACAGTCATGATTTCCATGATTCTAACCTTATGTTGATTTGTATTCATTGTGGAATAGAAATCAACTGTCATTCAATTTTCATTCAATTTACATTTATTGGAATGTGATTTACATTAATTGGAAATGTGAAGTTTACTTGCTCAGCAAAACACTGACAAGAGCTCCACACCTTATTTGGAGGCTCCCCTCTACAGTAATTTCCTGTGTATTAGCCATATTGTGTATAAGCTGCAGGACAGTGTCTTATGCAAGTTAAAATAAACTAAAACCTCCGTGTAATAACCTCATAGCTGAAGAAATTTTGCAAAACCAAAATCAATGTATAAGCTGTGGCTTATAGTTGGGAAATTAGGGTAGACTATCTACAGATGCTCTGATTATACACTTTCTGATGACTCTCTGTTGGCTACAACTTGGTTAGGGGTTTACGGCTCAGTAGACATTAAAAACATGGAACTGGAATTTTCAGCAAGCCATCTGTAAATGTTCTGTTGGTGGACTAAGTAATCTCATACCTCTACATCTGATGTCTAGCATTTGCACAGCATTTAAGTCCGCATGGCATAATCTGTCTGATGGTGCTTTCACACCAACAGCAGTTGGTGCGCACCAAACGATCCATTCGAACCAAAAAGTTCGGTTTGTTTTCGTTGGTGGCTTGACTGACTCCACACCAAATGCCAGACTCAGGTGCGGTCCCTCTGGTGAGAACGCAAACTGGGGTCCAAACCATCGACTGTAGGTCAAAATAGTGAGTCTAAATTGGCGCTTATTTCTACTGGAAGATAAACATTGCTGAAACGTCAATCGGGCCAATTTTTGGTTCGTTTGGTGGTGTGAAAGCGGACCTCACTGGAGTTTATATGCTACATAATAACAATTTCATTGCCTGATGCGGACCAAATAATCGAACTAGTGGTGTGTTGGGCTGGCTGGGGCAGTCGTGGCCTACTGGTTAGGGCGCCGGGCTTGTAACCTGAGGGTTGCCGGTTCGATCCTTGACCAGTCCACGGCTGAAGAGCCCTTGAGGAAGGCACCTAACCCCTCACTGCTCCCCGAGCGCCGCTGGTTGGGCAGGCAGCTCACTGCTCTGGGTTGTGTGATTCACCTCACTGTGTGTTCACTGTGTGCTGTGTGTTCACTGATTCGGTTAAATTGGGTTAAATGCAGAGAAACGAATTTCCGTCACAGGATCAAAAAAGTATATATTCTATTCTACATAATAACAATTTCATTGCCTGATGTGGACCAAATAATCAAACTAGTGGTGTGAAAGCGCCCTGAGGCAATAAGGTAGTCAGAAGCTTGTACCCTGTACGTGTGGGTGGGTCATAAGGTAGAGCGTTGCTGTCCTCAGGGTGTTTGAGGTGGTGTCAGTCCCAGCAATCAGCAGGTCAAACAACATGGCTGCCAGTTGACTATCCTCAAAGGTGGTGCCTTTGTCTGCCCTCTGAAACAAATGCATGCACACACACACACACACACACACAGTAAATGTCCTTTCCATTGCATGATTTTGCCATTAACTGTCTTCTCACATTGTCCCATGAACTTACTTTCTCTAACTCATCCAGGTAGCAGTCGATTAGGTCTCTTGGCTGACCTGAAACCCATGACTCTTTGTGCTCTGCTACCGCATTTTGGATGTGGCCCTGGACATTGTCATGTAATTCAAATGCCCGCTTACAAGGCAAAGGCAAGCTTCTAATGAATGGAGCAATTTCATAAAGCTGCGTGAAGAGAGAAGGAACAATTTTACTGACTGTAAAAAAAAAAACACAACATGTAGTTGCAAACAGTAACAGTGTAGTAACAATTCAATCCCGACAAAAAGAGTATTCAAAGAAACAGTCAAGGCACGAAAAATTGGAAGAATTGGCTCATACTATTGCCCAGGGATCAAAGACCAATTTAGTCAGTTCTTCAATCATGAGAATGAGGTTCTTGAAGTAGGGGTCATCGTAGTCAAACCGAGATCCAAAAATAATGGAACAGATGATGTCAGAGGCAGCAAAGTGGAAGAGATGCTGAGGATCCATAGACTTCCCTGAGAGAGAGAGAGAGAGAGAGAGAGAGAGAGAGAAAGAGAGAGAGACTTCACTCATAAGTGTGTGTGTAATGGGGGGGGCTGGGCAGGCGTACAGTATGTTGTACACAGTATTTACTTGCTGAAACAGATTTTGCACCCTAATGGACAGTATCAGTAGTGTGCATGTTTCAACATTTTACATTATACTGCACCCTGGTGGACAAAAGCTTCCTATTGATTCAGTAAGTTGCATGCTGAGTACCTGCATGCTTCTCCACTTCGGCACAGATGTGTTGGGTCTCTTCTAGAATCTTCTCCTCCATGGAGCGCTTCCCCATCCCAAAGTTCCGCAGCGTGGTCAGAGCGAAGCGCCGGTGCTCTTGCCACTTTGGACCATAATCTGCTAGAACCACACCTAGAACACACACACACACACACACACACACACACACACACACACACACACAACACACACACACACATTGGAAACACACATGATGTTCACTTGTACCAGTGTGTGTGTGTGTGTGTGTGTGTGTGTGTGTGTGTGTGTGTGTGTGTGTGTGTGTGTGTGTGTGTGTGTGTGTGTGTGTATTGGTGTGTGCTTTGGTGTGTGCTTGAGTGTGTGTGTGTTGCCTTGCCTTTGCACTGAGTGATATGGCAAACCATCAGGTGATTTGGTCGTCCAGCAAACTCAGTGGCTTTAGAGACGAGAGCTTCTCTGATGACCTTCTGACTGGCCAACACCACCGCAGGACGGGGACCAAAATACAGACTGTAGACAGGACCATAGCGCTCTGCCAACTACACACACACACACAGAGAGTTTTGAATTATATTCATATACAGTGTAATAGTCGTTGTTAAATTCACCGTCACATTATCACTATTTACTGTAATCAATAGCAGTAATAGCGTAGAATTTAGGATGCAACGTACAGTACTGTATATTGTTATATTATGCCTCTTCTATACTGTGTGATCTCTACTGTTCTATAAAGCCAGTTTGAAGCTACAGTATAACTACAGTATATAGCTAGTTGGGGGACAGCCGTGGCCTACTGGTTAGGGCTTCAAGCTTGCAACCGGAGAGTTGCCAGTTCGATCCCCGACCAGTCCGCAGCTGAAGTGCCCTTGTGCTCCCCGAGCACCGCTGTTGGGCAGGCAGCTCACTGCTCAGGGTTAGTGTGTGCTTCACCTCACTGTGTATTCACTGCGTGCTGTGTGTGTTCACTAATTCACAAATTGGGATAAATGCAGAAACTAAATTTCCCTCACAGGATCAAAAAATACTTATACTTAAAGTGTTGCTGAATTGCAAACTGAGTACCACCAAGGAAGTGTAGAATACAGCGGCCGTCAAGTGGCACTGAAAAATCTGTTGCTGTTTTGGTCTGTCTTTTAACAAGATTATTGTACAATTTTAGTCCTTCCATTTTAGGGTATTGCTTTGTGACTTTCCCTGACAATTCACTGTAAGTTCAGTCAAATACTGTGCACCAAACTGTCTCCATTGTTTGCCATACAGCACGTGAAGTTCAACTGAGTTGATCAGATAATATGAACTCAACTGAACTTGCACAGGGCAAAAACCATGAGGCATTATTCAGTGAATACATGCTGTGCATTCTGTTTGTTTGTAGTGGGGTTGGGCGTACTGTAATTCCCTATAGCTGTTAGGACAATGTTCCTTCAGCTCGGAGGAGGCCTGACTTTTACCACCAATCCCGCCATGAAGAGAGTGTTATGTAATGACTTGCAGCTGAGGTTATGGCCCTTTACGTATTCACATGGACAACAATGAACTCTCACTGAACTTTTGAGTGCAAAGATCCCGGTCATGAGGAGGGCAGCGGACCTTGAACTCTCTCTCAATGATAATAAAAAAAAATAACGGTGCAGGTTTCTAGATAAAATTGTGATTACATGTGTACATGTTCATTTATATACAGTACATGTTGTACTAAACACATAGCAACATGCAAACATATGTTTATTTATGTAATATTTATTACTCATCACTATTGTGCAAGTACAGTTCACATAGAATAATTGGACTGTTCTTGACAAGTTTTTTTCTCAGTATTTTTTTTATACATATACAGTATGGGGCTCAGCCATTCTCCCGTGCACTGTGACTAGAAACATGCCTTGAATAAACCAACACTGACATCATTAGTATTGACTGGAAACATAAATAACATATTGTGATCAGTTTGGTTTTCAAGAAAATAGCTACATCAAGTGTGATGTGACAGATGTTTTGCATAAACACAGAAGTTCAGAAATTCAGGAAAACAAGAAAACTCTGACATGCGTCTGTCTTTGTCTCTTCGTATGCAGGTGCTACTTACAGTACCTTATCCAAAGTCTTTAGTGGCTGTTGTGGATTGATTCCCAGCAGGTTTCCCAGCAGAGGAAGTGCTCTGGGTCCAGGAGGAAAGTTCTTGGGTCTTTGCACCCTGAAGAGGAAGAAGAGGAGGAAGACTCCAAACCACAACAGGAGCACAGAGATCAACATGGTGACTGTATGTGGCTTTGTCTGTTACTGGTGTCTCTGATTTTGTGATTGTGACTCTGTCTCTTTCTCTGTGTGTCTGTGTGTCTGTGTGTGTGTGTGTGTGTGTGTGTGTGTGTGTTTACAACTAGCTTGACTGACATGTGCTCCATAAGGTTGTCAAAGGTAATCGTAGAATGGTGTTGCAGTAAAGGGGAGAGTGGTGAGGGGGGGTTAGGGGGGGGGGGAAATAAGACAGGAAGAGAGGTGAGAGAGAGGGCGAATGTGAGGTAGGGTCTGTGTGCTCGCGTGGCAGATAGAGAGCTTGTGTTAATGATTATTCATTAACACAGATCTCTATGCCCTGCCTCCAGTGTCATTGCAAAAGTGTTGTTCTTCGTTCCTACCCTTTCAAGTATTGAAAACAATCTCTTTATTAAAAATGTTATAATAATAAATACGGTTTTGGTGATTTTCAGTTTTAGTAAAAGTAGAAACGATTTGCTGGTGCACATGTGTGAGGTTTGTGTTCTGCAATTGCTTTTAGGCACCAAAACCCAACATATTTTGTTTAAGGACAGTCCTCTTATTTCAAGCTTCAGTGATATGTCACATTTTATGGGCAGTTTGCATGTATATGAGATTATACTGTTGCATAAGCAAGTTGAAACAGTTTTTACAAAGGATGCAGTGCCACTTCAAAAAAGCCTTTATTGATATGGCATTATAACATTCTCAAAACAATATTTACAAACCTGCTACCATTTATGACATCTAAACAATTACTGTATATACTGTATAAAGCTATTCAAACTCATGAACAATGCAAGCAAAATGCATGTTTATGTCAAATAAAACTTGTTTTAAGATGAATATGTAATGAATCAGTTAAATATTCCTCCCTGACCAATAACAGACACATGACAAGAAACTTTTCTCTAATTTATGTAACATAACAGTCCCTTGTAAGACACTTATTTGTGCAAATGTAATGCTGTTTGACCATTCTGACAACAGGTCATAGCTTTGTGATTTGGAGCCTAATGAGGGTGATCAGACAGAATGTCCCTTGTCACGCATAAAAACGCAAATGACGTTGGACCATTTCCTGCCTTGAGTTGATCTTTTCCCCCTGCTTTGAGTTGAACTTTTTTTTTACTTTTTGCAGTGAGGTGCACCTTTTTCGTGCTGTTTGGTATCAAAAGTAAACATTTTACACACTGTTTATGTGCCTAGACTGCAGAGGCGCCCTGAGCATCATGAATCAAAAAAAGCGCACCTCACGTTTTACAGGCAGCAAAGCGTGTCCTGTCTGATTGCCCCCTTGATATAACAAGAGGCTGAGAATCAGAAGATTCACTGTAATAAAAGCTGGACAGAATCCACTACTATTTGAAATACAGTACTAAACCAACATGGTGATATAAGATAGGAAAGGCAAGGCTCATTTATCATGGCCATATGACCATTAACATGTGCCAAAAACTGTCAATAACATACTGAGAGTGCAAGAGTTAATAGTTAATTCACATACACTAATGCACCATGCGCATAGAGACATGCTAGGCTGCTGATCTCCAAAATAGTTCTTAGCCTCAAGTTTGTTTGTTTTTTCTGCCTATGCCTCGCTCATATAAACGCGAGGGGGTCACAATGGTGATGATTTTCCCGAGTCATGTCATTCCACAGAGAAAAACAAAATAATGAGAGCACTTGAAAAGTGAAAGGCATATCTATTTAAATGTCACCTACAGAAACCTGCATGCTAGCATCAGTTGCATTAGCTTGTGGATTCCCTTCGATGGATGGTGACGTGGAACGGTTTGGGTGCCTGTGTGCCTCCAAACACCATGCTGTAGTCAGGGACTCCCTTCTCCTCTGGCCAGACCAATCGGAAGCGACGAAGCAACGTGACCAGGATGAGGAAGAGTTCCATGCGAGCAAGCCCCTCCCCCAGACACATACGGGATCCTGGGTAAATAATCAGTTCAAGATTGACTGCAATGAAAACTGGATAGAATTCATAACTACCTGGTGTACTAAACGAACACAGTGATAAAATACGAGAAAATACGACGTATTTAATTATAATTATAATAATAACTAGAAATGCAATTCCAAGGAATTACCAGTGCATGAAAATGCAAAAATAGATAGATAATGTAGATATGGTTACTAAGGTGTAGATAGGGTAAACATGGTGGTTGCATAGTTTACAGAGAGTTGATAGTGTGAAGGTAGACGTTTTAAAGATGAAACGTTCCAGTTCTAACTTAACTAATGATTTCTATTCATGTTAAAATGTTGATTAGCTAACTTAGCTAATGATTTCTAGCAGTTACGCTAAAAATGCTAATTATGCTAGCAATGCTTACTTTACTAACAATGCTAACCAGGTTGATTAGCTAACTTAACCGATGATTTCTAGCAGTAATGCTAAAAATGCTAACCATGCTAAATATGCAAACAATGCTAACCAGGTTGATAAGCTAACTTAGTTGATGATTTTTTGCAGTTATGCTAAAAATGCTAACTATGCTAACTAGCTAACTTGCTAGTGAGGACTTTTATTTTGAAACATTTGTTGCTAGGGTATCCATGGTGGCCACTATCAGGAAACAAGAAGTTACTGCAGTATAATCATGTTGGTTGCTATGGAAACGGTCATAAACGCTTAATTTTAATGGTTGCTATGTTAGTTGCTAGGTACATGGAGGTTTCATGTAGTTGACTGGAGGCATAGTGGATGATAACTGACAGTTGGAATGGTTGAACAGTTCAATAGTTGAGTAGTTTCAATGGTTAAATGATTTAATGGTGTATTATTGCAGTGAGGACTTTTATTTTGAAACAGTTGTGGACAGAGGAAACAATTAACAATTCACTGATCTACATAAAGAATGATGGAGCGGCAACAATGGGATAGTCTAGCCCTTCTATCTTTGTTTATGTAGATCATTGAGGGTCGAGGCCCGAGGAGCGAGTGAGGACATATAAACGCTGCTTGAGAGGCACCCACAGTAAATACTTGTATGTAGATAGTCTAATTAATGTTGATAGACAGAATGTTTAATGGATGTTGATAGGCAGATTGTTTAATAGATATTGATTGACAGTTTAATGGGTGGATGAGTGAATGGTCTGAAGAAGATGTGGATAGAAGGTTGGATGGAATGTGCCTTATATTCTTGTTAAGAGACACTGATACAGCTCTCTGAGAGTAGTTGATACAGGTGTAATCAATTTAACTGGCTAGTCTTAAGAGAACCACAGTGTGCTTAAAGCCTGAGACAGAGTAAATCATTTAAAAGTTGAATGTAGATAGTCTAATTAATGTTGATGGACAGAGAGTTTAATGGATGTTGATAGGCAGATTGTTTAATAGATGTTGATAGACAGTTTAATGGGTGGATGAGTGAATGGTCTGAAGAAGATGAATGGATAGAAAGTTGGATGGAATGTGCCTTATATTCTTGTAGACTGGAGAGACACAGCTCTCTACTGAGAGTAGTGGATACAGATACAGGTGTAATCAATTTAACTGGCTAGTCTTAAGAGAGCCAGTGTATGTAGCCTAAGAGAGAGAGAGAGCTGCTGCACCTGGACTGGCCACCTGGCGTAACATTCTAATTGCTGCCGTGATGTCATAATGAGCAATGTTAAGTCTATGGGGAAATGTTTAATACTTTTTAATTTACAGTTTAAAAAGTATAAAAGTTACAAAGTTGAAAAATACATTGCACAGGTCTCCTAAGTAAGACCTACGTAGCAAAGTTTGAATCAAGTTTCTACGTTAAACGGTTCAAGCTGAATTGCGAGCGTTAGAAGAAGTTGGATTAATAACTAGAAATGCAATTCCAAGGAATTACCAGTGCATGAAAATGCAAAAAAATGTAGATATGGCTACTAAGGTGTAGCTAGGGTAAACATGGTGGTTGCATAGTTTAAAGAGAGTTGATAGTGTTAAGGTAGACATTTTAAAGCTTAAACATTCCTGTTCTAACTTAACTAATAATTTCTAACAGGTATTCTAAAATGTTAACTATGCTAACAATGCTAACCAGGTTGATAAGTTAACTTAGCTGATGATTTCTAGCAGTAATGCTAAAAAATGCTAACTATGCTAACATTGCTAACTATGTTGACTATGCTAACCACGTTGATTAGCTAACTTAGCTAATCATTTTAGCAGTTGTGCTAAAAATGCTAACTATGTTAACAATGCTAACTATGCTAACAATGCTAACCAGGTTGATGAGCTAACTTAGCTAATCATTTTTAGCAGTTATGCTAAAAATGCTAACTATGTTAACAATGCTAACTGTGCTAACCATGCTAACAATGCTAACTTGCTAGTGAGGACTTTTATTTTGAAACAGTAGTTGCTAGGGTACCATGGTGCCCACTATCAAGAATAAAGAAGTTACTGTAGTATAATCATGTTGGTTGCTATGGAAACTGTCAAAAACGCTTAATTTTAATGGTTGCTATGTTGGTTGCTAGGTACATGGAGGATTCATTTAGTTGACTGGAGGCATAGTTGATGATAAATGACAGTTGGAATGGTTGAACAGTTAAATAGTTGAGTAGTTTCAGTGGTTAAATGATTTAATAGTGTATTATTGCAGTGAGGACTTTTATTTTGAAACAGTTGTGGACAGAGGAAACAGTTAACAGGATATGTAGTCTTCACAGAGAGATTGTATGCTTAAAGCCTGAGAGAGAGAGGGCTGCTGCAGGTGGGGCTGGCCACCTGGCATAAGATTCTAATTGCTCAACGACCCGATTGTGATGTCATAGAGGCCAATGTTAAGTCTATGGGGAAATTTTTAATAGTTTTTAATTTATAGTTCAAAAAGTATAAAAGTTACAAAGTTGAAAAGTCATAGCAACCCGATCCATTAGAATACCTACGTTACAAAGTTTGAATGAAGTTTCTAAGTTAAACGGTTGAAGAGAAATTGCGGTTAGAAAAAGCTGTCAGCGGAATAATAATAAAGAAAATAATAAGAAGACTAGGAAGAACAGTACAGTGCATTTTCATGCACTGTAACTAGAAATGCAATTCCAAGGAATTACCAGTGCATGAAAATGCAAAAATAGATGGATAATGTAGATATGGTTACTAAGGTGTAGCTAGGGTAAACATGGTGGTTGCATAGTTTACAGAGTGTTGATAGTGTGAAGGTAGACAGTTTAAAGATGAAACATTCCAGTTCTAACTTAACTAATGATTTATATTCATGTTAAAATGTTGATTAGCTAACTTAACCGATGATTTCTAGCAGTAATGTTAAAAATGCTAACTATGCTAACAATGCTACATTTGCTAACAATGCTAACCAGGTTGATTAGCTAACTTAGGTGATGATTTTTTGCAGTTATGCTAAAAATGCTAACTATGCTAACAATGCTAACTATGCTAAAAATGCTAACCAGGTTGATTAGCTAACTTAGCTAATCATTTCTAGCAGTTATGCTAAAAATGTTAACTATGCTAACAATGCTAACTATGCTAACCATGCTAACTAGCTAACTTGCTAGTGAGGACTTTTATTTTGAAACATTTGTTGCTAGGGTATCCATGGTGGCCACTATCAGGAAACAAGAAGTTACTGCAGTATAATGATGTTGGTTGCTATGGAAACGGTCATAAACGCTTAATTTTAATGGTTGCTATGTTGGTTGCTAGGTACATGGAGGTTTCATGTAGTTGACCGGAGGCATGGCTGATGATAACTGACAGTGGGAATGGTTGAACAGTTAAATAGATTAGTAGTTTCAATGGTTAAATGATTTAATAGTGTATTATTGCAGTGAGGACTTTTATTTTGAAACAGTTGTGGACAGAGGAAACAGTTTAACAGGTATATGTAGTCTTCATAGAGAATGTATGCTTAAAGCCTGAGAGAGAGAGAGAGCTGCTGCAGCTGGCCTGGCCACCTGGCAGAAGATTCTAATTGCCCTATTATGATGTCATAATCACAATGTTAAGTCTATGGGGAAATTGTCATTTTAATTAATTAATAGTTAAAAAAGTATAAAAGTTACAAAGTTGAAAAATACAAAGCCCGGATGGCCTAAGTAAGACCTACGCAGCGCAGTTTGAATGAAGTTTCTACGTTAAACGGTTGAAGCTCCATTAAGTGCGTTAGAGGAAGAAGAATAACTAGAAATGCAATTCCAAGGAATTACCAGTGCATGAAAATGCAAAAAAAATGTAGATATGGCTACTAAGGTGTAGCTAGGGTAAACATGGTGGTTGCATAGTTTAAAGAGAGTTGATAGTGTTAAGGTAGACATTTTAAAGCTTAAACATTCCTGTTCTAACTTAACTAATAATTTCTAACAGGTATTCTAAAATGTTAACCATGCTAACAATGCTAACCAGGTTGATAAGTTAACTTAGCTGATGATTTCTAGCAGTAATGCTAAAAAATGCTAACTATTGTAACATTGCTAACTATGTTAACAATGCTAACCATGTTGATTAGCTAACTTAGCTAATCATTTTAGCAGTTGTGCTAAACATGCTAACTATGCTAACAATGCTAACTATGCTAACAATGCTAACCAGGTTGATTAGCTAACTTAGCTAATCATTTTTAGCAGTTATGCTAAAAATGCTAACTATGCTAACAATGCTAACTGTGCTAACCATGCTAACAATGCTAACT
The DNA here is from genome assembly GCF_963854185.1 of Sardina pilchardus. Lineage (NCBI taxonomy): Eukaryota > Metazoa > Chordata > Actinopteri > Clupeiformes > Clupeidae > Sardina > Sardina pilchardus. The sequence continues at coordinate 15,715,215 of NC_085015.1, forward strand.
TGCTAGTGAGGACTTTTATTTTGAAACAGTAGTTGCTAGGGTATCCATGGTGCCCACTATCAAGAATAAAGAAGTTACTGTAGTATAATCATGTTGATTGCTATGGAAACTGTCAAAAATGCTTAATTTTAATGGTTGCTATGTTGGTTGCTAGGTACATGGAGGATTCATTTAGTTGACTGGAGGCATAGTTGATGATAACTGACAGTTGGAATGGTTGAACAGTTAAATAGTTGAGTAGTTTCAGTTGTTAAATGATTTAATAGTGTATTATTGCAGTGAGGACTTTTATTTTGAAACAGTTGTGGACAGAGGAAACAGTTAACAGGATATGTAGTCTTCACAGAGAGATTGTATGCTTAAAGCCTGAGAGAGAGAGGGCTGCTGCAGGTGGGGCTGGCCACCTGGCATAAGATTCTAATTGCTCAACGACCCGATTGTGATGTCATAGAGGCCAATGTTAAGTCTATGGGGAAATTTTAATAGTTTTTATTTAATAGTTCAAAAAGTATAAAAGTTACAAAGTTGAAAAGTCATAGCAACCCGATCCATTAGAATACCTACGTTACGAAGTTTGAATGAAGTTTCTAAGTTAAACGGTTGAAGAGAAATTGCGGTCAGAAAAAGTGGTAAGCGGAATAATAATAACTAGAAATGCAATTCCAAGGAATTACCAGTGCATGAAAATGCAAAAAAATTTAGATATCGCTACTAAGGTGTAGCTAGGGTAAACATGGTGGTTGCATAGTTTAAAGAGAGTTGATAGTGTTAAGGTAGACATTTTAAAGCTTAAACATTCCTGTTCTAACTTAACTAATAATTTCTAACAGGTATTCTAAAATGTTAACTATGTTAACAATGCTAACCAGGTTGATAAGTTAACTTAGCATTTTTAGCATTACTGCTAGAAATCATCAGCTAACTATGCTAACATTGCTAACTATGTTAACAATGCTAACCACGTTGATTAGCTAACTTAGCTAATCATTTTAGCAGTTGTGCTAAAAATGCTAACAATGCTAACAATGCTAACCAGGTTGATTAGCTAACTTAGCTAATCATTTTTAGCAGTTATGCTAAAAATGCTAACTATGTTAACAATGCTAACTATGCTAACCATGCTAACAATGCTAACTTGCTAGTGAGGACTTTTATTTTGAAACAGTAGTTGCTAGGGTATCCATGGTGCCCACTATCAGGAATAAAGAAGTTACTGTAGTATTATCATGTTGGTTGCTATGGAAACTGTCAAAAACGCTTAATTTAAATGGTTGCTATGTTGGTTGCTAGGTACTTGGAGGTTTCATTTAGTTGACTGGAGGCATAGTTGATGATAACTGACAGTTGGAATGGTTGAACAGTTAAATAGTTGAGTAGTTTCAGTGGTTTAATGATTTAATAGTGTATTATTGCAGTGAGGACTTTTATTTTGAAACAGTTGTGGACAGAGGAAACAGTTAACAGGATATGTAGTCTTCACAGAGAGATTGTATGCTTAAAGCCTGAGAGAGAGAGGGCTGCTGCAGGTGGGGCTGGCCACCTGGCATAAGATTCTAATTGCTCAACGACCTGATTGTGATGTCATAGAGGCCAATGTTAAGTCTATGGGGAAATTTTTAATAGTTTTTAATTTATAGTTCAAAAAGTATAAAAGTTACAAAGTTGAAAAATCATAGCAACCCGATCCATTAGAATACCTACATTACAAAGTTTGAATGAAGTTTCTAAGTTAAACGGTTGAAGAGAAATTGCGGTTAGAAAAAGCTGTCAGCGGAATAATAATAAAGATAATAATAATAAGAAGACTAGGAAGAACAGTACAGTGCATTTTCATGCACTGTAATAAGAAGTCTAGGAAGAACAGTACAGTGCATTTTCATGCACTGTAACTAGAAATGCAATTCCAAGGAATTACCAGTGCATGAAAATGCAAAAAAATTTATAGATAGATAATGTAGATATGGTTACTAAGGTGTAGCTAGGGTAAACATGGTGGTTGCATAGTTTAAAGAGAGTTGATAGTGTTAAGGTAGACATTTTAAAGCTTAAACATTCCTGTTCTAACTTAACTAATGATTTCTAACAGTTATTGTAAAAATGATAGCTATGTTAACAATGCTAACCAGGTTGATAAGCTAACTTAGCTGATGATTTCTAACAATAATGCTAAAAATGTTAACAATGCTAACTATGCTAACAATGCTAACCAAGTTGATTAGCTAACTTAGCTAATGATTTCTATCAGTTATGCTAAAAATGCTAACTATGCTAACAATGCTAACTATGGTAACAATGCTAACCAGGTTGATAAGCTAACTTAGCTAATCATTTTTAGCAGTTATGCTAAAAATGCTAACTATGCTAACAATGCTAACTATGTTAACAATGCTAACTAGGTTGATTAGCTAACTTAGCTAATCATTTCTAGCAGCTATGCTAAAAGTGCTAACTATGCTAACTAGCTAACTTGCTACTGAGGACTTCTATTTTGAAACATTTGTTGATAGGGTATCCATGGCTGCCACTATCAGGAATAAAGAAGTTACTATAGTAAAATCATGTTGGTTGCTATGGAAACGGTCATAAACGCTTAATTTTAATGGTTGCTATGTTGGTTGCAGGTACATGGAGGTCTCATGTAGTTGACTGGAGGCATAGTTGAAGATAACTGACAGTTGGAATGGTTGAACAGTTAGATAGTTGAGTAGTTTCAATGGTTAAATGATTTAATAGTGTATTATTGCAGTGAGGACTTTTATTTTGAAACAGTTGTGGAAAGAGAGTTTAACAGGATATGTAGTCTTCACAGAGATTGTATGCTGCCTGAGAGAGAGAGGGCTGCTGCAGGTGGGGCTGGCCACCTGGCATAAGATTCTAATTGCTTAATGATCCGATTGTGATGTCATAGAGGCCAATGTTAAGTCTATGGGGAAATTTTGAATAGTTTTTAATTTATAGTTTAAAAAGTATAAAAGTTACAAAGTTGAAAAATACTTAGCAGCATTCCCCTATTTAAGACCTACGTTGTGACGTTTGAATGAAGTTTCTAAGTTAAACGGTTCAAGCTGAATAGAAAAAATGAATTTGGTAAGCGGAATAATAATAATAAGAAGAAGAAGCCTAGGAAGAACAGTACAGTGCATTTGCATGCACTGTAATAATAAGAAACCTAGGGAGAACAATATAGTGCATTTTCATGCACTATAATAATATAATAATAATACCGTCTTTTAAAAATATTGGATGCGAGAAAATGTGTACTACCTGCAGAGAAGGGCATGAAGGCGTCAGGTTTGACAAACTCCCCCCTCTCATTCAGGAAGTTCTCAGGGTTGAAGTCATGAGGGGACTTCCACTGACCCTCCTCATGTAGCGCTGAGGACAGGAGAGGAACAACCAACGTACCCTAGAGAGAGAGAGAGAGAGAGAGAGAGAGAGATATAAAGAAGAATGAGCGAGAGAGAGAGAAGAGATACAGAAAGAGAGAGAAGAGCGAGAGAGAGAAGAGAGAGAGACAGAGAAAAGAGAGAGAAGAGACAGAGAGAGAAGGGATAGAGAGAGATGAGGTGAATGTAGCAATCCAACTGCATTAGGGCAACACTCTTTACATTATTCCTAAAGGCCCTTAGAACAGTTGCGCTGCTTGATGTTCACTAATTCCACTGTTGCTATAGCAAACCTCACTCTTGCTATCGCTAATCAAGAAGCTAATGATAACCATAACATAGGAATGTATGAGTCGTAATGTTTTGTAATTCGCTTTGGACAAAGGCTAAGCAACGTAACCGTAACCGTAATGTTGTGGTGCTGAAAGAGAGCGCTACCTTTGGAATGTTATAGCCCATGACTTGTGTGTCCGTGGTCGTGGTGTGCAACACACTCAGAGGAACAGTGTCGGCCATTCTCTGGACTTCATGGATCACGGCTTGGACGTAGGGCATGGACAGGCGATCCTCAAAGCACACCTGCTCACGAGAACCCAGCACTTCCTCAATCTCCTGGTAGCAGCGCTCTGCATGTATGCAACAAACAAACACCAACACAAACACACACACACACACACACACACACACACACACGCACTCTCTCACACACACACACAAACACACACGCACACACACACACAAAAACACACGCACACACACATACACACACACACACACACACACACACATAGATAGAGAGAGAGAGAGAGAGAGAGAGAGAGATGTTAAGAATAAACGAAACACACTTTTCAAAACCAACCTTAATTGAAGTGCGGTTCGAGCTTGTACCCTGTACATGCGGGTGGGTCATGAGGTAGAGTGTTGCTGTCCTCAGTGTGTTGGAAGTAGTCTCAGTCCCAGCAATCAGCAGGTCAAACAAGGTGGATGCCAACTGACTGTCTTCGAATGTGGTGCCTTTATCTGCCCGCTAAAACACATAGACCGACATCCCACAGGACATACAGTATAAATAAAGGACTACCGTAATTTCTCGACTATTAGCAGCGGCTTATACATTGATTTTTGCTAAATTTCTTCCGCTATGAGGTTAATGCGGGGGGGTTAAAATGTTGTTAATAATGGTTTTGTTTCTTTTAACTTTTAACAGCATAAAACACTGTCCTGCGGCTTATACACAATGCGGCTTGTATGCGGGAAATTACTGTATCCAAGCGTATAGAGTCATTTAAACTATGCAAATTGATCACGCCTCTTGTGCAGTAGAACTACAGCACAGACTCTTCAGACTAATGTTCAATCTCAAACGATTGAGCTTGGTCTGGTGATAGCCAGGCTAGTCCCCGTGGATACATGGACCCAAATGTGACATGGAATCTGCAGCCAGTTGTGCCACTGCACCCTCCAATGTAGTCTGTATTTTCTTAAGTATAGAAATACCATTTAAGTAGCCTAGAAATCTAGACGCCCCTAGTAGCAGCAAATACTGCCCCTACTACTATCTACTTACTTTTTCAGTCTCGTCCAGATAGCAGTCAATGAGATCTCTAGGTTCTCCAGACACCCATGATTCTTTGTGCTCGGCGACCTCTTTTAGGATGTGGCTTCTGATCCGTCTGATTAAACCATGCGCCCATTTAATAAATGGCACGGGCAAACTCTTAATAATTGGAGCAATTTCATAGAGCTGTGTCAGAAGAGGGGAACAGGTCAGGTGACATATCAGTAGTGTCAAAACTGTAAAAGGAGCCAAAAAGATGAAAATATCTATGATAATAACTATGATTCTGTTTTGGCACAGCCCTAAATGTAGTTTTGTTGAGGCAAACAATGAATGCAGTCCTACTATTTATGGAAACAAATATGAATATTTAACTATTTAATAAATAATGTCAATATATGTACAAAAAAAAATGAAAACATACAATTGCCCAAGGGTCTAGGGCTATTTTAGTCGCTTCTTCCATGAAGACGATAATGGACTTGAAGTAGGGGTCGTCATATTCAAATCGAGATCCAAAAATAATGGAACAGATGATGTCAGAAGCACCAAAGTGGAAAAGATACTGAGGATCCATAGACTTCCCTGAGAGAGAGAGAGAGAAAGAGAGAGAATGAGAGAGTGAGTGAGAGAGAAAGAGAGTGTGTGTTATAAGTGTTATAAAGTGTTTGCAAATAAGCAATGTTTTCCACCCTAAAGCATAAAAGCTGCCTATTGAATCAATAGATTGCATGTTTAACCCTTGAGTACCTGCGTGTTTCTCTAGCTCAGCACAGATGTTTTGGGTCTCTTCTAGAATCTTCTCCTCCATGGAGCGCTTCCCCATCCCAAAGTTCCGCAGCGTAGTCAGGGCGAAGCGCCGATGTTCTTGCCATGCAGGACCATAATTCGCCAAGATCAAGCCTACAAGCACATGCACAGTAATTTGAACACGACGACATATTTGAAATGCACTAATAAACATTACAAAACATTAAACATGTTTGCACTTTCACAGGTCACATCAGCATTAAACCACTGTGTTTGAAAACACTGTGTGTGTGTGTGTGTGTGTGTGTGTGTGAGACAGAGAGAGAGAGAGAGAGAGAGAGAGAGAGTGTGAGAGAGAGAGTGAGTAAAAAAACATGTGTAAATACCGGTATGCGTGTCTGTCAGAGTGTGTTGACTTGCCTTTGCATTCAAGGATGTGACAAACCAACATGTGATCTGGTCGTCCTGCAAAATGAGAGGCTCTGGTGACGAGAGCTTCTCTGATGACCTTCTGACTGGCCAGGACCACCGCAGGATGACGACCAATGTACAGACTGTAGACTGGACCATAGCGCTCTGCCAACTATACACACACACACACACACACACACACACACACACACACACACACACATTTATTTAGGTAAATAAGTTCGCTAAAGGTTGGATTCCTTCTAATGTTGTCATCAGTTAACTTCATTCAACTGTGCTTCGGAGTGAAGTGTCGCTCAGTTGTTAACCTTCGTTAATTGCGTTAGGGGGCGGAGAAAGGCGCAGATTGCCCAACGAATTTCAGGATTGGTATATAGGATTTACGCTGAAGTATCACAGCGTGCGCTTTCTGCGTGTTGGCCATGGTGCAGATAACGTTACGTTCGCAAATCAAAAATACGTACATCTGGCCCTCAGTCCTCATCCTACATCACTGTACACTATCAGATCATTGCCTAAGTGTAGGCCTACACATAGATCTACTCACTATACAGGTCAGGTAGAAACCCTTTCAATCTGTTTCTACATACTTTGAAATGAAAATGAATTGGACTTTAGCTTTCTAGAAAAAGTCAGCTTTACATAAAATGTGTTGTTTTCAAAGAAATTTGTTTTTCTGTGCCTACGGAAACACAAATGTTTGTTTCTGCAGTTGAAAGGCTCTATAGGCCTATATGAATGTCCACGAATGCCATCAGGCCTGATATTATAATCGACGAGAGCCATAAGAATGTATTCATATTGGAAGTAGGCTGCTGCTTTGATCCATGTCCAGAGGAAGCCTATTAACTCTTACACACACAGCCATTGGGTACGTGAATACGTATGCCTCCTGTGGCCAATACTTTGAGGTGAGTTACGCTCACAGTGCAACGTATGTAGAACACATTCAAACACACTGAACGCCATAAACCAGAGGATGATTAGAACATTCCCATGGGAACAGGTCAGCTAGCACTTTCGAAATGTGAGACAGAACACACACACTTAGGCTACTCTCTCACGCAGAGACAGAGTTGATATATTAACAAAGCTGGTGGAATATCAGCCTCTTGTACAGCAGACTTGTGGTCTTGGTTACAAATGCCAGTATCTTCTGCTCATCTTTGGATGTTAGGGCCAGGCTGATCTCTAGGGGTCTCAGGATTGTTGGATTTGTGTGTTCAATGTCTTCCATTTCATCCATTAGTGGAAGTCACCACGTTGAGAGAAGGGTGTGGTGTGTATATCCTTAACATCTGCCGTGCTGCAGCTTTGCAATTGTCAACAGAGTCACTTGACTGAACTGTGTCTGAGCAAATCTGTCAAATTTGTGTCCTTATGTGATATTTATTCTGAATTGTGGATACCGGTACAAATAAATAAGCAAACTGTGTATCGCTGTGTGTGTGTGTGTGTGTGTGTGTGTGTGTGTGTGTGTGTGTGTGTGTGTGTGTGTGTGTGTGTGTGTGTGTGTGTGTGTGTGTGTGTGTGTGTGTGTGTGTGTGTGTGTGTGTGTGTGTGTGTGTGTGTGTGTGTTACCTTCTTGAAACTCTTGAGTGGCTGTTGTGGGTTGATCTCCAGCAGGTTTCCCAGCAGAGGAAGTGCTGTGGGTCCAGGAGGAAAGTTCTTGGGTCTTTGCACCCTGAAGAGGAAGAAGAGGAGGAAGACTCCAAACCACAACAGCAGCACAGAGATCAGCATGGTGACTGTGTGTGACTGCTCGGCTCAGAGAAAAGTTAATAGGGGAGGCGAACTTTGCACCAGAGAGAGAGAGAGAGAGAGAGAGAGAGAGAGAGAGAGAGAGAGAGGGTGTGTGTGAGATTAATAACAATGACACAGGAAGTTTATTTACTTTCACCGGTACACTGCTAAAGGAAAGGGCGTGAGACTGTTTGTGTGAGTGTGTGTGTGTGTGAGAGAGAGAGAGAGAGAGAGTGAGTGAGTGAGTGTGTGTGTGTGTGTGTGTGTGTGTGTGTGTGTCTCTAAAGGGTGCATGTGGAAACACAACTCCTTCTCGTATGCGGTATGCATGGCAATTCAACACATTCATCACAGATTATCCAGGTTGCTATGGCTTCAGGTTGCCTAAGGACACCACACTCGCACACATACGGTAGATTCTTCACACACATTTTCCCAGACACACATTCCTAATTTCTCTTTTGCTAAAGCAATACTTTTGTGGTGGACAACAGTTGATATATCTGTTGGAAGAAATTATGTTTGCTGGTGTAACACACATACAAAAGACAGTGGCTAGAATAGTAACTCATTTGAAATTTGGTCTGGCAGACTTGTCTGGACTCGCTCCCACAGACCTCTGAAGTTCGCCTGAGAATGTCTAAAGGCTACCTTACACTGACAGACTTCGACAAGATTTGGGAAAGATTCTTGAAAGATTGTAGTCTTTTGAGGAAAGCTTGAATGAGGGGCATTAGGTAAGAGACTACAATCTTTCAAGAATCTTGCCCAAATCTTGTCAAAGTCTGTCAGTGGTAGGGTGTTTTGAGTGGTGTACTGTGTTTGGTTAGCGCCTGGAGTTCAGTCCAACAAATTCAATCTAAAAGTCTCCAAAAAGTTCAATCTTAGTCTCTGACCATAACACATTTTCTGACATGGTAGCAGAATATTCCAGATGTGTTTTTGCACTGAACTCCAAGCGCTATGTTTGGCGAAAAACAAACACAGTACACCATCCAAAACACACCATACCTACTGTGAAGCATGGTGGGGGCAACATTATGTTGTGGGGATGTTTCTCTTCAGCGGGGACTGGGCCATTTGTGAGGATAGAAGGGAAAATGGATGCTGCAAGTACACCAAAATTCTTGAGGAAAACCTGCGTCCCTCTGCTAGACAGCTGAAGATTCACTTTCCAACACGCCAATGATCCTAAACATACTGGCAAAGGAACAAACCAGTGGCTTAAGGATATGAAGGCGAATGTCCTTGAGTGGCCAAGTCAGAGACCTGACTTAAATCCTATAGAATATCTGAGGATTGACTTGAAGAGAGCAGTCCAATATTTTTTAAAAATGGGTTTTGATTTCAGGCTGAATTATCCAGTAATTCAATTTAAACTAATTTGGTGATGAGAAAACTTTAATTTATCGATACAACATTCAAACACAGAAAATACGCCAGACATGTACCTAATATCAGAACGTCCAACAATAAAAATGTTTGAAAAACAACTACATCCACAAATGTAGGAAACAAATAGAGAGTAATATCTTTCAATGGTGGCAAGACATGGTGGTAATAAGGAGGTTGAATCTAAACTAATCTAATATAAGACATTCTTTAGATAACAGCCAACTGGTGTGATTTTGACCATGTCATTGCATTTTGATTAAAGGGATATTCCGCCATTTTTGGAAATACGCTCATTTTCCACCTCCCCTCGAGCAAAACAATCGATATTTACCTTGTTCCCGTACATCCAGCCATTCTGTGAGTCTGGCGATACAACTTTTAGCTTCAGCCTAGCATAGATCATTGAATCGGATTAGACCATTAGCTTCTCGCCTGCTAGCTTCATGTTTAAAAGTGACTAAGATTTCTGGTAATTTTCCCATTTAAAACGTGTCTCCTCTCAAGTTAGAAAGTGCAATAAGACCAACTGAAAATGAAACCTGGCGTTTTTCTAGGCTGATTTGACATGGAACTACACTCTCATCTGGCGTAATAATCAAGGCAACTTGCAGGCGCAGTGATATCGTACGCAGCATCTGAAAATAGTCCCCATAGAGAACAAGCAGTAGTAGTGCCAGTAGCTGCAAGTTGCCTTGATTATTACGCCAGATGAGAGTGTAGTTCCATGTCAAATCAGCCCAGAAAAACGCCAGGTTTCATTTTCAGTTGGTCTTATTACACTTTCTAACTTGAGAGGAGACACGTTTTAAATGGGAAAATTACCAGAAATCTTAGTCACTTTTAAACATGAAGCTAGCAGGCGAGAAGCTAATGGTCTAATCCGATTCAATGATCTATGCTAGGCTGAAGCTAAAAGTTGTATCGCCAGACTCACAGAATGGCTGGATGAACGGGAACAAGGTAAATATCGATTGTTTTGCTCGAGGGGAGGTGGAAAATGAGCGTATTTCCAAAAATGGCGGAATATCCCTTTTGATTAAGTTACTATTATTTCTATACCTGAACATGTGGATTGTGTTGTCAGACACTACATTATTGTCAGCAATAGCACTAATAAGGGTTGTAGCAAAAAAGAACAACAAAAAAAAACAATCACATTCATAGATGCCTGAAACCCATACTTGGAAAAGGCAACAGACACTTCATTGCCCTCAAGTGGATCAACAGAGAGAAACACATTAGTTCACTCCCTCCCTCAGGTGGACAGTAACATGGTACTGTTTGGGTGCCTGTGTGATTCCAAACACCTTGTTGTAGTCAGGAACTCCCCTTTCTTCTGGCCAGACCAATCGGAAGCGACGCAGCAACGTGACCAGGATGAGGAAGAGTTCCATGCGAGCAAGTCCCTCCCCCAGACACACACGAGAGCCTGAGAGAATTAAAGTTAGATTATAGGCCTATAGCTTATATACCATCGTATCATGCATCACCATGTAACAATATCATACATTACCCACCTCATAGGGGTGAATTTTCCCATTTTGTTTACAAAAAAAGATGTTAGACTGTTAGAAGCCATTGGTGTCATGACCAGTGTTGGTCAAGTTACTTGGAAAAAGTAATTAGTTACTGATTACTGATTACTTGTCCAAGAAAGTAATCCCGTTACTTTACTGATTACTGTTTCCCAAAAGTAATTAGTTACTTTACAATTACTTTACTTAGTTACTTTTCAAAAACACACTAAGGCTACACAACCTGAATATGCTATAAAGCACACCTTTCAGCCTAATTTTATTCTTTTTGCATATTCCATCATATAAAATAGAATCAAATGCAGTGTTGTGCATAAACGAGTTCTGTGAACTATGAACTGCATGCAACACATTTGTAAATAAAGAACGTGAATTCGTTCAGATTATGTGAGAGCGTCACTGCTGAGTTTCAATTAAACGTTGCGCAGTTAACCTGCATGTCACGCTCCAATCTTTCATCGATGCTGCGGATGTAACAGAATACATTGTTGCAACAATATTCGGAACGGGTGCGCTGTCGTTGGTAAAATAAAAACAGTAAGTCCTGTGACAGCGGCCGCATTCTGCGCCACCCCTCACTCAAACATACATAGATTCTGTAGCCTATAATTAACCGAAGAGTCGGACCTCCGTCTGGCAAACCTCATAGGCTACCGCAGGGGTTATGTCTGAAAGCGACTACAGAGAACGCAGATGATACAGGCTCTATTATTTACGGACATTTTGCTCATTGTCTCGCAAGACACCGACGGTACAAACTTAATTATGTCCACCGAAAACAAGTTCGAACGTCAACGACCCCAATTTCGAATTTGAAAAGACATTTGAGTTGAAGCATCAGTCCAGAGTGAAAGCATAAGTCATCGAATGAAATGAAAGTAGAAAGAACAATAAAAGTGAAGTAAAGATAAGCAAAAGAAGTCCAAGTCCCGAACTATGGGAAAAGTTTAGGAAAACCCCAACTCACGTAGGCTATTAAATGCAGCATGGTCATGCTCTCTCCCGCACTCTGTTGTCTCGTCTGTTGTTTACATCTCTCGCAATGCGTTGGTCATTATACCTACTGATTGTCACCAGACAGTCTCACAAAGCAATTAAAATCGCAGTTTAGTAACGCAGTAACGCAGCCTAAAGTAATGGTAATCTAATTACTGATTTTGCCATTGTAATCCCTTACTTTACTCGTTACTTGAAAAAAGTAATTGGATTACAGTAACGCGTTACTTCTAACGCGTTACTGCCCATCACTGGTCATGACTACATTCCTCAAAATTCTAAACCAACCCAGTGATCAAAGACTTACAAAGTCAGATTTCCAATGATGTCAGAAAGAATGACTAAGTGTTCTACCTGTAGAAAAGGGCATGAAGGCATCAGGTTTGACAAACTCCGCCTTCTCATTCAGGAAGTTCTCAGGGTTGAAGTCATGAGGGGACTTCCACTGACCCTCCTCATGTAGCGCTGACGACAGGAAAGGAATGACCACTGTGCCCTGAGAGAGAGAGAGAGAGAAAGCAGTGAAAGGATAGTGACCATCAAGTATCCAATTGCATCAGTGTGTTGATATGTTCATATGTTAAAGGGCCATTTACACAAAGAATGATCACTATAACTAGATGTACCGCAAAGCGATACACAATATGACCGCCGCTCAGTCCTGCACATTCTCTCCGCAAATATCAATCACGCTTGTGTTTCCATCGCCTACTCCATCCCTACTGCAACTTTTATGTATGTAAATGAGTGTGTGCATGTGTGCGCTTGCTTTTGTGTATGAGTGCTTCTCTGTCTAGTGTGAGTGTGTGTCTGCTTGTGTGTGTGTTTAATGTGTCTCTGAGTATATGTTCACTGTGTTCTCTGCCGTCACTGTCACTCCAATATCAGATAACACACACACACACACACTCACATGCGCGCGTGTGCACACACACACACACACACAAACACACATACACAGGCACACACTCACACACACACACTCGCACACACACACACACACACACACACACACACACACACACACACAAACACACACACACAGGCACACCCAGAGAGAGAGAGAGAGAAAGAGAGAACACACACAGAATACACACAGATAACACAGACACAGAGAGAGAGAGAGAGAGAGAGAGAAAGAAAGAGAACACACACAGAACATGCACATACACACATATACACACATGCAAACACACAGATGGGCACACAGAAACGCACCCACACACTATAGTACATCACACACACACTCACTTCTCAGCTCCGGTGGTCTCACAAAATGTACTCAAAGATGTGTGTGTGCATGTGTGTGTGTGTGTGTGTGTAGGTGTGTGTGTGTGTGTGTGTAAGGGTGTATGTGTGCATGCGTGTGGGCGTGTTTGTGCATGTGTTTGTATAATGTTTTATGTACATGTGTGTATGTAGTGGTGCGTGTGTGTGTAGGTATGTGTGTGTGTGTGTGTGTATTTGTGTGTGTGTGTGTGTGTGTGTGTGTTTGTGTGTGTGTGTGTGTGTTCCTGCATGTTTGTTGCACCCAGAGCAACCATTCTCTTTTAAAACATATTTGGAAACTAGTTGATTAAAGGTTTCTAATGGTGTCACTTATATGTTTCTAGGACAAAAACTAGCAGAGATTGAGATGTTTGGAACAGTTTTTGAAATCCCCAGGGGGGGATTTAGACTCCAGATAATACCACCATCTACTGGCCGATGGGTATACAGTCCTGAATGTACACATAAATCCATTTATTTTATAGCCCCCCATTGATGAAATTCCACAAAACTTGGCTTACTCCCAGAGGGTGTCAGGTTAATCATACACATGAAATTTGGTGCAGTTCATAACATCTCATCTGAAGATATGGGCAATTAAAGCAATATTACATTGCATTTTCAATTTTTACGATGGGGGGGCAAATCACAAATGACTGGTTATAAGCTAAATTGATGCAAGCTCTAGAGAACAACATACCATAAACATTTTGTCATCCTCGGTGCCACGGTTCAGGTAGTTATGTAGGAAAAACTGTCATTTTTGGGCTTCGGGCGGGGGCAGCGCGGGGGTGGAGTGACCCCCGGGGACGAAACGAAAATTTTCCATAGAACTCTACTGGGGCTACATGCCCACCAAGTTTCATGCGCTCCGGTGTTACGGTGTCCCGGGAATCGTTGACGAAAAATGACGGGAAAAAAGAATAAAAAAAAAAAAAAAAAAAAAAAAAAACTTTGACAACAACTATATGACCGCTTCGCTAGCTACGCTAGCGGCGGTCATAATGATACATGCTGTGCAAAGCAACAATTATTTCTCTGTTCTCTATTCATCCTCTATGCATTTGCTACAAGAAAATGTACTGTTGTTGTCGCTAAACAAGAGGTCAATGTTAAGGCAGGTGGTAGCACACTGTGTTCGGTTGTGGTGTTGAAAGTGAGTGCTACCTTTGGGATGCTGTAGCCATGGATGTGTGTGTCTGCGGTCGTAGCGTGAAACACACTCAGGGGAACTGTATCAGCTAGTCTTTGGCATTCATGGATCATGGCTTGGACGTAGGGCATGGACTGGCGATCCTCAAAGCACACCTGCTCACGAGAGCCCAGCACTTCCTCAATCTCCTGGTAGCAACGTTCTGCACATAAACACAAATAAACAAACACACTCCTAATAGCCGCTAGACATAAAACAAAAGCATAACTTGGATACTCATACCCTGTATGTGGGGATGGGTTGTGAGGTAGAGTGTTGCTGTCCTCAGGGTATTGGAGGTAGTGTCAGTCCCAGCAATAAAAAGGTCAAACAAAATGGCTACCATCTGACTATCGTCAAAGGTGGTCCCTTTACCTTTCCTCTAAATAGCAAACAAATACACAGTCTGTGTTCTTACAATGTTCAGTACGAGATTCTCTGTTGATTGTGGTCACTTGTACATTTCCTCAGTCAAGAAAATAATCTATGCTGATTTTTCTACTACACTCTTTTTATTATCACATTGTATGTAATCGATTGATTGGTTGGTTTGTTGATTAACTGTAGTGGATTTTCAAACTTCACTCATATTCATGTTTGCCTCACAAACTCACTTTCTCCATCTCATCCAGATAACTATCAATGAAGTCCCTTGGCTGTCCAGAACACCACGAGTCTTTGTGTTCAATGATCATTTTCCGTATGTGGTTTTTCACCCGGTCGGTTAAGTCAAAGGCTCGATGGAACGGAAGAGGCAAACTCCTTGCGAAAGGGGCAAGTTCATAGATCTGCATTGGGAGAGAGCGAGAGATTCATGGGTAGTATTATCACTGAGAGGAGATCTTACCATAAATATGAAGGTGAACAGAATATAGAAAATATATTAAAATATTATTCTGTTGTGATGTATAAATATATTTTTTTGAAACAAATGCAAGTTAAAAAATGTAGTAGGCTACCATAGCCCAAGGGTCGAGGACTGACTTTGTCAGTTCTACCATCATGACGATGAGGCTCTGGAAGTAGGCGTTGTTATAGTCAAATCGTGACCCAAAAATAATGGAACAGATTATGTCCGAGGCAGCATAGTGAAAGAGATACTGAGGATCCATGGATTTCCCTGCAGCAAGATAAAAGTGAACATGTGTTTGACCCCAGGGATGTAGTGGAAGCTAAATGCAAGTACATGCACAGTTCACCACGTCTCAAAAGAGTTTATTCACCAATTGCAATTCATCAACACTCGATGAACCATTTAATACCACTTGTATTTTTGTAAACATTGGGCAATAACTTCCACCATCATTAAACATGTTCTGAATGCCTTTAAAAAATAATAATAACAAAAAAATGATGATACCGCATGGCACAGTTCACCTTACCGTGATAACAGAATTCATAGTTTACCCACCTCTCATTTTACCACTACACCCCTGTTTGACCCGAAAGTCAAACATTTTCTAAAGCTTTGTCTATACTGAGGTGGCTTTGTGTAAAATGTGTCAAATCAAATTAGCACCTTCTTCTAGATAGAAATGGGTATCAACACAGACCGATGTATCACAGCTTTTATCTTCAAGGAGACATTTTGCATCACACCGAACCCTATTGCACAAAAGCTGCCTATTGATTTAGTAAGTTGCATGCTTTACTGTTGAGTACCTGCATGTTTTTCCACCTCGGCACAGACGTGTTGGGCCTCTTCTAGAATCTTCTCCTCCATGGAACGCTTCCCCATCCCAAAGTTCCGCAGCGTGGTCAGGGCGAAGCGCCGGTGCTCTTGCCATGAGGGGCTGTGATCTGCTAAGATTACACCTGAATACATAATGCAGTGAGACCTCACATCAGCAGTTGTGCCAATATGTTCAAACAATACTTTTTCAAATTCAAACAAAAATCAATTAATCAAAATATCAAATACAAAATTGAAACAAAAAAAATAAAGTCAAAGAAAATATACAAAATATAGCCACAAGCGGCAATAGCGGGCCCGAGCACCTGCGGTGCAGACCTGTGACATTTCGGAATCTAACAAAGCAACATGTGCGTTTGTCAAATGCACATATCTGATGTGTGTGCTATTTTGTTTTTCCATGTTTTCTACAGGGTGGCGCTATAGAGTCCCTAAGCCATACCTGACCCTGACTAGCAGTAGCAATAACACACATGCCCAGACAACAGACAACGCGCTAGGTGGTGCGACAGAGTCCCTAAGCCTCACCCTAGGCCAGAGCTCTGTCTCTGACTAGCAGTAGCAATAACACATAAGCCCACCAAATTTGGTTCTTTTTTGTGAATGTATGTATCAACCAAAACCGACAACATGCTAGGTGGCGCTATAGAGTCCCTAAGCCACACCCTAGGCCAGAGCTTTGTCTCTGAATAGCGATAGCAATAACACACAGGCACAACAAATTTGGTTCTTTTTTGTGAATGTATGTATCAACCACAGCAGACAATGGCTAGGTAGCGCTATAGCAGCGGTGGCCAACCCGCGGCTCGCGAGCCACATGTGGCTCTTTGCTTCTTCTCGTGCGGCTCGCGGCTGCTCAACTGCTGTTCTGACTTCTCCTCGGACCTAAACGTTTTCCTTTTGAAATAGCCTTTATTTCCTGTAAATAAAAACTAATTTCAGAATTTGATAGTAGCCTATTGCCAAAAGTAATTTAATTGTTAACAATAATCATTTTACCGTCATGATATGGATAGGAATTGGCCAAAACGAAGCAGACGTGTTTATTCTTCAGCCAGGTTTAATGCTACTGTTGCAATCAGGAATACCCTGAAGCTAATCGTAAATAGAAGGAACACGTGCCATTGAAAAGGGCCATTTATCGTTTTGTAGCATAACCCCTCTGGTTAATATGTCAAAGTACGGTAGCCTAATCAAAACGAAAGCACTCTGAGATCGCAAACCTCCGCCTCGCGCATCCTGCTTAACATCTCGCGCCTCCGCTTAACATCTTGCTTAACAAACAGACAAACCCCGATGAAAACATAACCTCATTTGCGGAGGTGATATGTTTCTAGCCTACACATTCGTTTGGTTCTTGGTATGCCACTGATTCATAAAGCTTCAAACCTGAACATTTCCTACATACTTTTGCAAGTAGGCTGGTAATGGCTATAGACGTCAGTCAGTCGTTTTCTTTTTGTTTATTTTCTTTTTAAAAGTTAACTGAACACTTGACATTGCATTATCAGGTGTTGGAGCATTGCTCATGCCAATAAGTCATTCAGTGAGGGGGGATTTGATGTGTGTCTGATCTTTTTACATTTTCCAATGATCATTTATCAATGATCATTGAGCATCTGCCAAGTGTCTTACTTTAAATGAAAAACAAAGGAGCTATAACTGTAGGCCTAATGTTGTGCTGTTGTAGTATGGACGCCTTTTTTTTGTTGTGCGGCTCTCTTGACTTTTGTAGATTTTTTTTTGGCTCTTCATGCTAGACTGGTTGGCCACCCCTGCGCTATAGAGTCGATGAGGTAGAGTTGTTTGAACATTTTGGCACAAATTACACTCCATACATGTACTCAATAGCCTGGCTAGTGCCTACCACTTCTCAAATGAGACGTGGTCTGGCAACCAGACATTAATTTTCTCGTATTTGAAAAAATGCCCAGATCCATTCATTGGGCGCCACGGATGTCTATCAAATGCGTCTGTGCATTGCTCATCATGGTCTTGCTTTCTCCCCTGTTCTGTGATTGGTCGCCAACATCCGGCGAAAATGTGGGCGTTAGTTTCCAGACTGCCTTAGCAGCGTGAAAGAAATCACAGCGCAAGGCAGTATGGGAACACCCAGGCTATGTACACATGCGGCAATCATAAGAAAGCATAAATCCATTGGAAGAATCAATGTGTGTTCCCTTGCCTTTTTGCATTGCATGGGCACATGTGTTGTCTAGACTTTGTCATTGCATGTATATGTGTGTTGCCTTGCCTTTGTTTTGTTGTATATGAGAAACCAACGTGTGAGTTGGGCGTCCTGCAAACTCGGTGGCTTTGGAGACCAAGGCCTCTCTGATGACCTTCTGACCAGCCAACACCACCGCAGGACGAGAGCCAACATACACACTGAAGACAGGACCATAGTGTTCTGCCAACTAAACACACACACACACACACACACACACACACACATTAAATTGGAACATTCTGTTACATTATGGAACTAATGGCTGTGTACATCACAGTGATACAGTCCAAAGAAGTCTGTGTAATTCAGATATGATTTTAGTCAATTGCAAAAAAAAAAAATGTCACCCACAATTATTAAAATCTTAATGTAACAAAAGCATTTTCCTACATGTGTAAGTGCTCCTTACCTTCTGCAAAGTCTTTAGAGGCTGTTGTGGGTTGATCTCCAGCAGGTTTCCCAGCAGAGGAAGTGCTCTGGGTCCAGGAGGAAAGTGCTTGGGTCTTTGCACCCTGAAGAGGAAGAAGAGGAGGAAGACTCCAAAACACAACAGCAGCACAGACATCAGCATGGTGACTGTGAGTGACAGCTCGGCTCAGAGAAATGTTGATAGGGGAAGCAAACTCTCTCTCTCTCTCTCTCTCTCTCTCTGTGTGTGTGTATGGTTCTGTGTTTGCACGTCACTCCACTTACAATTTAATCAGTCAGCAATAGATAGACCTTATATAACATGCAGTGCCTTAGTCCCATGAAGAAAGATAGAGAGAGGGCAGGGGTGGAGTGGAGTGGAGTAGAGGGAGGGAATGTTTGTTAGATCAATATCAATGACTCGGCACTGGCATTGGAATCATAACAGTGTGTTGGGTATTATCTGTATAAACTACGGGTGCAAATGAATCAATACATTTTTTGCTGTTACCTGAATATTAGCAGTTATTTTGGAATTTGATTTAAAGGTGCTCCAAGTGATGTCACATGTTTTTAGGCTAAAACTTTTTTGTCACTTGCAGGAAACATTGCCTCACCATCCGCTAGCTGTCTGTGCCTTAAGCACACTGTGAAAAAATGGTCTCTGTGGATAGCCAGGCTCGACAAACAGCAAGAAAAACAATCCGGACCATAAAAACATAACCAACAGTTCCAGCAAATCACCAAAGAGATGTACGTTTAGGAAAGGTTGCGCGGTTACAATCCTGAAAGAGCCACCACTTTTTACTCAAACATGCACATTTTGAGAGCTTAATGTGCAGTAATTAATTCTAAATTAAGTTGGTTATTTATGTATTTATTATAACAGTTATTGACAGCATTAATTTGATCCATTCACACTGCCAGAGTCTCCTGCAATAATAATTATGATAATAAAAAGTTATAACAGTTCAGCAGAGTTCACTCACTGAAACAAACTCTGTTGAACTGGGTCACGCGTAGCCTACAGTAGGTTGGACTTCTATCACTTGACCTTTACACTTCAGTACGATAACATTGTTGACAAGGAGGCGAGAGTGAAGCAGATACTATGGATGCTTCTCAACATGCCTCCTCGATCCTCGATGCTCGATCCTCGAGGGGTGTTCCCACTGATCTATAATTAACACTGGATAGACTATCCCATTGTTTTCGCCCCATCATTCTTTATGTATAGATCAGTGAGGATCGAGGCCTGAGGAGCAAGGGAGGACGTATAAAAGCCCAAATGAGGGGCACCCTGTGGATGCAGATCAGAACGTAAATTGCATGTTATTTCCTCTCCTTGGTCCTCTGGATTGTGCCCAGGAAATTGTTCAGGATAAGTGAAGACAACAGACGATACGTTACGAACTAACTCCATACATTTCTATGGATGATTGTTTGAGTACTGTCAGAAAGTCTCTGATGTAGGCTTTAGCGAGTGTGAATGTACTTGTGCTGTATTGTATTTGTCTTATGTCTCGAGGACCCCCTCGGAAATGACATGCTTCATCTCAAGGGGGTATCTCAAATTTCAAATAATTTTATGGATTACTGTTTGAGAACTGTGCCTCCTCATTAGAAAGTCTCTGATATAAGGTGTAAAGTTATAACAGTTCAGCAGAGTTCACACACTAAAACAAACTCTGTTGAATTGGCTCTGACAGTCAGGCATAAAATTATAACAGTTCAGCACAGTTCACTCACTAGAACAAACTCTGTTGAACTGGCTCTGACAGTCAGGCATGAAGTTATAACAGTTCAGCACAGTTCACTCACTACTAGAAGGCGTGTTTTAGTTAATGACTCAGCAAGGTTATGTGTAATCATGTCACATTTTATTCCAAGTTCTCTCATATTTTGTAAGCAAATAAACCATCAACCAAATGAGGATTATTATCATTATCATTATTATAGTTGGTAATATCCTGTTACACTTTGCCTTTTTTTTAGGTGATTCCCATGGGTGAAAACTCCCATGTCAGTTAATCTCGTGGTTAGCATATACCTTAAGCTATGCACACCAAATTTGGTAGGTGTGTGTAACTCCCCAAGACTAACAACTTTCATGTACTTTGCATTAGCCACACCCAACAGGAAGTGAGATATTTAGGATTTTGTGCGTTTTGCACAAATTTGACGTACTGTGGTTGGCATATAGTTTCACCTACATGCACAACATTTCATAGGTATGTGCATGTACCTGTATGTGCATTGTGCATGTATTAAGACGAACCACAAACCAATCATAGTGGTTTTCATAATCAAAGACAGGAATTATCTTATTTAGATTCAGACTTTTGCTGTTTCAACTACCTGAAACAATGTGTCAATGTGTGTTACATGATTGTGAGCAAACATGCCCAGTACAAAACAAAAGACTCAGTTAATTAGTCTGATTTTGACCTCTATGCCACTGCATTTTGATAAAGTTACGCCGCACTTCTATACTTGTTTGATTTGCATTGAGCTCAATGAGCATCAAACAGGTTAATAGGCCTTCTGGAAAAAGCACCATGACAATCTCTAGCTATGGTGAAGGGTGTGTGATGATGTGGGGCTATTTTCATTCCAAAGGCCAAGAGAACTTTATCAGGATGCATAATATCCTGGATCCATGAAATAGCTGGCCTTTAAAAATAAAATCATAATTAAAAATCCTCCTGCTCCTATGGGAGTTTAAGATAGGGGTCAAATACTTCCTCCCCCCTAACATTTAAGGAAGGACATTTATTTATTACGATACATTCTTCAATCACAAAGAAAATTTGTGTCCTTAGCAGTTTGATTTTTACTCATTTTTTTTAATTAAGGCATTGAATTAAGGCATTATATTCCTCTTTTTAGGCAACTTTAGCATGGTATCAAATACATGTTCTCCCCACTGTAGTTTCAAGAAAAAAAAGTTGTTCAGAGTAATACAAAACATATGCCCACCAAATCTGGTCCATTTTCATGAATGTATGTGTCAACCACAACAGACAATGTGCTAGGTGGCGCGATAGAGTCTCTAAGCCACACCCTGGGTCTGAGCTCTGTCTCTGAGCAGCGATAGCAACTCCACATGTAGCTGCCAAATTATCAAGTTTTAGAGCATGCCAAGATGGTGAAAAAGGCCAAAATGTGGGATGGCAAGAGGAATCAATATAATAATAATAATAACAATAATCATCATCATCTGTACAAAAACAATACTGTAGGGCCTTGCACCTATGGTGCAGCTGCTGCTTCAGCCCTAATTTCATTCATAGATGCCTGAAACCCAAACCTAGAAAAGGCAACAGACACTTCATTGCCCTCAAGTGGATCAACAGAGAAAAACACATTAGTTCACTCCCTCCCTCAGGTGGACAGTAACATGGTACTGTTTGGGTGCCTGTGTGATTCCAAACACCTTGCTGTAGTCAGGCACTCCCCTTTCTTCTGGCCAGACCAATCGGAAGCGACGCAGCAACGTGACCAGGATGAGGAAGAGTTCCATGCGAGCAAGTCCCTCCCCCAGACACATACGAGAACCTGAGAGAATCAAAGTTGAATTATAGGCCTGATTGTATACCATCATATCATGCATCACCATGTAACTCATAGGGGTGAATTCTCCCATTTTGTTTACAAAAAAAAGATGCACTGTTGAAGGAGCCATAGGTTTCATGACTACATTCCACAAAATTCTAAACCAACCCAGTGATCGAAGACTGAAAGTAAGTTATAGGAGTGTAGTAATTTCCAATGATGTCAGAAAGAATGACTGAGTGTTCTACCTGTAGAAAAGGGCATGAAGGCATCAGGTTTGACAAACTCCCCCTTCTCGTTCAGGAAGTTCTCTGGGTTGAAGTCATGAGGGGACTTCCATTGACCCTCCTCATGTAGCGCTGAGGACAGGAAAGGAATGATCAGCGTGCCCTGAAGAGAGAGAGAGAGAGAGAGAAAGAAAGCAGTGACAGGATGGTGACCATCAAGTATCCAATTGCATTAGTTACCTTACATGTGTTGATATTAATCACCAAGGCATCAAGGATTAACCCTCATGTTGTCCTCAAATCTTACCGACGTTCGTTGTCCTTGGGGTCAATTTGACCCCAGCTAAAAAAACTCTCAAAAAATGATTAAAATATATTTTTTTACCCAGTTTTTTTTGTGGTAGGTACTTAACAAGAGTGTAATAACCACCATCAAAAGCCGTACAAAACAATCCCATCCCCCCACACCCCTTTATGAACCCTGGAACCCTGGCTGTCAATATGGCCAATCCAGTGTCAACAGCCCAAAGGCTGACTTTTTGGACTTTTTCAGACCTGCCAAAATAACTTATATGTAATATGTACTTGTATATGCAATAATGATAATAACTACATGTTCTCATACTATTACAATAATAATATCCATAATGTGTCAAATATTCATTTTCCTCATGTTTCATAAAAATGGGGTCAAATTGACCCCAATACCACCACCGTAACTATTTTTTTTACAGGACATTGGAAACATATTTTTGTGCAAATTTCATGTTTACTCTGTTGTACCCTTCACATGAGGAAAGGTCATGAAACTTGAAGCAAAACAAAAAAAGTGAACCATTTGTTTTATGATGTTAAACATTGCTTGGGGTCAAATTGACCCCAAGGACAAGATGAGGGTTAAAGGGCCATTTACACAAAGAATGATAAATATCATCTCTGCCCCAGGGCTCTGTGCTCGGTCCTCTGTTGTTCACCATTTACTTGTTACCCCTGGGTCATATTATCCGTAAAGATGGACTCAACTTCCACTGCTACGCCGATGACACTCAGCTTTATATATGCACCAACCCCTCCTCCCATCTCCCATCCACACAACTGGTCAACTACCTGCAGGAACTCAAATCATGGATGACCACAAACCTACTCAAACTCAACAGTAACAAGACAGAGCTCATGGTGGTGGCCCCTGCACCACTGCTCAGTAAAATTGGAGACCTGACCCTGGTCGTGGATGGCTGCTCCATTTCCCCATCTGAGGTGTGCAACCTGGGTGTTATCCTGGACTCCACTCTCTCCTTCCGGTCTCACATTGACAATGTCACCAAGTCTGCCCTCTACCACCTCAGAAGCATCTCGCGACTCCAGCCCTCACTCACACATTCGGTAACTGAGACACTCATCCATGCCTTCATTACCTCCCGCCTGGACTACTGCAATGGTGTCCTGTCTGGACTTCCCACCCAGGCCCTTAGCAGACTCCAGTATGTTCAGAACCCAGCTGCCAGGGTTCTAACCCACACAAAGACCTGGCAGCATATCACTCCCGTTCTCCAACAGCTTCATTTGTTGCCAGTCAAGTCACTCATCGCCTACAAGATCCTCATTCTCACCTTCAAATCTCTCCATGGACTCTCACCACAATGCCTCACTGATCTCCTCCTGACCCCTACACTCAGTGCTTTCTCTGTCAATGCTCCGGCACTCTGGAATACTCTACCACTCCATGTTCGCTCTGCCCCGTCCCTGCCCATGTTAAAAAAGCACCTCAAAACATTTATTTTCACAAAGTCCTATGAACAGCGGCGCTCGGGGAGCAGTGAGGGGTTAGGTGCCTTGCTCAAGGGCACTTCAGCTGTGGACTGATCGAACCGGCAACCCTGCAGTTGCAAGCTCGAAGCCCTAACCAGTAGGCCACAGCTGCCCTTTATTAACGCCAAACAAGAGGTCAATGTTAAGGCAGGTGGTAGAACACTTTGTTCGGTTGTGGTGTTGAAAGTGAGTGCTACCTTGGGGATGCTGTAGCCATGGATGTGTGTGTCCGTGGTCGTAGTGTGAAACACACTCAGGGGAACTGTATCAGCTAGTCTTTGGCATTCATGGATCACGGCTTGGACGTAGGGCATGGACTGGCGATCCTCAAAGCACACCTGCTCACGAGAGCCCAGCACTTCCTTGATCTCCTGGTAGCAGCGCTCTGCACATATGGACACAAATATACAAACACATCTCAAATAGCTGCTATAGACATAGAGAGAAAAAAAATGTTGGCTTTGATCTCATACCCTGTATGTGGGGATGAGTCATGAGATAGAGTGTAGCTGTCCTCAGGGTATTGGAGGTAGTGTCAGTCCCAGCAATGAAAAGGTCAAACAAAGTGGCTACCAGCTGACTATCGTCAAAGGTGGTCCCTTTACCTTTCCTCTAAATAACAAACAAATACACAGTATGTTTTCTTACAGTTCAGTATGAGATTCTCTGTTGATTGTGGTCACTTGCACCTTTCCTCTGTCAAGAAAACAATCCAACTTGTTTTCAATCTCTATGATTACAATGTCATTGATTGATGCTTTGTTGATTAATTGAATACGTAGATTTTTAAACTTCACCCATATTTATGTTTGCCTTATCATACAGTTCCACACACTCACTTTCTCCATCTCGTCCAGATAGCTATCAATGAAGTCTCGTGACTGTCCTGAAGACCACGAGTCTTTGTGTTCAGTGATCATTTTTCGTATGTGGCTTTTCAGTCGGTTGCTTAAGGCAAAGGCTCGATTGAAGGGAAGAGGCAAACTCCTTGCAAAAGGGGCGATCTCATAAATCTGCATTGGGAGAGAGCGAGAGGAGATTCATGGGTAGTGTTATCACAGAGAGGTGATTTTACCGTAAATATGAAGGTCAACAGAATAAGAAAACATACTAATATCTGATTCTGTTGCGTTCATTTTGTCTTTTTGATACAAAATGTTATGCCAAACAATGAAAAAAAAAATGCAAGTTAAAAAGTTAGTACCATAGCCCAAGGGTCGAGGGCTAACTTTGTCAGTTCTACTATGATGACGATAAGGCTCTTGAAGTAGGTGTTGTTATAGTCAAATCTTGACCCGAAAATAATGGAACAGATTATGTCCGAGGCAGCATAGTGAAAGAGATACTGAGGATCCATGGATTTCCCTGCAGCAAGATAAAAGTGAGTGTTTGACTCCAGAGATGTAGTGGAAGCTAATTGCAAGTACAGTTTACATACCTCTGAAATTTTAGAAATAGAGTTTATCCACCTCTCGAGTTTATTCACCAATTACAACTCATCAACACTTGATAAACCATTTAATACCGTATAGTTATAAACATTGGGCAATAGCCTCCATCATCATTAAGCA
Organism: Sardina pilchardus; assembly: GCF_963854185.1. Lineage (NCBI taxonomy): Eukaryota > Metazoa > Chordata > Actinopteri > Clupeiformes > Clupeidae > Sardina > Sardina pilchardus. The sequence goes on from NC_085015.1 coordinate 15,740,964, forward strand.
TGTTCTGAATGCCTTTTAAAAAAATTTAGTTTACCCACCTCTTATTTTACCACTACACCCCTGTTTGACCCAGAGAAAGTCAAATATTTTCTAAAGCTTATATTGAGGTGGTTTTGTGTAAAATGGGTATCAACACAGACAGATGTACCACAGCTTTTATCTTCAAGGAAACGTTTTGCATCACACTGAACCCTGTTGCACAAAAGCTGCCTATTGAATCAATACCTGCATGCTTCTCCATCTCGGCACAGATGTGTTGGGTCTCTTCTAGAATCTTCTCCTCCATGGAGCGCTTCCCCATCCCAAAGTTCCGCAGCGTGGTCAGGGCGAAGCGCCGGTGCTCTTGCCATGCAGGGCCGTGATCTGCTATGATTACACCTAAATACAGTATTTACATACTGTTATACACAGTGACGCCTCACACCAACAACTTTGCAAAACATGATCTGGAACATGTATGGCAATCATAAGAACGCATAAATTCATTGGAGGAATCAGTGTGTGCGTGTGTGTGTGTGTATATATGTTCCCTTGCCTTTTTGCATTGCATGTGCGCATGTTTTGTCTTGACTTTGTCATTGCATGTATATGTGTGTTGGCTTGCCTTCCCCTTGTTGTATATGAGCATTCAACGTGTGAGTTGGGCGTCCTGCAAACTCAGTGGCTTTGGAGACGAGAGCTTCTCTGATGACCTTCTGACCAGCCAACACCACTGCAGGACGAGAGCCAACATACAGACTGAAGACAGGACCATAGTGTTCTGCCAACTAAACACACACACACACACACACACACACACACACACACACACACACATTATTGAACAAATAGCTGTGTACCATCACATTTACATTGTCAAATGAAGACTATAATTCAGATAACTAAGTATTATTTTTGTCTTTAAAATGCAATAGACATCTTACAATAACCAAATATTGTGTTATCTTTCTCTAAATTGTTTTTGCAATGTATCGTTCTGTGCTGCTTGGATGTTTTAATTTGTGTTCAGTTAGTGGTGCAGATGATTTTAGTGAAATTATAAACAAAAGTATGTCACCCACAGTGATTGGCACCCCAAGAAAATCGTAATGAAACAGAAGTGTTTTCCTACCTGTGGATTGTGTGTGTGTGTGTGTATTTTTACCTTATTGAAACTCTTTAGTGCTTCATTTTATGTAGGTGCTCCTTACCTTCTGCAAAGTCTTTAGTGGCTGTTGTGGGTTGATCTCCAGCAGGTTCCCCAGCAGAGGAAGTGCTCTGGGTCCAGGAGGAAAATTCTTGGGTCTTTGCACCCTGAAAAGGAAGAAGAGAAGGAAGACTCCAAACCACAACAGCAGCACAGAGATCAGCATGGTGACTGTGGCTGCTTGGCACAAACAAAAATGTGGATAGGCTAAGCAAACTCTCTCTCTCTCTCTCTCTGTCTCTCTGAGTATGTGTTCACAAGTCACTCCACTTACAGTTTAAATGGTCAGCAATAAGTAGACTTTATATAACATACAGAGCCTTAGTCCCATGAAGAAAGATAGAGAGAGAGGAAAGGGGAGGGGTGGAGGGATAGAGAGAGGGAGGGAGGGAATGTTTGTTAGATCAACATCAGTGACTCAGCACTGGCACTGGCGAAACCATAACAGTTTGTTTGGTATTATGTGTATACGGGTGCAAAAATAAATCAATACATTTTTGGTTGTTACCTCTATACTTGCAATTATTTTGAAATTTAATAGGTGCCCTAAGCAATGTCATATTTGTTAGGCTAAAAAAAAACTGTACCCTGAATACACTGTAAACAAAACGGTCTCCGTGGACAGCCAGGCTCAACAAACAATAACAAAAACAACCTGGGGGGTATTTCACAAAACCAAGATAGGGGATTTAGACAGACTTACTGGGTTATCCTGGATGAACATAGCCTTGACTTGGTTTCACAGAAGAGATCACATATAAGTTACCATGGGAATTTATACTTGGAAGCTAGCCTGCTCCCGACTAGGCTAACAGCCAAGCTAAGTTAATTCTAATGGTAATTACATTATCTGATTGGTTCTGCTAGCTGTCAGTCAAATCAGACCTCCATGCGATTTTTTCAAAGAGCTGTATTCCATTTATATATTATTTGCTACTTGTATTTACTCGCAAAACACAGCAGAATGGCTGCCTATACCATATGGGTGTCATTTAAATTATGGTGGCCTTATAATACTCGTTGTTTGCTTCTTTTTTGACGGACGTTTGATGAATAGCCTACTGTAGTAGTTGGTTGGAAGTGGAGGGGACATTTTTCGAAGGTGTTTTCAACTAATTCGGCCTTTAAGACAAATTAAGATAATATAGGACATACTTTGTGCATCTTTGCGGTGGCAAAGAGCTTTCTTAATGACGTTGCGTGCTGAGACAAGGAAGCTCTCACACGTGGGTGCATACGTAAATTTGCATTCAGTTGATCTGCCACACCTACTCCCGCTATGTAACAGAAATACTCATGATTCCCATCCAAAAAAGTACAACTTTACCTCGTTGTTAGTCTATATCAAAAGCCGTTGTTCACTTTGTGTGCAAGACGCTATTTTTCGCGTCTTTTTTATTCCCACCGTGAGTTATTTGGGGGAGAAACGAGAACGCGCACACATACCGAATAACTTACACCTGTCTTGACCTAGCCGCCTCAACTCATCTGCGCTCAGCATTAGTGAAACGTATTTAGCATGTTTACTTTGACCAGGCTTGGTCAACCGCGTGTGTCGTCACTTATCTTGGATCTACTTACTCTGGTTTTGTGAAATAGGCCCCTGGACCATAAAAACATAACAAACTGTTCCAGCAAATCAGATAAGATAAGATACGATAAGATAAGACTTTACTAAATCCCACAAATGGGAAATGTACTTGTCACAACAGCCCCAAAACACAATAAATAGAAGTAAAAGAATACCAGCATACCAGCACACCTATAAACATCACTCAGTGATTTCAACATGCCATAGGGGCATGTAAACGCCATAGACCTCGCAAAAACAAAGTTAAGGCAACTCGTCCTTCCTATATGATGGTGAAAAACTTCATATCAGTGGAAAATGAACATGAAGGTATTGAAGTCCAGAAGTCATGACAAAAACTAAGTAGCAACATTACAGATTTTCATGAGAGTGGTGTGATGCATTCTGATGGCAGATGGAATAAAAGACCTGGGGCCCGTTGCACAAAAGCAGAATTAAGACATCCGGGATAAGTTACTGAGCCGCGATAACTGAATCCTAAACAAGAGCATACCGGCTGAATTGGTTGCACAAAGACCAATCCAGGATTAGCAGACACGGATTCATCAAGCCAGGTGTAAGTTATTCGGTGTATGTGCGCGTTCGCGTTCTCCCCCAAATAACTCGCGGTTGGAATAAAAAAGACGCGAAAAATAGCGTCTTGCACACAAAGTAAACAACCGCTTTTGATATAGACTAACAACGAGGTAAAGTTTTACTTTTTTGGATGGGGGATCATGATTATTTCTGTTACATAGCGGGAGTAGGTGTGGCAGATCAACTGAATGCAAAGTTACGTATGCACCCACGTGTGTGAGAGCTTCCTTGTCTCGGCACGCAACGTCATTAGGAAGCGCTTTGCCACCGCAAAGATGCACAAAGTATCTTAATTTGTCTTAAAAGCCGAATTAGTTCAAAACACCTTCGAAAAATGTCCCCTCCACTTCCAATCAGCTACTACAGCAGCCTATTCATCAAACATCTGTCAAAAAAGAAGCAAACAACGAGTAGGCTATGTTATTAATTATAAGGCATTTAAATGACATCCGGTATTAGGCAGACATTCTGCTGTGTTTTGCGAGTAAATGCGTGTTGCAAATAATATATAAATGGAATCTACAGCTCTTTAAAAAAAATCACGTGGAGGTCTCATTTGAATGACAGCTAGCTGAACCAATCAGATGATGTAATTACCATTAGAATCAACTTATCTTGGCTGTGAGCCTGGTCAGGAGCAGGCTAGCTCCACAGAATAAATCGCCATGGTAACTTATACCATAACATATCCTGCTGCCCCCTATCCCGCTTTTGTGCAACTGGATCACGGATAAATTGAGCCAGGATAACCAAGATATCCCGGGTTAATCCCTTATCCTAGTTTTGTGCAATAGGCCCCTGCAAAAGCGTTCCTTCTTACATGATGGGTGTAGTAGCCTACAGTAATTTTCTGCATATAAGCCGCAGGACAGTGTTTTATGCAAGCTAAAATAAACAAAACCATATTAAAAGGAGAATTCCGGTGTGATATTGATTTAAAGTGTGTTGAAACATGATACCAAGTGTGAGCGTTTGTCTCAGAGCTGATCTCGACCTGCCCCCTACACTCAGGTTTTCAATGGGGGTGCCTCGGGTCCCCTACAGACTACAGCATAAACAAATGACTGATGCCACAACGGGGTCATAAAAAATCCTTAAAGAGGAACTATGCAGGATTGGCGATTTCATCGGTTTCGTTTTTCGTTTTTCGTTTTCGCTCGTTTTATGCTTGCATATTTCTCTGCAGAGCTTCCCCGACAGCTTTAGCGTGTATATTTATACATAATAGGCTATATATAAATATATAAATTGCAAGCGTGGTTCTTCTTGTTCCTTACTCGTCTCAGACTTCCAGATGTAAACAAGAGCGATCGTCTCCTGCAGAAACTGCAAGGTTGCAATAGAGGATAGGGACACTGGGGGCGGGAGGAAATATTACTGTTTTCGATGAAACTGGTCAGTCAAGCAAAACAACGATTTCTGAGCGATTTTATGACTATGAAAAAGTTGCATAGGGTCTCTTTAATAAGGACCAGCACACGCAAAAAGACCTCAGTCTTCTCAGCAGGTGGAGACGACTTTGTCCCTTCTTGCACAGGGCATCTGTGTTGCGTGACCAGTTCATTGTTAAGGTGAACACTCAGGTATTTCAAATAAATCACAGACGGGATGTGCATTTAGGAATAAAGTTTCAATTGCACGGGAGGGTAGATATGTGCAAGACTCATTCTCAGTTGCCTGGCAACAATCCTCAAAGACCCACCATCAATTACTCAAACATGAGGGTTTTGAGAAAGCAGTTTGAGAAAGCAGTGGCATTCATTTGATTCATTCACACTGCCAATCTCCTGCAATAAAAAAAAGTTATGGCAGTTAAATGGAGTTCACCCACTAAAACAACCTCTGTTGAACTGGGTCTGACAGTCAGGCGTAACCGTCTGTATGTTGTCTTGGCATAAATGTTGTAGATAAGCGGATCTCAATCACTTCAACTTTTACCTCAGTAAGATAACATTTTTGAGGAGGAAGGGAGAGTGAAGCAGATACTGTGCAGATCATAACGCTATCTGCACGCATCATCCCTCCTTGGTCCTCTGGCTCGTGCCCAGGAAATTGTTTGGGATAAGTGAAGACAACAGTACAAATTAACATCATACATTTCTATGGATGATTGCTAGAGTACTGTGCCTCCTCTTTAGAATTGTATTCCTTGTTTATATTAACTATTTTTTAGGAAATGTGTGTTTTATTTAATGACTAAGCAAGTTTATGTGTGACGGTCACATTTTATTTTGTGCATTGAACAATACTGTAGACCTCTGAAGTTTGCCTACAAACAGGATCCAAAGCTGCCATCTTTGCCCATATAAGGAGATCCGGGAGTTAATTGAAGCTAACTGCCTATGGCAAGTTGGATTGTAAGTTAACTCTGGGGTAGCAAAGATCAAAGTGTGCCGTCTTCATCTGCCGAAGATCACGGTATCCACTAGACGGCAGTGGACAAAACTATGTAACGAAAAACGTCTGCATTTCCAATGTGATCATCCCCTTGAGAGTTTAACAGGTGCGATAATTGAAAATCCCCATGTTATTTTCCCATAGAAAAAATCCCAACATACCAGATCTCCTTATTTGGGCAAAGATGGTAGCTTTTTTGTAGGTGAACTTCATAGGTCTATTGCACATGAACAATTTTGATGTACTGTGGTTGCCTTATAGTTTCACCTACATGCACAAAATTTGGTAGGTGTAACTCCACAAGACAAACAACTTGTCCCCCCTCCAACCCCCCTGCCTTTAAATTAACGGTTCCCACGGGCAACAAATCATGAAATTTGGAAAAAATATCATACTTCACATCTCTCCTAATCTGGGACAGAAATTTGGCCATCTAGTGGCAACTAGTGAATATCAGTGTAAAACATCAACAGGAAGTGTGTTTCAAATGTGTAAAACTGGCAAAAACAAATAGCACACACATCAAATATGTGCATTTGACACATGCATCACATGTGAGTGCTTTGTTGGATTCCGAAATGTCATGGGTCGCGGAGCGCAGGTGCTCGGGCCTGCCATTGCCGCTTGCGGCTGTGTTGTTTATTGCATTTCTAAAAAGGTCACAACAAAATTGAACAAAATGCAATAATTTGTCAATATAAATCATCATTCCTCCACCACAAAAGCAGTTCTTCAGCAAGAATGGTTGCCCAGCTTCAAACCGATCTGCAGCAGCTGATCAGTAGTGTTTTACAAGTACAACAGCGTTGAACTTCATCGCAATCATAGCGGTTTTATCATAATCAAAGACTGGAATGATCTGTTTCAGATATCAATGACCTGAAACAACGTGTCTTACATTATGATTGTGAGCAACCATACCCAGTACAACACAAAAGACTGCTACCCACAATAGAAAGATATAAGAATACAAATTCAACCATTTCCATAATGATGCTGTGTGCCATTCTATGATTTCCTAACAATACATATTGTAGCCTGCGTGTAATCAAAGCAGTAGTAGAATCATCAATTACCTCAAAGATGTTATCTGGAGATGTTTTATTTATTTTTTGAACCGTTTTAACATGATGTCAAAAACACCATGGTCTGTGCTCTCGAGGTGTGTTGAAATTCACAAACGTAAGACAACATTTGCAGCTCTGTCTGTTTGCCTTGGGTATTCTGCAAACATTTTCAAACACTCACAAACAGTTTGAGGAGGTAGTTCTCTGCAAACATGTTGGGAGTTGGACTGATAGTTACCTTTCAGATGTATGTTTGGACAAATGTATCTGTTCTGACAAACATATTCACCTCAAAATGTGTATTTTACTTTAAAAACAAACCCTTGCAAAGAAACTACGTGAGGAGCCATTAGTTCCGGTCCCCTCTCAGGTGGACAGTGACATGGAACGGTTTGGGTGCCTGTGTGATTCCAAATGCCATGTCATAATCAGGAGCACCCCTTTCCTCTGGCCAGACCAATCGGAAGCGACGCAGCAATGTGACCAGGATGAGGTAAAGCTCCATGCGAGCAAGCCCCTCCGCCGGACACATACGGGAGCCTGAGAGAGTCAAAGTTAGATTATAGGCCTACAGATAACACAATATCATACATTACCAGATTCATGGAGGCAAACTCTCGAATTCATGCGTAAATCATGCATAAGCCCTTTTTTACGCACTTCTGTCACACACTTTTCAGTTACATGCATTTTTGGGCATTGCAGTGTCAAATACGGTAGAGAGACTGGCAGAACAATACCAGCCTCCATTACAAATGAATCAAGAGACAGGAGAATATAAACTATTCCGCTCGACAATAGTGCAGACGTTTGTGCAAATGTACAGAAGCTTCTGTCAAGTTGGAAAGAAATGGACAGATTTGAATGAATTAGGCTATAGGATCATGACTTCATGTCAAGTTAAAACTGAAGATATAGGGAGTTTTCCCTTTTTAACAATGTAGCCTCAAGGATAAGGAAATGTTGGGACATACTGTATGCCCCCTTGATGGGGGAAAACATAAGCCATATTAGCATATTAAACACCAAATTTGATATTGTAATGTTGATGTGTTATGTTCTGTGCTACCTCCATGTACATGTATGTAGAGCTAGGCCTACTGCCGACATTGAGCAATATGTTGTCACCTTATAGTAGCACTCAAACTTAATACAGCCCACAGGAGCACGCAAAAAAAGGTGCTGAAGTTAGTGGCAGAATTTGCAAGAGTTACATACATAAGAAACGCCCAGATTTTGGGGTTGTTCCACCCCGACGACGAGTAGATCCCTCCATCACATGCAAATGACAGATTTAAGTGAAGGGTGCAGGCTAAAAATGCCCATGGGAGAATTTGTCCCATATTACACAGTTGAATGATCAAATTGGGGTTTGGGTATCTAGTTAATGACATGTACCTGCAGAGAAGGGCATGAAGGCGTCAGGCTTGACAAACTCCCCCCTCTCGTTCAGGAAATTCTCAGGGTTGAAGTCATGAGGGGACTTCCACTGACCCTCCTCATGTAGCGCTGAGGACAGGAGAGGAATAATCATCGTGCCCTAGAGAGAGAGAGAGAGAGAGAGAGAGAGAGAGAGAGAGAGAGAGAGAGAGAGAGAGAGAGAGAGAGAGAGAGAGAGAGAGAGAAAATAGAAATACTTGAGAAAAAGCAAGTGCTACAAATGAAAACAAAACAAGTGACCACATGTGACCCATAACCTTCAATACCTAATCACAGCATCTCGCCTTTGTAGGGATTAACTATGCAAAGATCAGGGAATTGGAAATCTAAGCATGAGAGAATAAGAAATAGTGGCTGTTGTGTTCTGTAATGCTTCAGAGCTTTATTAATCCGCCACTAGAGGCGTTTTTTCACCGAGAACGAACCTGGTGTTGAACTGGTGCCGTTCAGAATTCTTTGAACCGTGGTGCTATCTAGTGAACCAGCCCGCATTTACACCAGTTCTGAACAGAACCAAGGATGTGTCATCAACATGGGTGGTGCATGCAAAATCAAAAGTTAATGAGATGCATAAACGGGAGAATGATATGACCAGTTGTCCCATAAAAACGGCAGAAACTAGCTGTTTAAAATGCTAGTCAACGTCTGCAGTGTAATGCTAGTTGAATCGTTTTGTTTACTCATGGCAACAGTTGATAAGGAAGGAAAACTCATGCTTTTAGCCTTCTTCCCTCTGAAAGACGCAATGACACGCCCACTCCGGTTCGCAGGAAAAAACAACTATTTTTTGGTTCAACTTCCGAACCAAGGTGCCACGTTCCGAACCGGCTTTTGTTTGGTGAAAACGCGACGAACGGTTCAAATGTTGGTTCGCGAACGGGAACGGAGCCGGTTCTCTGTCGGTGAAAAAAGGCTATAGGAGGCACTGCAACAGAATGTATGCTTGTGCAGTCACGTTCTACGTTAGAAGAGGAAGAATGTATGAGTTGGATACTACACACGTTTTGCTACTGCTCGAAGTTACCAGTAAAAGCTCTTAGCTAAATTACTAGGCCTATTTGCCGTTATTCTGAAGCTCCACTACACCACAGTGGCAACTTGTGACTCTAGTGATCATCTACATGACAATGTGACCAAGGCAGTTTGCTGTGATCATTACCTTGGGGATGTTGTAGCCATGGATGTGTGTGTCAGTGGTTGTGTTGTGATACAATCCGATAGGAGTAACATCAGCCACTCTCTGGGCTTCATGGATCACAGCCTGGACGTAGGGCATGGACTGGCGATCCTCAAAGCACACTTGCTCACGAGAACCTAGCACTTCCTCGATCTCCTGGTAGCAACGTTCTATGTGAACATAATACACACATTCAGAATCTCAACATATCTTTACAAAAACAACCAGTATTCAGGTGCCAGCAGCCTGACATAGAGAAACAATGTGTTTGACTTTGAGCTCATACCCTGTATGTGGGGGTGGGTCGTGAGGTAGAGTGTAGTTGTCCTCAGAGTGTTTGAGGTGGTGTCAGTCCCAGCAGTCAGCAGGTCAAACAACATGGATACCAGTTGACTATCCTCAAAGGTGGTGCCTTTGTCTGTCCTCTGCAATACATCTCTCTCAGAGAGAGAGCGAGAGAGAGAAAGTTATTGGATATTGTCTAGATGGCACTGTAACCAGTGGCAAAAAAAAAAAAATCACATTTGCACGCTCATACGGTTCCACAAACTCACCATCTCTAGCTCATCTAGGTAGCAGTCGATGAGGTCTCTAGGCTGGCCTGAAACCCATGAGTCTTTGTGCTGGGCAATCACCTTCAGGATGTGGGCTTTGATCCGTCTGACAACATCAAAAGTCCGATTGAACGGCAGAGGAAGATTCCTTGTGAATGGAGCAACATCATAGAGCTGTATGCAACAAAAGAGGGGAGAGGCGACTTATGCAGTGAACTAAAAGGTAATTACTGAAATACTCTATATCAAAATATAACTGCAGTGTTGCAGAGCTACGTTTGATTTGACGAATAATAGTATGAACAAATAAACATTAAAAAAAGAAAACAGAATACATAAAGTACAAATTACCATTGCCCAAGGGCTATAGATTAATTTAAGAAATTCTTCAATCATGACGATGAGATTCTTAAAATAGGTGTCGTCATTCTCAAACCGACATCCAAAAAGAATGGAACAGATAATGTTACAGGTGGCATAGTGGAAGAGATGCTGAGGATCCATAGTCTTCCCTGTGAGGAGGGAGGGAGGGAGGGAGAGAGAGAGACACTGTTTAGGAACATGTTTTATCTCTACATTCTGATTATTGTCTGTTGCTATGTCCATGTCTTAAACCTGTATGTTCAGTGATAATTGCTTTGGCAATACAAATGTCTAAATATTTGTCATGCCAATAAAGCACTTTTGAATTGAATTGAATTGAATTGAAGAGAGAGAGAGAGAGAGAGAGGACAGGAACAGATATTGACATGGGTTCACAAAAGTCTTGTGCATTTGCATTTTCCTTTGATGTGCAGGTTCAGATTACATATTTTGAAAGTCAACTATGTATGTGTGATGCATCCAGGTATTGGTCACTTTCAGGTGTGTCAGATGTTTGTCTTCAGAGTTACAACCGCAATTTTCCAACTAATAGCGGTGGCTTATACATTGATTTTGCTGAATTTCTTCAACTATGACGTTAATATATGTGGGCCAGTTAATAAGACACAATGCGGATAATACGCAGGAAATCACTGTAAACTTGTTAAACAATGACTTTACATTTCTATAGTATGCACAAAACAACAGGCACCCATAAGGGACAAAAACTGCTCGTCATGCTATTGAAAGTGTGTGGTAGCTGTGGTACCGGAATGCTTCTCCACTTCGGCACAGATGTGTTGAGTTTCTTCTAGAATTCTCTCCTCCATGGAGCGCTTCCCCATCCCAAAGTTCCGCAGTGTGGTCAGGGCGAAGCGTCGGTGCTCTTGCCATGCAGGGCCGTAATCTGCCATAGACACTCCTGAAATACAGACAAGCACATTTGAAATCGAGTGCAAATACAGCAATCACACAAAATCAAGTTGAAGTTAGTGTTAGTGTGTGTGTGTGTGTGTGTGTGTGTGTGTGTGCCCTTACCTTTGCATTCCACGATATGAGAAATCAACATGTGATCTGGTCGTCCTGCAAAATGAGAGGCTCTGGTGACGAGAGCTTCTCTGATGACCTTCTGACCAGCCAACACCACCGCAGGACGACGACCAATGTACAGACTGTAGACAGGACCATAGCGCTCTGCCAACTACACACACACACACACACACACACACACACACATGAAAAAATAAACACACAAATGAAAAAATAAACAATACAAATAAAACACACAGGGTTTAGACACGCTGCTTTGTTATGATAAGTGAAGTGGGGGTATCACAGGTCCAATTAAAAGCAGAAGTCTAGAAGTCTAGCTTCAAAAATTAAAAGTCCTCCCTCAAAAATTTGCTCCAATCATTCACTCATCTGAATCTAATATCTTCTGTGAAAGCTACAACCTTTATGCTTTTTTTTCTATTTGAGTGCTAGCTCCAGGGTACCGTTGCTGACTAGCATTGACATAGTTTACTTGTGTATGTGTGTGTATGTGTGTGTGTGTGTGTGTGTGTGTGGGGGGGGGGTGTATTTACCTTCTTGTAACTCTTTAGTGGGTTGTGTGGGTTGATCTCCAGCAGGGTTCCCAGCAGAGGAAGTGCTCTTGGTCCAGGAGGAAAGTTCTTGGGTCTTCTCACCCTGAAAAGGAAGAAGAGGAGGAAGACTCCAAACAAGAACAGCAGCGCAGACATCAGCATGGTGACTGTGTGGATGTGTGTGTTTGTGTGCGTATGCTCAAAGTCCCCCAAGTTCCCTCAATTCAAGAGTGACTAGGTAATGAAATGAGAGAAAGTGTGTTCCACCTCTCTGTAAAAGAGAGGCGTGTGTATCAGTATTGCCCACTTCACACCTGTACTGTAGCAGGACGAAGTGCTTAGCACCATATGGGTGCCAACTGGTAGCTTGTTCTCCTTGCCCCGCCCCCCTCTGCTTAATTGCTTGCACCTGAAAAAGCTGTCAAGGCTTGCATAAAGTATTGAAGTGTGCAGATGATCTGTTATTTAGTATATATACTAGTGCTGCCACTAACGACTGATTTTCTAACGATTAATCTTTCAACAAATTTTTCGATTAGTCGACTAATCTAAACGACTATTTTTTTTTAAAAAAAATAGTCAATTTTATTCCATTTTATTCCATTCCATTTTGTCCATTTTATTTTTAACTCAACTGAAGGGCCATGACATATAGCCATAGATATAGATATGCTCATATCAATATCAGCCTACTTTTGTAGAGTTAATAACAGAATTAATAACATTACAGCCGTTAGAGACAAGAGACCAAAAATAAATAGGGGGTCAAAAGCAAAACGTTTAGTCGACTAAAAAAATTGGCGTCGACTAATTTTCATAATCGATTAGTTCGATTATGTCGATTAATCGCGGCAGCACTAATATATACATGCATATGTGTATATATATGCCACACTAGCATCAAGGTCTTGGGTTATCTCATCACAGGGGGACAAAGATTTCACATGTGGTATTTGAATGTGTTTTGGGGAGCCACTTGTGATCCAATCTCCTGTATAATTGTAAAAAAAAAAAAAAACTCACATTCCAGACTCTCATCCCAGCGGTTGGATATGTCATGTATGCCATCAAAATGCATTTAAAGCTCCAGGTTGTATGCTATTGTCCATAAAAATAATCCTTCTCAAATATATCATGTGAAAGTAAATATGTTTGCAGAACTTTGTAAGGAGTATAACATGAATTTCAAGCACTTTTCACTGCAGGTAATAATTGCCCACCCATTAGCAAACGAGGACTATTCATATGATAAGGTAAATCTGCCGTCGTTATTGGAGCATTGTGCACTTTTCTGTTCCACCATTTCACACCCCTAATCACAGCCTAATGGAACAGTATCAGACTCAAATTCTGACTAGAACCTTGAGTATGACAACTTCAGGCTACAATACAGTGTTATTCAGCTCAACTTTAAGAGCTTGTAACTTAAATAAGACAACTAACCATCTCAAAATGTCTGCATGTACCTTATTGCCTCATGGACTTAACTTTGGCGAGGTTTTGAGATTGTGCTCCACATTCAAAATCACTTGAGAACACAAATATGCTACTATAATCACAGGAGAGTAGGACACCAATTCTTATGTGAGATTAGACATCTACACATTACTACACCAGAGTATAATTTTTGGGCAAAGTAAGAGAACAATTTTAAAAGTGATACACAGGATCATTTGGTGCAGTTTTCTATGTTAAGTCAATATGAATAGTTGAGGCATATCTCAGTGATGAAATAAGATGTTTGGCTAAGAATTTCCTATTACAGTTCCCATCCCATCTTTGTGAATGAAAACATTTGTGAATGTAGGCTATTGAGTCAAACTTTCATTTAAAAAACATTAGCCTATAGCTACATCCAAAGCGCCACTCTTGTCCGTGTTTTTGGGTCAATTCATCCCTTTTGTTTCAAATTTATTTTGTGGATAGGCCGCTTGTTTTTATGTTTTATGATCTTAGCTGAGGAAAAGTTTTGTGTGAAGGGAATTAAAGGCCTGCTTCATAGACACCTGCCTGTCAATGCTAAAACGACAACAGGACAAGTTTAAAAGTGGCGTTTTTAAAGGAAAGTTTGACTTGGACACCTTAGAATGCATTTTGGCGAGAGTTACGCTTTTAGTAAAATTAAAAGTACAATCGTTATAAACTACTGAGAACATACAAAATACTAAAAACAATGGGCCTACAGGTGCTTGAGTAAATGTAATTCGTTACTTTCAACCTCTGGGGGAGGGGAGGGGGTTTACAACGCCCCCACGCCCACCGCCCAACATAAATAGGCCTAGTGGTGCTCTACTTACATTAGATGTCGGAATGGCTGTGATCAACGCACACGTCAGTGAGCTCATCAGGACCCTGCGGAAGGAAGGCTGGCCGACTATCGCTATCGCCAAACACCTGGCCATGAGGTTGCAACCCAGTCTCAGACCTTCCTTGCTGACTATACGGCGTCATTGCCGACGTGCTGTTGTGGAGACGAGGAAACGAAAACCTCGTAGAGTAACAAGGTAAATTTACTTTTTATTCTTTAAATATAAACTCAAATGTGTACGTTTGGCATGCTAACAAAAATAACAACCGGCTCTACCATCCAATGAATTGAAACAATGTGTCTCTTTCAGTCAGGTAATGGAAATAATAGACTCCATCCTGAGAACAGATGCTAAACTACCAGCAGAAAAGGTGAAAGCGCTTCTCCAAAGAAGGCACAACCTGAGAATCGGTTTAAGCTCGGTGAGAAAAGCAATCCGGAATCTTGCCTGCACCTTTGGGAAGCCCAGGTAACACGCGTCTCTTCATTAATGACCTATCTGCGATAATTGGTCACTCAGCATAATCCTTCTTTAGGCCTAACATTTTGATCAATTCTGCTTACAGGTACATTCCAAATTCAATGACCCCCAAAGACTTGCGTCTAATCCAAGCTCAAGAATGGAAGACTGCTGGTGAAAAGTTTGATGATGTTCTGTTCACTGACGAGTCAACTGTGAAACTCCCAGTCGAAATGCATGTTTGGGGTTGGATCTCTCGATGTGGACCTGGTCCGCTTGTCCTATTTGAAGGTGAGTGATGAAATATTTAAGCCCAATATTTCAAAATGAAGAATTAGATGAAGATTGTGCAAAATAAATTGTTAGAATGCGCTAACATATTATTTCACCCGCAGGTGAAATGGATCAACACTTCTACGCGGAAGAGATCATCAGAAAAGTTGCCGGTCCATACTTAAGGGAGCGTTTCTGGATGTCTACACATAGATTCTTCCAAAGTATGCTATTGCTAACAATCTGTTTTCCAAATCTTGATTTGCATGAAAAACAACGTGACGATGATTAAGCTACTAATGTTTTTTTTTTTAATGAATGTTTGTCCTAATTTGCCCTGTTTGATTTTGTCAGACAACGATTCGAAACACACAGCAAAAAGTGTCCAGGCCTGCATTCAAAGTGAGGGAATCAACTGGGTACCGACACCGACAGGGTAAGTTATTTTAATGATGAAAATATATGTATGTATTCTGGATAAGTTACTGTGGCCGATTAGAAAATAGGCTAACAATGCTGACATGTCCATGTGTTTCTGTTTTTAGGTCAAAGGATCTGAACCCCATGAAGTTAGTGTGGGCTTCAATGAAACAGTTCATTAGCTGTGAGGCCAAACCCACGAGCAGAGACGCACTGATGTCTGCAATAGAGTTTTTCTGGCGACACAAACTCACAGCCAAGGTCTGCAATCAATACATAGACCACCTGGACAAAGTCATCGACAAGGTCATAGCGTGGAAGGGAGGGGCAACTGGCAAATGGCAAATGTGATCTCCCATGGGCCAAAGGGACGTCAAGTTTTTTCCTTTGCCATGTTACTATTATTAGGATTTCCATATCCAGTGTTTTGTCAATGTGCCAATTGCTATTTTTACGAATATTTATAATAAAGTACTTTTATATTGCATACTCTCTCCTGCTGATTGATTTGTGTCCTCTGGGATTTTTAATATGGAAACTAATATTCACGTCACTTTAAATTAAATTGGGCACTACACGCCAAGGTAGATTTTTTTGGTCCACTGAAGATTTTTATTGTTGAATGAGTCTCAGGAATTTTGCCTCTATCTAGTTCAAGGCCAAGTGAGTGTCTATGGCAGGTGATCTACTGTGCAGGCCTATTATATGTACAAAAGATTGCTAATGGCCCAAAAGCTGATCTGATGTGTGAAGCATGAAGCTGCACTTGGGGGGGAGGGGAGTGACGTGTGTGTGTGTGTGTGTGTGTGTGTGTGAAAGCATCAAAGTAAAGGTGATGGTCTGCACACTGTAATGGCTCAAAAATAGTTCTTTATTATTTAAAAAGGCAACGTTTTGATCAGATCTTCGTCAGGCCTGATAATAATTGGAACTGACACTACGCAGAGCACTCAAGATAATCTCTTATCACCCACAATTCACACTATGCCTTCCAGCTACTGCCCTCCGGGAGGCGTTACAGGACAACAATCACCTCCAGAGCAATCCTCTTCAAAACCAGTTTAATTCAATACATTCTGAACTCTAAACACTGAGGATTGTGGATTACGACCCTTGTATTATGTATGAATGTGTCTGTATGTAGGCTATATGTTATACTATTATGTTTAATGTTTAATGTAATGTTGGAACCTGTACCAAATAGCTGTACTGAAAACAAATTCCACCAGCCTTGCTGTGTGGTCATTAAATCAAATCAAATCTTTATCATAGGCTACTCCTTGTCCCAGACTAGCCCATGTCTAGTCTTCCTCTCGTTGTCATTCCAATGTTGGTATGGATAAATGGATTTATCGCAGAATATATCCATCTATGCTGATCGGCTTTTAGACCTAGCTTACATGACATGATTTGACTTAGGCCTATGGCAAACTCCTTTGATTTGTTCTTTCTTTCTCCACTGGGTGGTGCTGTGTGCTTATTAACGCAGCCATCGCATGGAAGCCACTCGTTGGCACTAAGGTGAGCTTGTGGTGGCATAATATGGAATATTGGGTCAATCAACCAATCAATCAATATAGGCTATCAATAGGCTATATCAATCAGTCAACGTTTAAGCCCGTTGAGCACATGCTTGCATTGTTTTTTCATACATTTAGCCTAGGCTACCAGCAAGTCCATATTTAGCACCATTTCGACTATTATTCCCACATCTAAAAGACCTGTACACGAATTGATATTTATTGGGCATTCATTTGTGATCAAAAAAGTTGTTTTAACGGCAGCTTTGCCTAACCTAGCCTATAACCTATCCCCGCTCATTTATTTTCCAAAATGTGAAGGGAGCGCTAGCATTTTGTAGGCTAGGCCTACTCTAATGTTATCTAAATCTTACATCTTACATGTATGCAGTCTATCTTTATGTTTCCTTGGACTCCATTTGATTAATCTTCACCGACCTTCCCATTCTCAGTCTAGGCCAGTGTCTTCATATGGAAAACTACTACTCCCACAGTGCACCACGCAGCGGCGTCGGCTTCTGAGCTGTCATCCTGACCGGAGAGGAGAAATTGGTCCAGCATCCCAGAGAAAAGGAGTAGCAGCAGTCCAAGGACAGAAAATGCTGTGAAATATTTCCCCCAATAGCTTCGTATTTCCTGCGAGAAATGTCTTGCGTAGCCTAAAATGGAGTGGATTTTCCCAGGATGTGCTTTCACGTAAAGAGCTGTCTAGAATATCGCATGACGGTTAATCAGTGAGGAATGCCGACTAGTTTTTGTCATCGGGGTTAACGCAGAAAAGCTGCAAGATGAAGAAACAGTTCAATCGAATGCGACAACTCGCTAACCAAACGGTGGGCAGGTAAGCCTGTCTCCTTTTGACATTTCGAAATTCGTTGCGCTTGTGCAAAGTGAACTCGCGCGGAATGCTCTCATGTTCGTTCAGCCTTCTTCACCATATATTTTGGTACATAAATGCATTGGGTGTTCCAATACATATAGGTTATTTTCGGATCATTATCGTGGAATGCGATGGATGTGGTTTTGCTGAAATTTTATGAGCGAGGCATATTCTTTGACAGGCGTGGATGACGAATGGAATCTGTCATGGGCTGTAGGCTCTACTGTCACTCGTTGGCCCCTTGAAGATTGCGGACCGGCAGCTGTATAGATCACTGTATTCTGTAGGGTCAGCGAATGTTTTGGCCGCGAATAATTACGAGACAAGACAAGTGCAAATGTCGCCGAGGGGTGTGGCATCTCAATCCTTGGAGATGGCCATCTGCGATATTGATCGGACGCAGTGGAGTACGGCTACGGAGTGTGTGTGTGTGTGTGTGTGTGTGTCCACGCTTATGTATTTGTTTTTTGCATTGGCTACAACCGACTATTTTTAGCAAGTCGCTCGAAATATCTCATATAATAAAGCTTCCTGCACGTTTACTCTGAAATTGCCTGACCAAGGCGCGGAATCAGAAATCATTCAGTCATGTCAGCCTCGACTTGTCTCAGTAAACGCCTCAGATGTGAAATGTATTCAGAGTAAAATGCTGTGCTGCTTTGAAGGTTTGACAAAAATGTTAATTTGCAAATATCCTGATATGTTGGGCTATCTGAATTATGTGGTAGGGATGTGCCGTTGTAAAATCCTGAAATAACACAAGGCTTAATGCATTGTAGGTGTGCATGACAGCACAGGCAACAATGTCAGTAAATGTGTAAGTGCATGTGTAGGTTCCCATGACAACTGTACCAATGGTAATGTGTGTGTGTGTGTGTGTGTGTGTGTGTGTGTGTGTGTGTGTGATGCTCTACAATGGTGGATTTTTTTTCTAGAAAACAGGGGTCCTGTATGTATAAGGAATTTATTAGTATAAAGTGGTGGTGGAGGCTTTTGTGCATTTGCATCTTAATTTGTGAATATCCATTATTTATGGAGGATGTTGTTGCGTAGCTTAAATTGACTATTCAAATCTTACCGTTTTTGACAAAACTGATGTTATCACATTTAGATTGAGTCATATAGATTTGAGCCATCTCTTGAATGCCACTGGCTGGACATACTGTATCAATCATAGTGATCGCTAGATAGATCACAGATTGATCACTAGCCTTTCGCCTCAGCTACCCATTGGTCGAGCGAGAGGCCTTTAAAGCTTAGTTCACATTAAAACACAGTTCAGATCCATTTTTCATTGTCCTTAGAAACACCCTCTCAACAAGACTGGCAGGTCTGCCATCATTACGTGCCATGTCTGGTTGTAAATACCGCGGGGATCAATGCAAACGATATTGACTCAATTCCCTCCCCCTAGCAGAAGCAGAACAGATCAGATCTGCTCGGTATAGTGCTGCTGTGTAGTGAAATACTTAAACAGAGCTTTGCTGACACCTCTGAGACCCCTAGCCATGACACAGCATATTTCATACATACACAGCCATGACTCAGCATATTTCAGTGGGCTACTCAGTCTCAGTCAATGTGGCAGGAAGCTCCCTTGACTTGAAAGCTGCCATATGTGTCTCGGGCTCTCGTTTCCTGGCTCACTGTATCGCTTCAGACTGCTGCACGAGTCCGCCGCAATCCTCACCGTGCCTGACACATGCTCAGGAATGCCCCCGTTTTTTTTTTTTTGTGGGGGGGGGGGGATTCCCTTGTTAGTTTGGGAAGCGGGAAGCTTCTGGCTCTCGTCCATCGGATGTGCCCGCCATTGGAGTCCAACCTCAACCCTCAAAGGGCTGTTCTGGTAAATCATTGGTGGGGGAACACTTAATTTTTGCTTTTTTTTGGACGTTCCACATTAGTTCATTCATTAGATTAATTTGGTGTGTTTTTGTGTGTGTATTTCCACATCAATGTCTATGTATATGTGGGTGTTTGTTGTTTCTGTGTGTGTGTGTGTGTGTGTGTATGACTGTTTCTGTGCATACGCGGTTGTATCACTTGCCTGGCAAGGAACCTGAAGCCTTCACCTAGCCAGGCGTGGCATGATCTCCCTCTGAAATGGGATATACCCCCAAACACACCCTCACGGGAGGAACAGACACCAGGGGCAATTAGTGCCACTCAGTGGCCAGGGACACCAGCAGGCATCCACAGCTGAGAGCGATGACCTCGCAAAGGCCTGGCACTGCGGCGACCCACAGGCTTGTGATGCGATGCTCTACCACAGCCATAAGCCTGAACCTCCTCACCGAGTCCGTTTCTCAGTAGGCCTCTCTGAAAAGATGCCATAAAGCAACACTATATTAGCCTTGAATTTGGAGAGAGAAAAGGTGATTGCTTCAGTGGGTGACAAAGTAAATTAAAAAAAAAATCATGCTCATCAGGATCAAAAAGAATTCATGTCAAAAAAGAGTGAAAAGATCCGAGGCACTCCGATATAAGTAAATGCAGGTCCAAAGTACAATGAAGGACTTTTACTTATATCGGAGTGCCTCGGATGTTTTCTCTCTTTTTTGACTATATTAGCCTTCTTCACAGAGAGCCTGGCCTAGATCCATTGGCAAACGTTTATTTCCTCGTTTGTGGAGGCTTGTCTGAAGTTTGAATCATTGGAGTTCAATCACTAACGTTTGGTAATGACGTATGATAACCACGGGGAACACAACCATAATGATAGGCTTGAAACTTCGCTCTTCGGAACGCCCTCTGTTCGCTGATTGGTCGGAGATGCACCTGCCGGAGTAAACGAAGCTGGATCGAGCTTTACCAGACGGAGTATGAAGAGAGTTGTACAGTAAATGAGCGGAAGTACGTAGTCAGGCGGGGGCCACTACAAGCCTCTCGCCTCAGATACCCAATGGTCGAGCGAGAGGCCTTTAAAGCTTAGTTCACAATAAAACACAGTTCAGGTCCATTTTTCATTGTCCTTAGAAACACCCTCTCAACAAGACTGGCAGGTCTGCCTCTGCCATCATCATTACGTGCCATGTCTGGTTGTAAATACCGCGGGGATCAATACGACGATAACGATATTGACTCAATTGGTCGCTTTTTGAGGTATTCTTTTATTACGCAGGTGTGATACCTGACGGAAGACCTGAGTGGTTTAAACGTTGTACTTTGCCATTAAACCGGGAGCATGTGAGACAGTGTGCGGATATTTTTCTTTTGACTACATCTGTGCAATAGTCATGAAGTGCACACTATCACAGATGTTTTGCAAATTTGTGAACAACATTTCAGAGAGATATAATCCTTTTTGTGTGTGTATAGATGAAATATCACACATTTTGCTTGAATTCATGAAAAAGGGAGCAAAAATCAAAGTGATACAATAATGTTTGCAGACAGTATAGTAAGCGTGGATTAACATTTTCAAAATCACACATAGAGGAGTGTGACGTACAAATCCCGTTAAAGCCCCAATTTGCTAAACCA
>NC_085015.1:15767244-15769744 GCF_963854185.1 Sardina pilchardus
CACTGTAAGAGGGGTTAACTAGATAAATGTACGATATGGAAGGCCAATTGGAACAAACTCGGGGCAGACAATAAGGGATAAAGGAAAACTGGGGGTAACAAATAAAGATAGGAGCCTAAAATTGAACATTTCTCTAGATCTATCTGTCTTTCTCTTCCATTCAAACGGGCAGTGTGGGCAGTCATATTGGGCGAAATCGGTCGTAAATATGGCGGCGTTCTACTTGATAGTGACGTAGGTGGCACAAATGAATAGGCTGGACAGGGATACTACTACATACTGTGGAGGAAGATTCCAGAATGCTTGTCAAGGGCAGTTCTAGAACTCCTCCACCCACACCCCAGCACTCTCCCCAAGGGTTCTAGAAGGTGCCACACCCAACTGCTTTCGGGCTTCTCAGCTGTTTGTGGCGACAGTGCCACTGATAGATGTCTACTATGGAAAGGAGGAGAGGGCCATTTTTATTTCTCTAGAACCTTGGGAGGGGGGAGCTCTAGGCTGTATTATTTTACTGTTTTTGTAAAGCTTTGTTTCACACTCACTTGACCTCATTGCGTTTAGAGACACACACACACACACACACACACACACACACACACACACACACACACACACACACACACACACACACACACACACACACACACAGAGAGAGAGAGAGAGAGAGAGAGAGAGAGAGAGAGAGAGAGAGAGAGAGAGAGAGAGAGAGAGAGAGAGAGAGAGAGATGGATGGGTGGGTCTGTTACTAAATACTGCATGTTTGTGTTGTGAACAAATGGAGAGTTGGGCATGACAGCATGGCATCCCACAATGCACCTCTCCCTATGAGTAAGGCCTGGCTGGTCCCACCCCACTAAGGCAGTGACGTCAGTGACGTCCACCACACCTTTCCTGAGAAGCCGTGAGTGGACTGGACGTCATCCACTGCTAGACACACTGCAATGCCCAGACCACTCACACCCCTTAGGAAAACACACTTAACAGTGCAGGTCATCTTTCTCCAGATCACTGGGGCTGGGAATTAAACTGTCTGTCTGCCTTTCTCCCCCTCTCTTGCTGAATGTGCACTGAGCTTCAGCTGCACAGGAAATTACATCGTAGGTTGCATCACTGCATTCCCATGATGCATTTGTTTATTTTCAATAATGCACTAATATGACACATTGTGAATCCAAGGCCCACCAAAACATCTACGCCCACTCTTAGAATTCGTTGCTCCAGGCTTACATCTACAGGGATGAATTGTGCATTCATGTAACTAGATTTGCTATTAGAACCAGAACTAGAACTAGAACCAGAACCAGAACCAGAACCAGAACCAGAACCAGAACTAGAACTAGAATTCAGAATTCAGAACAGCAGTAGGAAACAGTGCTGAATTGTATATTCATGTAACTAGATTTGGAATTAGAACCAGAACTAGAACTAGAACCAGAACTAGAACTAGTACTAGAATTCAGAATTCAGAATGGCAGTAGGAACCAAAGCTACAATATTATTGCTGTGTGTAAGGCCCGATTCACACTAAAGATTACCGACGCGTCGAGACCGAGTTGCAGTGGTGTGAATTAGATGTTGCACGTACTTGCAGTTGCAAGGTTTTAGAACGCCATGACTTGTCTCGTCGGGAATTCAGATTCAAATTCAGATTCAGATTTAGATTTATTGTCATTCTGTTCATTACCAAGGTAAAAACACAACGAAAAAGCGTTTCTCCAAGATCTTTGGTCTGAACCCTACTTAAGCAGTATATCAATTGCGAATGCGTTCTGAAGGGTATTTTGCACAGTACATGTCTGGATATTCTATGTTGTCTGCACTCCCAGTGTCTGCAGCTGAGGTGGATCAGTAGAAGAAATGTGGTCTGAAGCGTTCGGAGTCCTCCCATAGGATGGTGTGGGAGTATGGCTATTAAACATTCCCCCTGACTGAAAACACACACACACACACACACACACACACACACACACACACACACTTCTCCATATGTACAAACACGGAGAAATGGACATAAATATCACCATTACAATACAACAATTACAATCCTTCTCTCTCTCTCTCTCTCTCTCTCTCTCTCTCTCTCTCTCTCTGTCTCTCGCTCACTCTCTTTGTCACGTATATACACACATATTCACATCATGTCCATGGTGAATAATGGGAAAGCTTGAAAAGAAAGGCCATCTCATTAAGGTCCTATTAGCTCCATTCTTGCTAGTGTGTGAGAAAATGATCCCAGTCTATAATGGGAAACGCATTTCACCCCTCTCCCATTCTCCTCTCCTCCACAACGGGTTTCCTCCTTTCTCCAAGTCATTATTCATCCATCCCGGGTAATAAATGCCCTTCACACACACACACACACACTCGCGCGCACACACACACACACACACACACCCACACACGCACACACGCACACACACATGCACAAACAAACATACAGTATACACACACACACACACACACTTACAGGCATACTGTATACACACATGCGCACACACAC
>NC_085015.1:15777244-15787244 GCF_963854185.1 Sardina pilchardus
CTTGTAACCAAACCAATTGGGTCTTCCCCTAAACAGTTGTCATACTTTACTGATTTGGCGTAAAGTACAATTGTATGATGTGTGCGCCGCTGGAGTGTTTGAATGAGATTTCTGGGTTGATGTAGACATCTACCATGTTCTTGCTATATTTACTTACTTACAACTCAGTCACTAACAAAACTTTTAGTTTTGTGGCATTGCAGATATTGTTCTCTGCAGTATTTTTCATATCACAGCCTGTGCCACTCTTTTGTCAAAATGTCTTGATGTCTCTCTGTGTGTGTGTGTGTGTGTGTGTGTGCGTGTGTGTTTGTGTGTGTGTGTGTGTGTGTGTGTGTGTGTGTGTGTGTGTGTGTGTGTGTGTGTGTGTGTGTGTGTGTGTGTGTGTGTGTGTGTGTGTGTGTGTGTGTGTGTGTGTGTCTGTAGGTAAGTGTGCATGCATCTCATTGCGTTACTACATGCAGTCATTCTGGCATACTTAACATAGCGGTGACCTACTTTAACAGGCCAGCTAAAGTGGGTTTCTCTGTTTTGGTAACCTGATTTTTTCCCCTCCCTCACTCTCTTCTCTCTGCCCGTTCCCCGTCCCCCCCTCCCCTGACAACGTATCTTCCCTCTCTCTCCCCCTCCTCAGTGGGGAACGTATAGCTGAGTGAGTCATAGTGTTTCCCTGGTCCTCCCAGCCTATTAACCCACAATGTCCTCATAAACCACAACTCTCTCTCCACAACTCTTTTCCTTTCTTACTCTTTTCCTCTCTCCTCTCCTCTCCTCCTCTCCTCTTCTCCTCTTCCCTCTCTTCTCCTCTCACCTCTTGCTTCCTTTCCTCTACTCTCCTCTTCCCCTCTTTCCCTCTTTTCCTCTCTCTTCTCCTCTCTCCTCTACTCTCTCTTCTCCTCTTTACTTTACTCTATCCTCCTCTTCTCTCCATCTCTCTATTCTTCTCCATAGGCCTGTGTTAGCATACATTATATAATAGTCCCCATCCTCTCCTCTCCTCTGCTCTGCTCTGCTCTCCTCTCCCTTCTCCTCTCCTCTCCTCTCTTCTCCTCTCCTCTCTTCTCCTTTCCTCTCCTCTCCCCTGCCCTCCCCTCCTCTCCTCTCCTCTCCTCTCCTCTCCCCTCTCCTCCCCTCCTCTCCT
This sequence comes from Sardina pilchardus, assembly GCF_963854185.1. Taxonomy (NCBI): domain Eukaryota; kingdom Metazoa; phylum Chordata; class Actinopteri; order Clupeiformes; family Clupeidae; genus Sardina; species Sardina pilchardus. The sequence continues at coordinate 15,778,386 of NC_085015.1, forward strand.
CTCCTCTCCTCATATTCCAGGCACTTGTTGGCTGAGATACATGATATACTGGAACTCTGCCCTGCCCTAGTACAGTAGATGTGGGATCGCTTTTGTAGTTTTGGTTCCGGTCCAGAGAGGGAGATAAACAGAGGCATGTGTGTATGGGGGGTGGAGGGGTGGGTTGTTCTATGCATGAAACATATATGTGTTGGTGGGGTCACTTGGTGTGTGTGTGTGTGTGTGTGTGTGTGTGTGTGTGTACATGCTGGCTGTAGCCCTGTGGGGACATGTGATCTTCTCTCAGGCCTGGATGTATTCACCTTCATTTGTGTGTGTGTGTGTGTGTGTGTGTGTGTGAGAGAGAGAGAGAGAGAGAGAGAGAGAGAGAGAGAGAGAGAGAGAGAGAGAGAGAGAGAGCTGTTTGGCTATGATCCCCTTTAGTACTGTTGTCAGAGGCAGCAGCAGTGGGATTCCATCCAAAGAGAGAGAGAGAGAGAGAGATAGACTGTGTGTGAGAGAGCGAGCGAGAGAGAGAGAGAGAGAGAGAGAGATAGAGAGAGAGAGAGAGGGAGGAAGTCAGCTTAGTGCCCCTGGCTGAGGTCTGTGTTCTCACTTGAGGGGCCAAACATCGTAGTGTGATCAGGAAGGGTGAAATTTCACACAGCTCTCAATGTTCTAGGTTCAGCACTATAAAGCCCACAAGGAAGTCTTTTTTCCTTCGGTCCTTCGGTCCTTCGGAAAGAGTGTCACATATATCAAAATGTGTTCCAAATTCTAAATTAGAGTAAACAGATGGCTTGGAAACAAACTAGCAATCATTTTCCAGCAGCATAAGGAGCCTTAGCACATCGAAGGTTTGTCCATAGTCCATTAATATACTTTAATTGGAATTTTGTCATTGCCAATATGGCAAAACCCCTTAAACCAGAAGCCATTGGTGAGATCCATAGGGCCATAAACATAAATGGCATCCAGGGCTGTGCTCTAATTGTAGAGGTTCAGGAAACAAACCCTTTATCCTGGCTTTAGTGCCATCAGAAAACAAACCCTTTAGCCTGGCTTCGGTGCCATCAAAAATCAAACCCTTTAGCCTGGCTTTAGCGCCATCAGAAAACAAACCCTTTAGTCTGGTTTTAGTGCCATCAGAAAACAAACCCTTTTAGCCTGGCTTTGGTGCCATCAAAAAACAAACCCTTTAGTCTGACTTTAGTGCCATCAGAAAACAAACCCTTTAGCCTGACTTTAGAGCCATCAGAAAACAAACCCTTTAGACTGACTTTAGTGCCATCAGAAAACAAACCCTTTAGCCTGACTTTAGCGGCAGGAAACTTCAGGAGAACCAGAAGGAAAGCACACGGTCAAGTTATTTGGCCAAAGGAGTTAGTGCACACAGGGAATTTGTTTCCAGCTGATAGTGTGAGTCTAGTTTACAGTCATAGAAAACATACTGTACAATATAAGGCAATAAACAACATACAACGTAAACAACACAATACACAATGTACATGTTATTTGAGACAATAAATTATACATACATACATGTATTATTTATTGCCCTAAATAACATGTACATTGTATATTGTTTACATAGTATGTTGTTTATTGCTTATATATCTGTAGTAAACAAGACAAGAGATGTACATAAAGTGCAGTGTGGTGCTGCATACAGCAGTGATGTCCATGGCGTAGGAGAGCCGTCGGGTCAGTAGGGGGGCCTGATGGAGACTAAGGCAGGGATCACATTAGCCAGCGGCAAGCGGCAGCGGCAAGCGTAACGCAACGCTCAGACCATAATAATACATCCAAAACAGTATATCTCGTTGCTAAGTTCAATCTTGTTGCTACGTCCTTAGACAAATCTGATTGGTTAAAATACCTAAACATTCCAAAACTGATTGTGACGAGCCGAGCGTTGCGCTTCAAAGTTGAACCAAGTTCAACTCACAGTTTGCTCAACGCTAGCGTTATGCCAGCGACAGCATTGTCACCATTCCGCTGCCGAACCATAGAGAACAATTAGGAAACCTGCCGCTTGCCGCTGGCTAGTGTGATCCCCACCTAATGCTTCTCTGTTGCTCTTCTGAGTGTCCCTTCACCGTACAGTGTGGGACTCCTTCCTGTGAGGAGAAGAAGCTTCTGGAACATAACAGGTTGTGTCAGAGCCAAGAGCCACGAGCCACGGCAGATAAGCCATGCCGTTTTCACACATGTCTATATTAGAGCCCTGTATTTGTGATGTACAATCCTCATGTCTGATCCAGTTCATGTTGGTGACTTTCTGCAGCTTTTGATTGAAATGTTTTGTTCCTCAGAAATGCAGTCCAGATGCACAGGTAGCAGAGGGAAGAGGTGTCTATATTATTGCATCACGCCTGACTAGGGGTAGCAAAAGTGTACATTTCCATTAATTCTCATAATTTACTTTATTTCCACGAAGGCAGGCCTATCCAACATGGACTATTCTCAAAATTCCCCATCTCAAATTCCCATGGAAATTTACCGGAAATTTACACCCCTCTGAAACCCTATACCTGTTCATCATCACTCAGAATTTTCTCATTCATCTTTCCCGTTTTGATTGATTGATTGATTGGTTGATCTTCCTTTCAAAGCTGATACCTCTGGTGTGTAAAATGGTATGGTAATGATATAGTTTGGACTTTTTGCATAGACTAAGAACACTGACACACACACACACACACACACACACACACACACCCGGGAACATTAGTGTTTTGATAGTGCTGTAGTGTGTGTGTGTGTGTGTGTGTGTGTGTGTGTGTGTGTGTGTGTGTGTGTGTGTGTGTGTGTGTGTGTGTGTGTGTGTGTGTGTCTGTGTTTGTACACATCTGTTTGTGCTTCGATGTGAAAGGGCTCCCTGAGGATGTCCCTGAGGCTCCAAGCCCTGCATTTTTGATCAGGCACACTGCAGGCCAGCCTGTGCGGTATGACTCAGACTGGCCTGGGGTCCTCAGGATAATCCTCTGGCCTGCGGGCAGTTCCTGGGGCGCCTAACTCTGTCGAAAAAAAAAAAAACACTTGCTGCGGGTGAGACTATCACAAGAGGGAACTTATGGAAACATTAAAATAACATAAGGCTGCTGAGGTGAAACTGTGTCGCTGTGTGTTTCTCCAAAATAGTAGAAGAGATGAAGGGACACTTTTCAAATAGCAAGGGGGATCACTGTGACCGCATTACGTAGCAAATAAAGCTCATTTTACCGTATCATGTTTTACCTCAGGCTCTTTTATGGTGTGAATAATGAGCTGTTTCTAATTATTCATTTATTCTGTTGATTAAACGGCTCTCCAGTGTGCACTGTGTGTTTTAAAGTCGGGACTGTCAGCTGTTGACAGAGTTTGAATCCTCGCATGATAACTGTGCGAAGTGATTCATTCTTCAAGTGTCAAGATCTGGCAGGGAATGTGAGTCACATTTGCAGCAGGGTAATTCCACGCCAAATCAACCAGAGCCCACGCACTTGCGTCTCAAAAAAATCTGAAAAAAATACCATGTGTGCCTATGTTACCCAGGAGACACTCTGTAAAATGTTTTTGTGCTAAGATCAATACTTTTCAAGTAACAGCCAGTTTTACAGGGGGAGGGGGGTGTCAAATTGGTTCTACCTCTTTTTTTGGTCAAAGTTCACAAGCTCATTGCTCGAGAACTAGAATCTGTAGGAGGCTCAAATTTTGCAGGCTGGTGCATAAATAGGAATAGTATGCAGTAAAATCACCACGAGTAGTCTGGATGATCCTGCATGTCATAGCAGTCCCTCAAAGTTGATCAAAATTTTATTGGAGTTCTTGGCTGGGCTCTGTTTAGGCTTACAGAAGACATATTTTTACTCAACATAGGCTCTTGATTTTTTTTCTCTTATTGAGATCAGTAGAAACACTTTCCGAAAAAGCAATGAAGAGAAAAGAAAATCCATCAGGGACTGAACAGCAGACCTCACAAGTTTGAAAAATAATTTTGGATCTCATATTCAGAGCACCCTAACACCTTGTGGGAATATACAAATATTTTTTTGATATTTTTTTTGTTAAGCATTTTGCCCTTGTTCAGGGTGGGAAATGAAAAAGAAAGATTTGCATAAGACAAGTCAAATTGGTGTTTTTAAAAAGAAGAGGTAATGCAGATTATAGATCTGACCCAGCATCCATTTGCAGCATCCATTGAAGTGTGTGTGTGTGTGTGTGTGTGTGTGTGTGTGTGTGTGTGTGTGTGTGTGTGTGTGTGTGTGTGTGTGTGTGTGTGTGTGAGAGAGAGAGAGAGATTTAGAATACACTTACAGTGTGTGAGTGTGTGTGTGTGTGTGTGTGTTTGTGTGTGTGTGTGTGTGTATGTGTGTGTGTGTGTGTGTGTGTGTGTGTGTGTGTGTGTGTGTGTGTGTGTGTGTGTGTGTGTGTGTGTGTGTGTGTGTGTGTGTGTGTGTGTGTGTGTGTGTGTGTGTGTGTGTGTGTGTGTGTACATGAATGACTTATGTGTGTGTTAGTCATAAATGAGCAGATACATTCCCCCTTTCCAGTGATTCAGGGCCTCAGAGATGTCCTCTCTCTCACACACACACACACACACACACACACACACACACACACACACACACACACACACACACACACACACACACACACACACACACACACACACACACACACACACACACACACACACACTCCAGGAGGTGTATGCCACACTCCTTTGATCTGACTGGAGAAATGCACTGGTGGCCAGCTATGATGCACCACCTGTGGTTCAGCAGACATGAATGAAAACTCGCAATGAAAGAAATTCAAACACACACACACACACACACACACACAGACACACACACAAAGGAGCTGATCATCCAATCGTTTAATCCAACCGCATTTTCATTTTTCACTGATGCAGTCATGCAACATTTTGCACAAGAGAAAGGAAGGGAAATTAATCATATGGTTGCAGGAGTGTGTGTGTGTGTGTGTGTGTGTGTGTGTGTGTGTGTGTGTGTGTGTGTGTGTGTGTGTGACAGAGAGAGCGAGAGATACAAAGATTCACATGTGCCACCATGCCACCATGCCAGAAGCAGTTTAGTCTCGCAGCATTAACAGGACAAAAAAAATGTCCTGATAAGCCAGACCCATAGACAAGCACACACACACCCCACCTTCCTTTTAATCTGCAACGGTTACGCCTCTCGTCTACACTACTCCGGCTTTGCTTACAACACCGTCTTTTTCTGTTTTGTTCAATTCTGCATTCTACAAAGTCACAGCTGAAAACGTAAACTATTATTTGAGCATGTTGACCATGTGAATGTTCATGGGATGTGTGTTTTCCCAACAACTGGACAATAACTTATCTGATATGGAGTTGAACATATGCAAATGAGCAGAAATTGTTTTGCTTTGCTTACATTGTTCAGTGTGGTATTTAGATGTTATCCACATCTTGTGTTCTGATGTATGTCTTTCCTCTAAAGTATAGGGATATGCTAACATTGTGGCAGTTAGCAGCAGATTGTGTGTACATCTGTGTGAAAAATAAGGCATTAACAATGGGAACACAGACAATAAACACATGTAAAGAATGACAACCAATTGATATCCATCATACAGGATAGTTTACTCCATTTTTATTTTTTTTAACTATTATTATTCACCCCTTTGCTCGGTCATGGCATAATTTACGGGAGGCGTCACTTTCAACGTCTCCATGCTCTTCAGCCGCTGTGAATTGTGGGTAAAGACGACGGCGCTGGGAGAAGTGAAGTGAGGCTGATTGGGTTATTTATAGCTTGGTTTTAACCGCTCCTCTCTGTGTTGGGCGTGCGTGCGACACGTGATGTGCGTGCGTGCGTGATGATAACTGGTACTATGCAGGGAAGCCCATAGGATCTAGAACCAGTCCTGCAGGGCTAAATGCACATACTGTATGCATCTCTCATATGCACGTGTCTCTGTCTCTCTAGATCTATCTGTGGCTTTCTTACTCTCTCTCTCTCTCTCTCTCTCTCTCTCTCTCTCTCTCTCTCTCTGTCTATCTATCTATCTATCTATCTATCCATTTTATCTCTTTCATTCCTACATCATGTCTCTAGTGATTGTGTATTGGACTCCTTAGGGATGTGTGGTGTTCAGGAACCATACTGCAGGCAGCACATGTATATATAGATCTACTCGAGATATATTCCCTGGGAGCCACTGCATATCAGTATAGCTATTACTGTATGTGGTGTGAGACCATGTCCCCTGTAGCTCCGAGAAATTGGGTGAATTATTTTTGTGCTGTGTGTGCGTGTGTGCGCGTGTGTGTGTGTGCGTGTGTGAGCGTGTGTGTCTGTGTGTGTGCGTGTGTGTGTGTATTCTGTGTATTCTGTGTGCCTACTTTTCCTGAGGGGTGATCAGGGAGGGTTTTATCATGTAAACAGCTGCATCTTGGGAGATGAAGTACGAGGTGTCTCAAGGGACCAGTGGTGCTGTTAGGTAATGTGGTGTAGCCAAACTCAATGCCCCAGTGCACCATGGGTAGAGTAAGTAATGATGATACAGCAACGCTGCATTAGTCTCAGCTGGAGCCTGCCTCTTTAAATGTCACCAGGTGACCTGTCAAATTCACACACACACACCCGCACACACCCGCACACACACACACACACACACACACACACACACACACACACACACACTCACACCCGCACACACACACACACACACACACACACACACACACACACACACACATACACACACCCGCACACACACACACACACACACACACACACACACACACACACACACACCCGCACACACACACACACACACTCACACCCGCACACACACACACACACACACACACACACACACACACACACACACACACACACACACCCACACACACACACACACACGCACACACACACACACACACACACACACACACACACACACACTTGTGCACACTCAGATATTTTTTTAATATCAGATTAAAAGTCAGATATCAGATTTGTCTTCTTTCTCACACTCAGTCTCACACACTCTCTTTTTTATGCCCTTTCTCTCTCTTTCTCTCTCTCTCTCTCACACACACACACACACACACTCACACACGTACATGAAGACACACATAAGCCTCACAAAGATGAACGCACTCCTTGTTTCACACACTCCGTTGTTCCCATGCAGAACGCCTCTCACCTGCTCCTCCGGTCACCGTTTCACACATCCATAGAGGCCCTTTCTTCTCAATGTCATACCCTTCAATAGACACACAAAGGCATGCATACCCCTTCAACATAAACATTCAAACCCATATTCTTCAACAAAACACAGCCATACCCTTTAAACAAAACACGAAGCCATACCCTTTAAACAAAACATAAAGCCATACCCTTTAAACAAAAACATAAAGGCATGCACGTTAATAAAACACAACGTTATACTCCTAAGCAAAACAGCAAGACATACAGTTAATGGGTAGTGGGGTAGCTGAATTGTTTACGGCGTGGTTGAAGATACAGTGTTTGTTTGTTTGTTTGTTTGGTTTGGTTTGTTTATTTTAGGAGTGGACGCACTGAAAGGATGAGGGGAGACTGCTCCTTTAAGCACACACTTGAGTGCTGTCCACTTTGATATCTGGTCCCACCACACTGCCTGCTTGCTGCAGTTACGTGATGCTTTGATGTCTTGTCTTGAGCGGTAATACCGTTTGTTCGGAGAGGAAATGGTTTTAGAAGTTTCCGGAACGTCCTGGCTTTGATAGAGGGCGAGCTGAAATGCTCTTATTTATTTTGCCCTCGTCACGAGCCATCATCCACACCTGTCATCTTAGCGATCGTTTGTGTTTGTTTGTTTATATAAGCGTGTGCTTGTGTAACGCCATACGTCTGAAGTGTGTGTGTGGTGTGTGTGTGTGTGTGTGTGCGCGCGTGCATGTGCATGTGGTATGTGTGTGTGTGTGTGTGTGTATGTGTGTGTGTGTGTTGCATGCGTGGACACAAGTATGACTGTAGGTAGCCATCGTTTCATCTTGAGATCTGCTTTTATTCCCTCCATATTGGAGCTTTGCTGCCATATTTAGTCAGGTTTTGAACACTTAGATCAGACAGGCCACTTCAAGCTCTTCATCACCGAGATGATCTCAGCTCAAAGACATGAAAGGGAATAAGAAAGTTGATAGACGGAAAAACAAAAGCACAGCAATATTTAAGGACAAGGAGAAGAAAAAACGTGAAAGTGTCCAGATATCACATTCTATTCGGTTTGTCTAACGCCAGTTTACTTTTTTTTTTTTTACAAACCAGTTTCTGCAAGGCCAACTTACTTTAGCCTGACACCACAGTAGGAGGCTGCTATCTCCTCACGCCTGCTGACATACAAGACATACAAGTTCAAAGGTTCTGTGCATCATGCTTTGTATGGGAGATAAGATATTTGAATAATGTGAATGTTATGTGTGAACATTAATGGCTTAATATCAAGAAACGAGCAGAAAAGAAACAGAATTTAGCAAAGTATATAAAACAAAGATCAAAGTATGGCACATAGAATAATACCTAAGACATGTGACAACAACGTCACAAACATGTGAATAAATATGCATGCAAATGAAGTGGTATTTAAAGTAATTGAAAGCGAAAGCAGCGACTTACTAAACTTGGCCCGAGGCTGGATATGGGCTTGGGTTGTCAAACAGTTTACAGGTCACCTTTTGACTGAGTGTGACTGTGCATCTCAGAAGAGGGTGGGTGTTACTGGGTGTGTGTTAGTCTTTTGTGTGACATTGTGATAGCCATTGTCATTGTGCTATTGTGTGTGTGTGTGAGTGTGTGTGTTTGTTTGTGTGTGTATGTGTGTGTGTGTGTGTGAGTGTGTGTGTGTGTCTGTCTGTCT
>NC_085015.1:15789744-15792244 GCF_963854185.1 Sardina pilchardus
AGGCATGCACGCACGCACACACAAACACTCACACACACATTGTGATTAGTTGATACCCACACTCATATCTGTCTCTGTGTCTCTGGCAGTGCATGCTGTGTGTTCCTGCTCTCTAATTGTCTTTCTTGATCATTGTGTTCTCTTACCCTCCCTCCATCGCTTCTCTCATTCTTTCTGCCTTTCTCTCTCTCTCTCTTTCCTTCACTCCCTCCTTCCCTTTCTCTCATATTCCTCTTCTCGCTCATTCATTCTCTCTGACCCTTCACCTCTCCCTTTCTCTCCCGCTCTTCCTCCTTTCCATCTCTCTCTCCCTCTCCTCTCTCTCTCTCTCTCTCTCTCTCTCTCTCTCTATCTCTCTCTCTCTCTCTCTCTTCCTCCACTCATCCTGACCCCTGCTCCACAGCGTTGTAATGGAATGTCATGTGTGAATTCTATGTGGAAAGGCCCCTCCTCCTCTGATCTCTCTCCCACAGCACAGTCCCCCCCTGCTTGATGAGCATGTTAATAGCCTCCATTAGACCGCTGTTCTCTCACTCCTCCTGCTTTTCATCTTCCTCTCTCTCTCTCTCTCTCTCTCTCTCTCTCTCTCTCTCTCTCTCTCTCTCTCTCTCTCTCTCTCTCTCTCTCTCCCTCTCCCTATCTCTCTCTCTCTCTGTCTCACTCTCTCTCTCAATTCAATTCAAAAGTGCTTTATTGGCATGACAAATAGTTTGACATTTGTATTGTATTAAAAGCAAAAATCTCTCTCTCTCAGTCTTTCTCTCTCTCTCTCTTTCTTTCCCTTCTTTTCACATCATCACTTCATCTGTTTCCCCATTCTCCCTAGTTTCCTGTCGCGGCGATGGCATTCCTGGGCAGAGGGTTCCGGAACTCTATGTCATGTTAAATGGAGGCGCTTCTCCAGGAATTTTTTGAAAAGGAGCATTTTTTTCCCCTCCTCATACAAGTGTGTGTGTGTGTGTGTGTGTGTGTGTGTGTGTGTGTGTGTGTGTGTGTGTGTGTGTGTGTGTGTGTGTGTGTCTGTGCGTCTGCAAATGATCTCTCTCTAGCCTGAGGATGAGACGGTCCCTCCTTGCTGCCTTCCTTCTCCCAGAAATATGAAGTGTGATTTATGGCCAGAGAGGTGATTCATCAAGATGAGACGGTCCTGCTGTGAGCTCTGCGTAGGGCTCCTCTAACTGGGTTTGGTTATAGCACATCTGTACTGTAGAAGTCTATGGAGACTGCTGCAATGGGACTGTTTTGTTTGGCCAATGTGGTGGCGAGAGCCTCCTGTGTGTGTGTGTGTGTGTGTGTGTGTGTGTGTGTGTGTGTGTGTGTGTGTGTGTGTGTGTGCGTGTGCGTGTGCGTGTGCGTGTGCGTGTGCGTGTGCGTGTGCGTGTGCGTGTGCGTGTGTCTGTCTGTCTGTCTGTCTGTCTGGCTGGCTGGCTGGCTGGCTGGCTGTCTGTGTGTGTGTGTGTGTGTGTGTGTGTGTGTGTGCATGTGTGCATGTGTGAGTGTGTGAGCATAAGTGTGTGCGTGTGTGTGTGTGTGTGTGTGTCTACGGTGCATCAGCATTGGTATGTGTGTACATGCACCAAGCTCCCCCCACTCCTCAGCTGCTCTGCTCTGCTCAACATCCATCCATCCCATCTCCATACGATTAAAGGCCACCACCACCACACGTCATGCCCATGCCATCCCATCTCCATACGATTAAAGGCCACCACCACCACCACACGTCATGCCCACGCCATCCCATCTCCATACGATTAAAGGCCACCGCCACCACCACCACACGTCATGCCCACGCCACGCCAGCCAATGCATCACACACTCAGCCGCCATGACACTAATACCCCGGGCGCCATGGAAACCTTGACCTTTATCAGTTATGATTGATGGAGCGCATCACTGTCTCTCACTAAACATCTAAATCAGCTGAATGGCTTTAAGGGATGATGATTTGCATTGTTTTTTACCCATCCATATCTGTAGGCATCAGTGAGAGGAGGGTGTAGCACTGCAGAGAATGGAAGCCGAGACATGGCCTGCAGTGCTGTGTGTGAATACCATACACTCGTAAGAAAAGGGTTCTTGGGGTGCTATATAGAACCATGCAGGCTTTAAAGAACCCTTAGGGGTTCCTTTGATGGACCCTTCAAAATGGTATAAAGAACCATTTAGGGGTGGCATATATGAAGCATGTTTTTTTGGATCTCTATAGCACCTTTTTCTAAGAGATCGGGGTGCCTGGCTTTCGTGAGGCGAGATGTAAGCAATCTGGATGGCTTCAGGAGTGACTGATATTGCATCACGTTTGCCTAGCTATTGCCCATCCTGGTATTTTAGCATCAGTGCGGCGGATGCAGGACAGAGAGGCAGCCACTGGAAAACAAGAACATTGTTTGCCTCATCACAAATACCTTGCCCTTTATTACTATTACTCATGCCTGATGGACTTCATCATAATAGATCATCTGAACCAACTGCATGACTGTAGGGTGTGATTTACACTACA
>NC_085015.1:15802244-15804744 GCF_963854185.1 Sardina pilchardus
TCCATCTTGTGTATGGTGGATGAAAACGTCCAATAAAGTCTTTATTCTTGTTCCGTACCAGAGGTGCATTCAAATTGGGCAAACAGTGGCGAATGTTCGTGATGAACATGTTTTCTTTGAACAGTTTGATTTGAATGATTTGGTGCTAGCATTCCGTTCTAATGGTAATTGCATTGTTGCTTTCGTCAAACTCACATTCAGTTACATTGTATGTTCGCGGAGAACTATCTCCTCAGACTGTTGCAATTATTTACGAACGTTCGCCGAACACTCAAGGCTAACGGAATACTGTTTGCAAACGTTCGCCTATGCTTGCGAATTTGAATGCGCCTCTAATGTGTAACCCTTAAAATATTGCGAATGTTAGTTTTATATCTCTTTTCCACTCGTACAACTCAAAAAGGTACAACTGAGCAAGCAGTGAAGTTGAATGCTTCTCTAACTGTATAACTTGGCTAGCACTGGCGCTAGCATTAGCATTAGCATTGGGCTAGAATGTCCATATTCAGTGCATGAGCAGTGGAAATGTGCCAGTCACTTGCAGTATGTAAGTAAGCTTACGGACATCTGCCAGAGTGAACCGAAAGTGAAGCTGAAGTCGTGGAGCAGCCCCGTCATTTGGATCTTTTGAAAAAAATTCAGTGGCTTCTTCCTGAAGCCATGGTGGACCTTCTCACTATTTGTATTCAACCTTATTGTACTGTAACTGACCCTAGGCAGATGGGTTGGGCCCTTGAGTCGTGGATCTGTCCGAGGTTTCTTCCTTTATGTATCTCCAATTCTAGGGAGTTTTTCCCCGCCCTTGCTCATGGACCCTCTCCGGATGTTTAACATTCTGTAAAGCGCCACGTGACATGTGTAATGTTTTGGCGCTCCATAAGTGAAATTGAAAGTGTGTGTGTGTGTGTGTGTGTGTGAGGGGGGGGGGGTGGGGTGGGTCATGTCTTTCGGACAGGGCAGTAGAGAGAGTGACAGGAAGCCAGTGGGAGAGAGAGATGGGGTGGAATTGAGAAATGACCCGGGTCATTTCACCTCAAATCCAGGTCGCCGTGGGCAAATCAGACCAGAATTATCTTTGTGAAACAGCACCAGAAACCTGACCTCCTTGGTGGTGGTAGTCTGCACTGCACTGTTCTGTACAGAACTCATATAATGGACCTCTTTGTGAGAGTGTGTGTGACTCTTTGTGAGTGTGTGTGTTTGTGTGTGTGTGACTCTTTGTGAGAGTGTGTGTGTGTGTGTGTGTGTGTGTGTGTGTGTGTGTGTGACTCAGGCGTGTCTCACCAGTGGACTCTGGTCCAGACTCAGACACATTCTCTGGGAATGCTGGGAGAAATGGGACTGGTCATTGGTGAGTCAGTGATACAAGTGTGTGTGTGTGTGTGTGTGTGTGTGCGTGCGCACATTTTTCACCCTCTGGCCCCTATGTTGTATCAGTATTTTCTACCAGCGTCCTTTAAGGGGATCATGAGAGAGAGAGATCCACCCATCCCCCTTACAAGTATTCCACAGACACACTAACCTCTGCCCTCCCGACACACACACACACACACACACACACACACACACACACACACACACACACACACACACACACACACACACACACATGCTCACTCCTGTCCTCCACCCTTTCTTTGCCTGATGGACGGCATCAGTCTAAATCCATCCAGTCAGCTTATCAGATCAGAGTATCATCATAATAAAGACAAGCCCTGAGAGAGAGAGAGGGAGAGAGAAGAGAGAGAGAGAGAGAGAGAGAGAGAGAGAGAGAGAGAGAGAGGGAGAGAGAGAAGAGAGAGGGAGAGAGAGAGAGGTTGGGGAGTGAGAGAGAGAGGGAGAGAGAGGTGGGGGAGTGAGGGAGTGAGTGAGAGAGAGAGAGACAGAGAGGGAGGGATGGAGAGAGAGAGAGAGACGAGAGACACGAGTAGAGGGAGGGAGAGAGAGAGGAGAGTAGAGGGAGCGTGAGAGGGATGGAGAGTAAGTTGACACGTTGGCACGCAAGTCACTAATCCTGGTTGCTGACAGTTCATTCATTCACTCTGATGGTGTGTGTGTGTGTGTGTGTGTGTGTGTGTGTAGATAAGAGGTTGATGCATCACATATTTACACATATTTGCAAACAAGTAATGTAAGCATAGCCAGTATCATCCAACAATGGATGGACAATAAATAAAATGCCACATGTAGCTTCAACAAAACACACACACACACACACACACACACACACACACACACACAGGCTATTCTGGGACGGAACTACCCAAGAGATTGATCCTATCCTGATAGAGACTAGTCTAGCCCAGGGTAAGAACAAAACAACTTAATTAATCCTCACTATCTTCACCCCACCCCCCACCACCCCTCCACACACACACACACAAGCACACAAGCACACACACAGCAGCATACACTTAATTCAATTCAAATGAGCTTAACTGGTGTAACAAATATATGCTTTGTGTCGTTTAAATTTAAATGCTGGATTAAAATTCAGAAT
>NC_085015.1:15822244-15824744 GCF_963854185.1 Sardina pilchardus
CTGTTCCCTCTCTCACTCACTCACTTACACACACACACACACACACACACACACACACACACACACACACACCTTTCACCTCTAATTGACTATGATGCTTTTATGTTTTCTTTCCGTCCAGGATCAGTTATCTGCAGACATGTACAGTTTTGTGGCCAAAGAAATCGACTATGCAAACTACTTTCAGACGGTGAGCCAGACGCCCTCTCACAAATCCCTCACATCTTCCATTAGCTGTCTGGTCCTCTGATGGGGAGACTACATGGCACAATGTGCTGATGATTCACTATATATGCTTCCCTCTCTCTCTCCCTCTATCCCTCTCTCCCTTTCTCACTCTATCCCTCTCTTGTTCTCTCTATCCTCTGTTCATTCTTTTTTTTCCTCCTTTACCTGCATCATAATCCATATCAATTTTTCCATTACTCTCTTGTCTGCTTTTATCTTTGTTACTCATCTCTTTCTCTCTCCCTCTTTCTTGTCTTTCAACCCATTACCATCTCTATCTCTCTCTCTCTCTCTCTCTCTCTCTCTCTCTCTCTCTCTCTCTTTCTCTCCATAGTTAATTGAAGTGCAAGCGGAGTATCATAAGAAGTCGTTAGAGCTCCTGCAAAACATCCTACCCCAGATCAAAGCACATCAGGGTAAGAATGACTGTCTATCCTCTCTCTCTCTCTCTCTCTCTCTCTCTCTCTCTCTCTCTCTCTCTCTCTCTCTCTCTCTCTCTCTCTCTCTCTCTCTGAAACACAGACACACACACCAATCATCTCTCTTATTCTGTCTGCTGTGTGTGTGTGTGTGTGTGTGTGTGTGTGTGTGTGTGTGTGTGTGTGTGTGTGTGTGTGTGTGTGTGTCTCCAACAGAGGCGTGGGTGGATAAGCCTTGCTATGGCAAACCTCTGGAGGAGCACCTGACGCTGAGTGGGCGTGACATTGCCTTCCCCATAGAGGCCTGTGTCACCATGCTACTGGAGTGTGGCATGCAGGAGGAGGTCAGTGCTGCCCTCTGCTGGTCTGAAGTGGAATTGTCAGCTCTTTGGAAGGAATGCACATGTAGCATTGCATTACTAGGATGAGTCTGCAAATACACTTACTGTGCTCTGATGTTGTCTTTAAAAGAGTTGTCTTCCAAGTAGCCGGCTGTTTTTTGTTATGTTTAAAGTTTCATGTTTGCTGTTTGTGGTTTAGCTTTTCATTTGCATCTCATATATATGTGAGTGTCTGTGTGTGTGTGTGTGTGTGTGTGTGTGTGTGTGTGTGTGTGTGTGTGTGTGTGTGTGTGTGTGTGTGTGTGTGTGTGTGTGTGTGTGTGTGTGTGTGTGTGTGTGTGTGTGTGTGTGTGTGTGTGTGTGTGTGTGTGTGTGTGTGTGTGTACACTCCTCAGGGCCTTTTCAGAGTGGCACCGTCAGCATCCAAGCTGAAGAAGCTGAAGGCGTCGCTGGACTGTGGAGTGTTAGACGTGCAGGAGTACTCGGCCGATCCCCATGCCATCGCAGGTCTGTGTGTGTGTGTGTGTGTGTGTGTGTGTGTGTGTGTGTGTGTGTGTGTGTGTGTGTGTGTGTGTGTGTGTGTGTGTGTGTGTGTGTGTGAGAGTGTGATTGCTATGCAATGTTTTGGATTAAGCTAAACTAAGGTTGGATTACACCCATTAGCTTGTCCGTCTCTCAGAAGTGAACAACACCATAAAGCTGCCGTTGGCAAGATGTTTTATATCATATCATATTCACTGAAACCAATATGAGCATACCAACAGTATGCTCTGCAAATCTTTTTTTTGCAAAAATCCACCACTCCCGGTTGTTCTGGTCACAGAGCTGTATGATCATTGGCAGATCTGACTGTCAATCAGAGTTCATGCACAGTCATAACAAGCACAAACTCGATGGGCGGGTGGGGTGCTCGGTGGTAGTGGGGGAGAGGCATGAGAGTATACATGTGCATTCAAAATGCTGGTTAAATCCCCCTCAATCTGCCAGACTCGCCAACGGCAGCTTTAATTTATTAGCAGATCAACAGAGAGGCTCGTGGCTAATCGCTGACACAATGAGAGCTACTGTTAAGTGCTAGAGTTTGGTTGGCGCAATCGTCACCAGCACATCAGTGACTCAGATTCAAAAACACCATTGTGACAGATCTGGCACGATTTGGGCGACCCTTATCATGTGTTTTCTTTTTTTTCTTTCTTTCTTTCTTTCTTTCTTTCTTTCTTTTCTTTTTTTTCTGTCCTCTGACTCATTCGTCACCGATATGTGACCCAGTATCCACCCCCTCTCCAGAGGGCTTTTATTATGACACAGCTGTGGGGGGTTTTAATTCCACACCAGAATCAGTGTCGTCACTAATGGCAATGCTTGAAGGGCTCATTATAATGTCGCTGTGATGGTCTCTTACCGGAAGCTTTTATGCTTTTATGCCCTAACAAGCTTTGGCCAGTATTGCTCTTTTGGAGCCATTACAGGACTCCATTTTATTGGCTTAGATATTCTGTTCTGCTGTTGTTG
>NC_085015.1:16144744-16159744 GCF_963854185.1 Sardina pilchardus
TTGCCAGACCACGTCTCATTTGAGAAGTGGTAAGCGTTAGCCAGGCTAGTAAATGTTTGAGTAACTGATTGATTAACTGACTGACCGACTGACTGATTGTTGATTGACTTATTGATCTATCATTTGATTGATTAATTGATTGTGACGCTGTGATTTGCAGAGAGGAGCCATGTCGAGCGCAGGTGCGTGGAGCTGTGTGCTGCTGTGCCTCTCGGGACTTCTCCTCCTCTCGCCACTCTTCCACTCCGGGGTCCACGCCGGTAAAGTCCTGGTCTTCCCCGTGGACGGCAGCCACTGGGTGAACATGAAGCTCCTCATCCAGGGCCTCCACGAGCGCGGGCACCGGATCACGGTGGTGCGCACGGCCAGCACCTGGTACATCAAGGAGGAGTCGCCGTACTACGACTCCATCACCGTGGCCCTCCCCGAGGCCATCAACATCGAGGACGAGGACTTCTTCGTGTCGCTCCTCAGCCGGATGCTGGAGATCCAGCGGGCGGGCGCGTCGCCGCTGGCGTTCGCCTCCTTCTTGTGGGTGATCCTCAACGGGCTGTCGGACATCCACCGGCAGGGCAGCCAGCTGGCCGTGGAGGTGTTCGAGAACCGGCCGCTGATGGAGCGCCTGCGGGCGGAGCGGTACGACATCGTGCTGACCGACCCGGGCCTGGCGGCGGGCGTCCTGGTGGCGCACGAGCTGCGGCTGCCCACGGTGTTCAACGTGCGCTGGATCACGAGCGGCGAGGGTCACTTCGTCGTGGCCCCCTCGCCCATCTCCTACGTGCCCACCTCGGGCTCCAACGTGTCCGACAGGATGACCTTCGTCGAGCGCCTGAAGAACGCCCTGCACTACCTCCTCAACGTCTGCATCGACCGCTACGTGGTCTGCCCGCACTACGACCGCATCGTGGCCAAGTACTTCGGCCCGGACGTCGACTTCTACCAGCTGCTGCAGGCCAGCGACCTCTGGCTGATGCGCGTCGACTTCGTGTTCGAGTTCCCGCGCCCGACCATGCCCAACGTCGTCTACATCGGCGGCTTCCAGTGCAAGCCGGCCGAGCCGCTGCCCGACGACCTGGAGGCGTTCGTCGAGGGCTCGGGGGAGCACGGCGTCATCCTGATGTCCCTGGGCACGCTCGTCAAAGGCTTTCCCGTCGACATCACCTCGGAGATCGCTGCCGCCTTCGCCCGACTCCCGCAGCGGGTCATCTGGAGAAACCCGGGCGAGCGCCCCAACAACCTGGGCAACAACACCCTGCTGGTCCCGTGGATGCCCCAGAACGACCTGCTGGGGCACCCCAAGGTGCGGGCCTTCGTGGCGCACGGGGGCACCAACGGCATCTACGAGGCCATCTACCACGGCGTGCCCATCGTCGGCGTGCCGCTCCTCTTCGACCAGTTCGAGAACGTGCTGCGGCTCGAGGTCCGCGGCGCGGCCAAGGTGATCGACGCCTCCAAGATCGACCGGCAGAACTTCGGGGAGGCGCTGCAGGAGGTGCTGCACACGCCCTCGTACCGGGAGAACATGCAGCGTCTCTCGCGCCTCCACAAAGACCGGCCCATGCACCCCTTAGACAGCGCCATCTACTGGACGGAGTTTGTCATGCGCCACAAAGGGGCGGCGCACTTGCGCACCGAGTCGTACAAGATGCCCTGGTACTCGTATCACTCTGTGGATGTGGTAGTGTTCCTGTGCGCGGTGTTGACGGGGATTATGGGTATTGTAGTCTTCACAATTCGCTTCCTGTGTCTCAGACTGTGCAGGAGAGGCAAGTCAAAGGTGGAATGAAGGGAAACTGTGGGGGGGGAAAGGGGGGGGTTGTTGTCAAGCATTAACAAAAAATGCACTGGAAGTAATCATGCATTTCTGAAGGAAGAGTGAACATTTGTTTCTCATTAAGCTTTTACATGATTGTCTTTCATTGCCAATAAAATGTGACTATTCGAATATGTAATAGTCATTTCTTCAGAACTCTAAAGGCAGTTTTGTAGAAAAAGAAAATAACATACTTTATGCAGCTTTATGGGCATGTTGTTCAACCAGGTGAAAGCTTTACCATACACTACAAATGTATATGCTATAAAATTATTATTTACCCTACTTAGTGTTCATGGTTTTAAATATGGAAAAAAACATGAAGGGATTCTTACATTTGCCATTTATCCGAGAGTGCACTCAAGGAGTTGGTCCAACTTTTCTCTTTATCTTAATGCTCAGTCCTAACTCCTTAAAGGAACACGTCATTTTTTGGGACTCATTCACTGAATTCCCCAGAGTTAGATGAAGTCAATACATAGCCTACCTTTCTCATCTCCATACATGTGGTTACTCGGACTGACACACTCACCACTAGCCTAGCTTAGCACAAGTGCCTCGAAGTGGCCAGTTTCGTTAGCTTACACCTCCTAATAGTGACAAAATAATTCCTACATTTTCCTATTCACATGCTGTGCTTTGTATAGGACCAAAACAAGCATATACTACCTGGAGGAAGAAATGGCTTTGTTTCTAAGAAAGATGATCCCAGGAACTACTCAGGTGTGGAAGGAGATTATAACCCAGTGCATAAGCTTCTGATGTAATGCAATGAGATGGTATCAGTTACTGCACGAATCAGGTTACTACAGCTTCAGATACTTTGTACTTTATACTTGATCTTTTTCATTATCATTATTTAGCAGAAATGGTTTGGAAATTAACACTTGTATAGCTATTCATTCTAAATGCCATTGAATATTATTTTGTGTTTTTTTTTTTTTTGCTGATACAATGATACAGTACATGTACTGTAAATGATCAAACACATTTGAAAATATCAAAACATTTATTGTAATGCCAGAGTGTTGTACCGTGAAGCCGTGAAAGGCCTTTCTCAGTGGTTCTCCAAACCAACAATGTCACTGTCCATGTTTCACGACAATAAACCCTTGCCTTGTTTGTCCATGGCACATGACACAAGTTGTGGTCAGTGCATAATGATACTTTTGGTGTATATTTCCTCATGTTCTGCGATTAACAATTCAGATGAAACTTGACACTAGACAAAAGAAAAAGGTGATATCTACAGCAAAGGTCAGATGAATTGGGAGCCAGAAGCCTCCATTACAGACATGCAATGTCTTCTTTTGTAATCATTAATGTAAGAAAGGTTGTATACCTATTCAAGTTCATAACACACTGTTGTCAGAAACAGTGAGAGGGACTTCAGTAAGCATTACAGAGAATGTCTAGTTTTAGGAGTGTCAAAAAAACCTCAAAGTTCTGCTGTTGTCCTGACAGCCAGCAGAGGGCACTCTATGCCAAAGTGAACGCACATCCATAGTTCTAGTCTTGTATCGTCAGTCTTTGTTGGGTCATTGCAGTGTTCTGGTTCCGCTGTTGCCATAGCAGCCTACAGGGCCTTCTCACACATCCATCTGTAGTGGGCCTGGCAGGGTGCGTCCATCCAGCTGTTCAGCTCCGCCTCGGCCGTGTCGATGTGGCCACAGTCCTCTCCCTGCTCGTTGGACACGCGCCAATCGTCCGGCTCACTGGTGCCATCAGCTCTCTGAACCCAGTATCTGTGAAGAGTTTCATTTGATTGATTGATTGATTGATTGATTGATTGATTTTGTTTTATTCCAAAAGGCAATATCAACTTTTTAGCTGTATTCAAGTAATATTGTGTTAACTGAGCAGGAGTGTACAAATTCCTTCTGTCATCAATTTCTGGATGTTCTCAATTTTCCAGAAGTTCCTTAGTTAACAGTACTATTTTCTCAGCAATAATAATATGAATATGGACATGTGTAATTAGCCTTACTGAACACTGTCTCTGAGCAGGCTGTCGGTCACCCATTTCCACTCGCCCTCTGTCTCGATGTCAGTCATCCCCATCCATACTCTTCCTTTGGGGTTGGAGCTCCAACTCATCGCAAACACAAATCTCTGAATAACAGGTCAAGCAGAGAACATGTTAACGTCATCAGCAGTACAGAGTTTGGTTTTCTTGAGGGTATCTACATCAGAGTGGCACAACACTGTCATAACTCTTAACACTAACCCTAACTTGTCACAACAAAAACCTAATTGATGATATTTGCAAGAGTTGTATGTATGAGAGCGTGGGCTTCTCAGCTTTATTTGCACAGCCGTTACTTGCACCCTAATGGCCTGGTCAGATTACACGATTTCAGCCCGTTTTTGGCCCGAATTTGTCGTGACCGACAAGTTTACAGCGTCGTATTCGATTTCAAATGGTCAAGAACGACATCGCACACGGAGTGAATCTTATAATGTGACATGCTTCACGACTTGCGATTTGTCGTTCACGTTCTAAAACAGCCCGACAAAAAGTCTGGCTTGTCAGAAATTTGACGGGAGTCGTATGACGCGACCGATGCTTTCGGTGTATGTGGCCACTCTCCCGACCCAGACACGGAGAGGTTTTCATGGTTCTAAAATCGTATAGTGTGACATGGTAGATCGTAAACGACAATCGTGAGCGACAAAAAAATCGTATAGTCTGACCAGGCCAGAAGAGGGTGGAGTTGAGGACTCTCTCATACCTGTTCTTCCTGGCTGTTGATGACCACCAGATCAGCCCCGCTTGACTGACACTGGGTCCTGCCATGGGCCCAGCTGTTGGAGTCTCTGGAGAGGGAGTAGCAGCTGGACCTGAAGAGACGCCATCCATCTTCACACGACCTACAGCGCCGCTCTGCAGGCCAGAGAGGGAACATGTTGGGGAACAGAACCAGATACTTCACTTTACGGAACCTCAGTATTTGTGCCTTGAGATTGAGCATCTTACAATTGCTGATGGAAGCTACTTATGCTGTACCAAGAAATGGGAATGGTAGATAGATTTACTAAGGTTATTTGGACGTGTTTGCATTGTTTGTGGTGATTGGAGGACAAATAATGCTTACCCAGCGAAGTGTGGTTGACCACGGGGCAGTAAAGGTTTAGCGATGTCACTTCCTTTTGGAGGAGATGGATTCCATTTCTCAACTCTGCAGTCTCTCTGCTCAAGTTCTGATTCTGGAATCTGGTCATGTTCTCTTGAGCTTCTGTTAAGTTCTGCACCGCTCTCTCGCACTCCGTGTTCTGTGAGCGCACGCGCCCCACCGTCTCCCTCAGTTGAAGGTTCTCACTCTGTAGGAGAATGTTCTGGTCCAGGAGCTCTTGGCTCTGCGTCCAGAGGAGTGTAAAGTTCTCCGTCCTCTCTCTCAACTCCCTGCTGAAATTGACATTCAAGGCATAGAGTTCTAGTGTCCTCTCTAGTTCTCTCTGGTGTGAGTCTGTAAGGTTCTCGTTCTGTTTCTCCAGAACACCAATAGCGGTGGACATGTTGTCTCTCTCTTCTGCAATCACTTCATTGAGTATAAAGAGTTTATCATTCTCTTCTCTGAGATGGTGGTTGATCTCCGTTAGATTAAATATCATCTCCTCATGACGGGCAGCCTCCGAGAAGAGGATGCGGTTGATAGCCACGAGCTGTGTGTTGTTGCCCACTACCTCGTCACATTGGACGTCCAGTCGATGGTTGAGTTCCGTTAGGTTCCAAACGGAGCTCTGCAATGCTGAGCGTTCTTCAGCGATGCTGAGGAGCTGAGTGGTGAGGTTCCTGTAATCATTCTGAAACGTTCTGGCAACGTCAAGATTCAGAGGACTGCTCCTCACTGCTCTGCCATCTGGGACAAAAGAGAGAAAAAAAAGTCAAGAACAGATGCATTCAGATGCAAAAGCCTCTAAATCCGTCTGACCACTTTTCTTTTAAATGAGCATTTTGTATCAGGCTCCTATAGGGTTTCGCCTACAAATCAATATTTCAGACCAGGAAGAGAATGGTATTTAGTGAGGCTTGAAGCTAAATTATTGAAGTAACTTACACTATATGTGAAGAGCATTCACTCACCATCATTATCTCATATGACAAAAAGTGGATTTAGAGGCATTTGCATCTGAACTCTTATAGTTACTATAACCCAACAAACTAATATTCCATAGCGAGGGCTGAGAACCAAAGGGGCGTACAGTAAGTGACATTTCACCAACTTTACAGGAGAGCCCAAACAAATCTAACTGCTTCTAAATGTTCACAGTTAAAGACCTTTTGGTTTTTGTTCAAAAACTATATGTTTATAAATATCTGACGTCTATAATTTTGTCAGCTAAGAGAGCTCATCAAGAGCATTCAGGTGATATATATATATATATATATATATATATATATATATATATATATATATATATATATATATATATATATAACTCAATTTTGACCAAAATGTCACGTAATTCCCTTTGGTTCTCAGCCCTCGATAGGCCAAGTACACGTGCCTGGCTCAAGGGCACTACAGCCGTGGATGTGGGCATGGGAGAGCAGTAAACAACCCCTTCCCCACCTTTCCTTCTGGTCAGGGAACCAGCAAGGCTGCTATTAGTTTGATTTGTTAGGGACCACATACCATTTTCAACAAATTTCATTGCACCAGAGTTCCTATAGGCTAATTTGCAGTCCCTGTGAACAACAACTTGCTCTATGATACTCTATTCTAATCTATCCCGTATCAGAAACATGTCAACAACAACAAAATGGGACATGCTTGATATACTCACACAGGATGGCAAGGACCATGGAGGAGAGCAGACAGCCACAGCATAGGGCACCCAGGAGAGCCAGAGCCCAGACCGGCCTCCTCATATGGGGCTTATCTGACTGACACTTCAGGGGCACTGGAGCAAGTTCAGTGAGCAAAATGGCAACCAATGATTGGATGAGAGAATGAATGAACGTTAGAAAATGCAAAATTTTGTTATACTGATTGAGGTATACTGAATATTATGACAACCAGTGAATGAATGCATGGATGGATGGATGGATGGATGGATGGATGAACATTAGAAAATAAGATATTTGATTAAAGAGGTTGTCTTCTGAATGTTATGACAACCAATAAATGAATGAATTAATTAATTCATTAACAATAGAAAATACTATATGATATTCAATCAAGTCATTTATATATCTACTGAATATGATAACAACCAATGAATGAATGGATGATGACAATAAAAGTAGGACTACATCAGAAGATACAATATTTACTTATAGGTAGATACAGTATATAAACTGAATTATGTCAGAATAATTTAGCTAAAGTTCCTGTATCCAATTTGGCACTAGCCTAGCTTGGTATTGGTATTGGTTAACGGGCTGAGTGAGTCATGGATTTGCAGTGTTGTGAAGTTAATGTACAGTATACCTGTCTGCTCCGTCTTGGATGGGCTCATGGAGCGGATATTCACAGACTGGGCACTTTGCATCCATGAGACCAGGTGCTGAAGAACCATGTTTTAGAAAAATAATCTTTGGGAGAAAAGGGGAACATATTTAAATAGAGTTAGATAAGTATAACATTGTTACCATTGTTAACATATAACATTGTTATACCTAGATGTGCTAAATATGTCAAAAATTAAATAAATAAAAACATAAATTAAATATAACATTTACATTGAACATAATACACATAAATTGTAAATGTATATACAGTATATATATATAACATTTATTTAACATACATTATAAACTTGTTGTACACTTGTGAAGTGTGAAATGTATTTTTTTCATGGGAATTTATTTGCAGGGTAATTGTGGTGTTGTCACGCAATGAGTAGAAATAACACTAAGGAATCCCTTGTCTGTAGCAGTGACTCATTTCTAACCAGCTCTGGTGAGTTTCACTGATCTGCTTCACACAGATTATGCCACTTCTCTAATCTTGCATCAGTGACAAAGCCACAGTTCCATGGCAAGAAATGATTACTGGATGCTAGTACAAAAACAAGGAATTGGTCTGCAGTCTTATACTTACAGTACAGTCACACTGGTGAGCTGACTGACTGTACCACATCCTGTTCTACACTGTAACATTGTACATAACAATGCATTTGATATTGTTGCAAAACCCACATTAAAGAGACACCTCACATGCACTTCAAAAAGAGCTAACAGACAATAGCTGCTAATGGCTTGACTAAAAATGGGTCACGGTTATATACAGTACCAACTAGGGTAGTATGTACTTACAATATACAATATGTATGGACCAAAAGTACATACTTAAACAGGCAATATTAAAAAAAAAAAAAAAAAACACATGTTTGGTACTTACCTCAGGTACATATAAATGCAAATATAAAACCATAGAAGAATGTCTCCTCCAGTGTGATCTCTCTACGTGCTTACCTGAGTGAATAAGACACAGACTGACCTTACTGGCTTGGAGGCTAAGGGAGAAGTGGACCTCAGCTCTGAAGATAGAGCTTATTTCTGATACCCCTGAATGAACTGAGCACAGCTCATTTACACATACACACACACACATATAATGTAAAATGCTACAATCTGATAACAGAGGCACCTTTTGTGAAGGTGTGAAGGAATCCTGACTACTGTAACACCTCAGGTCGTTATGCCCTGATGCCTCCCCTATAACGTCCCACTGGGTGTGAGACTGCACAGGCCTCTGACTCTGACTGAGAAGACTGAGAGGGTTCACATAACTAGCTCTTCAGAGAACATCTCCTCTCATAGCACTGCTACAGACAATTGCACTCATTGATGCACTTATTGTGTGTTTTTTTTTAGAATTTGTTGTTAGAAGTGCTCTTAAAAGCTTAAATGTTTTATCATGTAAGTCGCTTTGCGTCAGCCAAATGTAATGTAATGTAATGTAGGCTAATGTAATGTAACTATACCACCATCACTGGGCTCCATTCTTTTACCCACTTACCTAAGTGTACTTACTTACTACATACTTACTTTCAGCCTCAGACATTGTGCTACACTTTGTATAGGCCTACTTTTCTGAATTCTTACTTACTTACTACATACTTAATTTCAGCTTCAGACATTGTGCTAATACTTTGTATACTTTTCTGAATTCTGTATTAATGTTAAGCTCTTATTCTTGATTTTACTCTTCTGTTGTTTCATTCTGAGACAAAATAAAGTTTATTACCAATTTCTGAAAGCACTGTTTGAATTTTATTACATCATCACGTTTTGATGTTTGTTCTAATTGGTGCCTTGCGTCCCACTGACCAATAAACATAAGCACACAATCGACTTTCTTCCTCCAGAACCCATATGAAGCTAGTATTGCAGTGACCAACCACTGTGTGACGCTATTCTGCAAAAGAAATGAGACGACACACAAAACATACACACACGCAACGCAAGGTTCTTAGTCATCGCAGATACAGCCAAGTTCCTTTGGGAATGATTTCCTGTTCAAAAGCTACCAGATGTCATGTAAGCATGCATACCCCAATTAAACAGGCAGTGTTTTATCATCTTTGTTTATTGTTTCAATGACAATTTCTTTCCCTTCGTTTCCCTTTGTTTCCTGGTAGACTGATAGCATTGTGTTAGACTTCGGAAGGGGGGTAGGGGTGCTTTACGTTTGACGGTGAGAACCGTTAGCTGATTTTCACACAAAGTGCATTTATCAGTGCCATTTGCATTGAAGGGGAAATGCTTGTTGTTGTGTTTTCTTTGCACACTTAGGGAAAGAAAGGGAGAGGGGTAATGGCTAGAATCAACACTAATGGCAGGAAACAGGCTATTTTGTACTTTGTTGTCAGATTTCTATAGTCTTTTGTTTGCACTGAAAGCTAATGGGTTTCAGGAATCACTTAGTTAACCCTTTCATGCACGCATTATGAAAAAAAGTGTCTAGATTTTTTTAGTATTGATTTTAGAACTCTATATGAGCCCAATATTGAAAATCAGTTGGAATTTTTTAAAAATATGCTTTTATATAGAAGTTATGTTATTGTCCACGTATGTGGACAGTGCGCAACAAAGGGGTAAAAAAGGATAAAATGTAATGACAGAAAATGCGGAAACTATGGCCCTCTACTTCCTCCATACTACCCACCCAGCCCTCTACTACCCCCATACTACCCACCCACCTCTCTACTACCTCCATACTACCCGCCCAACCCCTCTACTACCCCCATTATTGCTCACCGACCCTCACCCACCCCTCTACTACCCCCATATTACCCACCTCTACTACCACCACTACCCAACCACCCCTCTACTACATCCATACTACCCACCCCTCTACTACTAATCCACCCACACCTCTAGTACTCTCATACCCACCCCTCTACTACCCACCCAACCCTCTACTACCCCCATATTACCATACCACCTTGGCATTACCACATGTAATTAGGTCATTATTTATAAATATGTTTACCAAATGTTTGTTTCTTTGTAATTTAAAGCAATTAAAATCATATTTGAAAAAAAAAAAAAAAAAAAAGTCATAGTTACAAAATCTAATTTTTGGCCATTTTACTCCTCTGTTGCGCAACGTCCACATACGTGGACAGTTGCTTTTTAGGGTCTACAAACTCCATTTTACATCCGATTTAATTTCTGAAAACATAGAGTTGTTCAACACACTCTCCTGTACAGCATAATATTTTTTTTTACATGATTTTGCCTTCTTGAGTACTAGCTTTTTACAGATATGCCTGGAGCATTCAGCATGTGGCCATTACTGTCACTCATGTTGAATTGATGATGTCATCAAGCAGTCAATATTCCAAATATAAGATGATACATATTGTTAATATATTGTCAAGGACCTACTAAAACTGCCCTGAAGTGGATTGGTGTATATCAACATGATAAATAAGTAGAAAACAGAGTTAAAGTTACTGTCCACGCATGTGGACGTTGCGCATGAAAGGGTTAATAGCCTATACCTTCAAATACCATGCATAGCCCACACAAGTCCAGTCACGAAAATGTGAGTCATGTCTAAAAAGGTGAAGGCAGGTTTTAGGGATATTATAACAGAATAATCATATAAAAGAAGTGTGGACCTTGTTGTCACAGACAGACAGACACACAGACACACACACACACACACAGACACACAGACACACAGACACACACACACACACACACACACACACACGCAAAGCTACTCAATAGTAGGCTACAGCAGAATACTGTTTAATGTCAGTCTTAAAAGCCAAACATAACCACAGACATTTGTGTGTGTTCCCTATAACAGGCAATTTTGCATATGATAAAAAAAAAATGCTTATTTAATATACAAAAATAACCCATTAGTTAACCTTTTCCGGTATAACAATTAATACAAGGATCCTTCTTTGTTCAACAGTATTGCTTCTAACATTATACCTCTTATACACTGCACCCAAAACATAGTACTATTACTCCACCTATACCCTTCTCTTGCATATAATGCTGTTGGCTTACACAGATATAGCTTTTACCTTACCTCTTTGTTTGTCTGCTGTACATGTGTAATTGTGCCCTGCCAGGGGGACTACGGATGTAAATTAGCCTAAGGCTAACTCTGGTACAGTGCATCAAATGGAAACATTTATTAATGTTAAAAAACTGTACATGGTCCCTTACAAATAAAATGACAAAAAAAAAAAAAACAATCAAACATGGTCACATAAAATGTAGTCAGATGCTTGCACAAGACAGCAGGCAAACACGTAGCTCAAATGTGACCATTCACAGCGAAATCAGTTGTTTTGCGCACATCGTTATTTTGAGAAAATCAACAATAACAAACTTCCGGGTTAAAATGTTGAATTTCACGTTTTCGCATAATTCGGCTGTATACAGTCTACAGTTTCATATCGTGAACGCATTTCACTGAAAAACCTACGTTTTGACTGTTAAACCCGGCGAAGATTCAACACATTTGCTGTCATTCCCGTTGTGCACGCGCTGCTTAAACAGGTGATTTCTCCTCTTCTGGCATATCATGACAGGAGAACCATGTCAACTTTGGATGCGGTTATCTTAGCGATAGTTTGTGTAATACCCTCAATATACATATCGTTGGAAAGCTTAGTTTATGGCCGTTCACGTGAGCACAATAACTTAATTTACTAAATTTTACCGAAACGACTGGTTCCGCTTTACAGGGTCACAAATGTGAAACACTGGAGAGTATAAGTTATGTAGACCTACCTATGCTACAGAGAAAACTGAATCAAACCCAAGGCGTTATAAGATGCAGCATGAACTCATCCAGGTTGACCTAACTGTATCAGAAAATATAACTCATTTTATCCTAAAATATGGTATTGCCGTTTCAATACTTGACGGACAGCTAGTTCAGTAGTGCATTGTGACATTTTGGACCCCTCAGATTCACTTCCACTAACACTACTCAGCACGTGTTAGGCCGCTACGCTAAGCTAGGCCAGGCTAGGCTAAGCTAGGCTAGGCTAGGCTAGGCTACTCCCGCGCGTTGTTCTTCCACACCACCATGAAGACGAGGACGGGGATGAGGCTAACGGGCAGCAGAGTGAGCGCCAGCACCAGCCCGGGCGGCGCGTCCCAGGGGACCTCCTCCTCCTCCGGGCACGCGTGGAAGTACGTCTGGTGGATGCCCACGAAGAACTCCTGCGTGTGCTGGTTGGGGTAGTAGCATTGTAGCGCATTAGCCACTTTCTCCATGCACTCGCTTACTTCGTTGTAGTGTCTACACAGAAACAAAACAACAACGGGAGAGGTCAGTTGGAAATGCTACTAGCAGTCAGATTCAGCCTCATTCACAATGTTTTGTCATATAGAAAGCTACAGTAGCCTATGCATTATTATCATTCTCTTCCCTATAAAGTCTGTTAGAGGTTTAACTCAAGCTTTGTGTTATGGACAATGTGCTCCTGTCCTTCTTAAGCCATAGTGTTCTCTCATCCTCTGATAGAGGCTTTTATTGTTCTGGTATTAATTGTTACCCAAGGTCTCATTTCCTAGCTTTCCTACTCAAAGTGCTTCACAAAAACATGCTTCAAATTCACTGATTCTAATTACTAATTCTACTACAACCAAGATCTGTCTCTGTGGTAATTTCAAACATGCACAAGAGAGGTGTTAAAGCCCTTGTGTCAACAACCAAGCCACACAGATGATGCACACGCGCACACACACACACACACACACACACACACACACACACACACACACACACACACACACACACACACACACACACACACACACACACACACACACACACACACACACACACACACACACACACACACACACACACACACACACACGCATCGATGGGGCACATTCAGCCAGTACAGTATGGTCTATCTTGTTTGTTTTTCTCCTGCATATGCAATGTTGATAACACTAACCACCAGCTCAAACCTGAACATCATATAAGGATTACTATTTTCTGATGGCAATTACTTTCACTTTTGTAGTGATTAACAGAGCATATTGTTGCAGCAAGAGAGTGATCTGTATCACCATCTGGATCCAGGAGGCGGTTATGTTTTCGCTTGGTGGAGGTTTGCGCTTTCTGAGTGCTTTTCTAATTTGGTATAATTTGTTATAAAAAATCATGAGCAAGAGCAGACATTTAAGCTCTCCAGCTTTCCTCACAAGAGGCCCACTCACATCTTGATATCTTCCCACTAGTGGCAAAGCTCTGGCAAAACTCATTGTTGCCAGAACTTTGCTGGAAGTTTGCCTCAAGTGGCCAACATTGGAAAACTGTCAATATTTTCAAGCAAACTCATTTGTTTCCCATACATCACCCACAAGATTGCTGCAAATCTGCAGCAAACATTTGACTTTTGTAAGGCCCACTCACATCTTGATATCTTCCCAGTCACACCATGTCTGCTCTGGGACAGAGACCATGTGATTATGGAAGTAACTTCCACAGTACATATGGCTGTACAACTCCAGCTGTTCAGCGTTGCAGTGCCAGCCGGGATGGTTCTTCTCCTGATCCTGAAAGGACTCTGCAGCATAATATAACAGAATAAACGAAGAGCTCTTTTCCAAAACGCTATGAATCCATTTTTGAAAATATTAAAAAGTCATGTTATTTAATTGTGTATTTCACTTAATTTCAATAAAAATGCAGATGTTTTTGTTTTGATTTAGTAAAGATAAATCAACTAAACATAATCCAATACAGTTTCACTGGAATTACTTGAAAAACAACATTTAAAAAAAAAATGATTTGTGAAAATGTTTTAAAATGGTACTTTAATGTCCCCATTGTGGATATGTGTCTGGGACTCATCAAAGCATAACCCAGTGAAAGACATATGACACACATCAAGCGCACTGGATGAGACTGCCACAGAGACTGAGACTGTCGCTTTTCTAAAGCTCTAATGTGGTTGTATGGCATATTGTCCACACAGGTAATTACTGCTTTTTCCCCCCTTTTTTTAAATTACATTTTGATCTTGAAGGGAACTTTAGATTAGTAATGGAATATTGGTTTGTCTTACCGTTGTCTTCATACGTGATGTTGGCTTCTGTAGTGTTATCTAAATATATTAAAAATGAAACATAAAAAATATATATGTATTAAAAAATGTGTACATGTTTTAATTGTTGGCTTGACAAAAGGACAAATGTTTAGGATGGCAGACTCAAGTACATGACATAAATGCATCAAGTTATCTTTAAAAGTCCGGAAAAAAGTAATGTAAAATACATTAAAATATAATATTTTGTTTACTGTGGCCTGAAATAGAAATGTACAGTATTTGAATATACAGTTGCACTCTTAAGTTTATGAACCCATGCTAAATTTGACTAAAAAGAGGAATACAAAAATCATTTTTTGGAAATTGATCTTAATGCCTTAATTAAAACAATGAAACAATATACATTGTCCTGCCTCTATGGAATTTGGCATAGGGGTTTGTATAATTATGCCCTCTGAATATTAAGGAAGAACATATCTATTTACAATAGAGAAAATTGGTGTCCTTAAAGGCTGGATTTTCCCTTGTTTTTTTGCATTATTATTCATGCATTAAGATGATTTCCAATATATCATTCATTTTTTACTTCTCTTTTTATTTTAAATAGATCATTTTTTATTTCTTACTTATAGATATTTTTTATCTCTCTTTTTACTTTAAACTTTAGCATGGGTTCATAAACATATTAGCAG
>NC_085015.1:16169744-16207244 GCF_963854185.1 Sardina pilchardus
AGCCCAGCTTTGCTTCATCAACATCTTCCACCAACACCTGGAAGTGCCAAACCACACTCACTCTTCTGACTCACTCAGATGCCCCCTTGCAAACAAACAACTGTGTGTGTGTGTGTGTGTGTGTGTGTGTGTGTGTGTGTGTGTGTGTGTGTGTGTGTGTGTAACGGTAGCCAGCTGGGGTGCGTTTCCCAAAAGCAAAGTTGCAACTTTGTTGGTTGCAATGCAGTTTACCATTGCCAACTGAGATGCACTCCTGGTCCGTAGCTGAAGCTGCAGTACGAGTAAACTTCTTTCCCAAAGCTTTAAGAGTCGTTCTAGTGGCAGAGCTAGCAGCTTGGGCTTTTAGCTCGACTCCCGATCTGAGGTGCCACTGTTTTGAGTCTGGGCTGAGCCGTGCAGTCAACACAATGTAGGTGTGCATGTGTGTGTGTGTGTGTGTGTGTGTGTGTGTGTCGCTAAAAAAAGGCATGGCCCTTGATTATTTGTCTGGTCAGCTGGTCGAAACAGACAGTGCAGTTATGCTTAATGAGACTGGCATGGGGTTTGTGTCATCGAAAGGTATCACCCCTTTTTAGGAGAACACAAATTAGAAGCATATAACTGAATACAGTGCAAACTAATGTACAGAAGATTCAGTAACACTTTACTTGACAGGTGAGTTCATAACACATTCATAGCAGCTGTCATAAACTGCACAAAAAGCATTCATGACTGTTTCATCATGAGCCATGACTCAACATTCATACCAAAACTTTCATGAATTTAGAAGACAGAATGGGCCAGGGGCGAGCTAAACTGATGACAGCGCTACAACTTTCGTTTTTGGACGTAGTGTCCAATTGCGTCGAAGTCCAGAATCAGTCTGAGTAAACATTGATCTTAGTGTTATCCAACTGCATGCAGTGAGATTTTCAAATGCATGCTTGGTGCCGCCCCTCGAGTTGGGCCATTTTCATCATTCGTGACCAGAACCCTTAATCTGAATTTCCAGGGTCTGGTTTACTACCTGACTAGTATAACTCGACAGACAATGTGGTACCTTGGTTTTTAATATCAATGAACTTAACCACAAAACTGCTATAGTATGGAATGGACAAATGTGATTAGTTGAACTCAAGAATCAACAACCGTTTGCCAGCGCTAAATTGTAATCTATGTGTTGTTTTATGTGAGTAATTTCCTAAAATAGAAAACATACAGGCATTTTCGAAATCCTCATCCATTCTCTGGATTATGTCAAGAATTGATGACCTCTCAATTCTCACTAGTTGTCCAAATTCACTTTGCACTTCACATGTAGAGCATGGTTTCTAATCAGCACAGACCTGTCACTCAACCAAATCACCGTGGTCACCGCAACCAAACTCGTGCATGAGAAATTAAGTTGATGGTCGGAGCTCTTCTCCAATCATAGGAGTCGACAGTTTTTTTCCATACTAAAATGTGTTCTCAGCAGCTTTAAGTGAATAGGTTTTTGGGCAAAACTCTTTAGCTTAGTTTAAAACGTTTAGTGCGATTTAGGGAGTACTCTTGGCAGTTAGATCAAATCAAATGCTTTGAGAATACAGGCCCTGTGTGCCGGACCTACAACTCTTAAAGCTTTGTCAGCAGGATGTGGCTAAACATGTTCACCAGAGCAAACAGTCGCTATGTTGGTGCTATCCATGTTCACTCATTAGCTCACTAGTCTCTGACAAAAAAAAGTTTTTTTATTTTTTTATTTTTTATCATTTTTATCATTATTGCTATAATTATTAAAAAAACTAATACAATTTTGAATTAGCATCTGCAGTTGTCAGACTTCCATCCTGTAGTGTAATCTATGTGATATGCAGGACTACACAGTATACCCACGCACGCTATTTGTTTATCCAGCAAATAACGATGTCCACAGACAAGGTAGAGTATGTTGCATGATTTTATGAAAATATGATGCATTGCGAGATCAAAGCAAGTCAAATTTGTAGTTTCTTATGTCTCATTTCATCGAACTACAGGTACGCTACCGTTCACCCTGTTACAAGTTGATGAACCGCTGAAAAGATTTTGGAAACATTATTTTAAGATACGAAGCTTTAATGTTGCTTTAAAATAGGCAGGGATATGCAAGATTTACTCAAAAGACTACAAGCTTTCAAGAGTCTTTCCCACATCTTGTCAAAGTCTGTCAGTGTAGTAAGGTAGGCTTAATCAGACTACACCACTGCTTTCGTCTTTTTTCATGAATATTAAAAAGAACAATGCATTTCTTCCCATACAAACAGACTAAGCAAAGAACAAAAAAAGGGACCAAAAAAAACAACAAATGGCCAAACCAATAACCAAATGACCTACATAAACGTGTGAGCACAAACCCACACCATGGAACTAAAAAAAAGCTGAGACTGAGAAACGTGAGACATGGCACAACATGAAGCTTTTGATATATGTGCGACAATGACCACAGCTGCACTCATTACTACACCACTAACACATCACATAGGTCTGCGCTAACCAAAACACGATACTGGGGCCGCACAATTATCTCGATCGCAATCGCAATATGAGCCAACGCAATTATCCGATCGCAAATCGCACATACTACAGTCCGTACAAACCAGCGGGGGAGAAGAGCTCACTCACAAGAACGGTAAATAGAGTAACTAGATGTACCGCAAAGCGGTATACAATATGACTGCCGCGGAGTCCTGCTACATGCCCAGTTTCGTGCACCCCTGTCTTTCAGTCTCCGGGGAATCCTTGACAAAAATTTGCTCCGCACAAAAAACAAAACTGACTAAACCTACATGACCGCCACTTCGCTGCACAGTGCTCATAATAACAGTGACCACTGAAAGACATCCTGCCACCTGTTCATGGCGTTGACAGGTGTACTATAACTATTAACCCTTATGTTGTCCTTGGGGTCAATTTGACCCCAAGCAGTGTTTAACATCATAAAATATATGGTTCACTTTTTTTGTTTTGCTTCAAGTTTCATGACTTTTCCTCATTTGAAGGGTACAACAGAGTAAACATGAAATTTGCACAAAAATATGTTTCCAATGTCCTGTAAAAAAAATAGTTACGTTGGTGGTATTGGGGTCAATTTGACCCCATTTTTATGAAACATGATGAAAATGAATATTTGACAAATTATGGATATTATTATTGTAATAGTATGAGAACATGTAGCTATTATCATTATTTCATATACAAGTACATATTACATATAAGTTATTTTGGCAGGTCTGAAAAAGTCCAAAAAGTCAGCCTTTTGGCTGTTGACACTGGATTGGCCATATTGCCAGTCAGGGTTCCAGGGTTCATAAAGGGGTGTGGGGGGGTGGGATTGTTTTGTAGGGCTTTTGATAGTGGTTATTACACTCTTGTTAAGTACCTACCACAAAAAAAATTGGGTAAAAAAAATAATTTTAATCATTTTTGAGAGTTTTTTGTAGCTGGGGTCAAATTGACCCCAAGGACAACGAACGTCGTAGGATTTTAGGACAACATGAGGGTTAAGGCAAAGATAATTACATGCACTCTCTCAAATAGGTGCACACCAATCTAGACTAAAGATTAGGACAACAAGCACACAGACATCACACATGACTACACGCATGTCTACACACATGCACAACCAGAGCTCTCACATGAACTTGTACATCAAGTTTCACACACACTCACATGCAAACACACACACACACAAGCACATACACACACCATTTACATTCTCTCTCTCACACATCCACACAGAGAGAGAGAGAGAGATGGTGGTGGTGGTGGTGGTGGTGGTAGTGGTGAGGGGGGGGCAAACACATAAACAAATAAGACATAGTCACAAAAACACAATCAAACACGCAAACACAAACTCTCTCTCTCACACACACACACACACACACACACACACACACACACACAGGTCACATGCACACACATACGCACACACTCAAACTAACCAAATAACCTAACTGACATGACAAGCGAACAAACTAACAAACGATCAGCAACCTTTCCCTGGCCCCGGTCCTGACCCTGCACACATCAGGCTTGCAGCAGCTCAGCTACAGGGTATAATGCCGCAGCCATGCCCGTGCGGTTTAGTTTCAGGGTCTCCACGCCCAAGGGGTGACCTGGGTCCCTGCCCAAAAGTGTGGCTGCGCAGAAGTGCAGCCGAATCGCATGCGACCGCTCCCTGTCCTCCTACGGCCCGCGTACCACCTCGTTGCACCAGCCTTGAACTTAGCGAGCCCGTGTCATCACCCGGGCACAACGTGGATATGACTTATGAGCCGTGGGATTTTTCTGACTAAAACTAAACGGCGATGTTAACGCGTTGAGTCAACGTTTACTGAGGCAGAAATAGGCATTGATAAGCTGATTATATTGAATTATTTAGCTCAATTTAACAGTTCACTTATCTTTACATACATTGTTTTTTTATTTATATTTTTCATGGTATGTTTGTATAAAATTATATCCTCATTTATCCACACTTATTTTGACAATGTTAGAATCTTTTTTACAGCACAACATGTCATGTGGTTTAATAAAATTCATGAGCCAGCAAGTTGTTTATCTTTGATCTGTGCAAAACATCACATGTATAGTTATTTGCAAGGCAAATAAAAAACGGCTACATAATTAAAAAAAAAGAAAACAGGTATAGCCTACAATCTTTTTTTCCCATCGGTGAACAAGCCACAGATGCAGCACCCTATACAAGAAGAAAAAAAAAGATACATTGAGTAAAGACCTCAACGGACTCATGTGACTCATTTCACAACTATGAAGTTGCCCATTTAGCGATCTAGCGAATGGTATGTGGCCAGCAATGAGAACTGAAAGTAGCACTGTCAAAACGCCTACTAAAATACAACAGAGTAGACTTACCTTCAATCTAATTTGATCCACACAGTGCGATAACATATCAGTGTCTCAAGGCACATGACGCAGCTTACACTTGATCCCTCGATAGCGACGAGACTAACGTGACAAGTTTAGTAGGACATTTTGGTTGAGCTTTCCAAATGTATTTGAGCATATTCGAATGCACGTCGAGAGGAAAATGCACGTTGTGAGGAAAAGTAAACACATGATGAGAACTCTGGTTTTACACACATCACATTCACAACACTGTCTGGCATATGACTAAAATCATATCACACAGCACTGTGCCAGGGGGAAGAAAAAGAGGTTGCCAGACGATAGAGGCAGAAGAAAATGATCCGCAATGGTGGGCACTGGCTACAGTGCCTGTACCACGGCAAAGATCCTTCATTGCTCCGCTTTAACCCTCTCTGACCACACTTGGGCCCATATGCCCACAGGGACCCATGTACAAGTCCAGCCTGGGTCATTTCCCCGATCCCAACCCATCAATTTCTCCTACAAAATGCCTCAAAAAATATCAAGAAAAAAATCAGTGATGGAATTTGGCAGGTCCCAAACGACTGCAGAAGTTAGGAAGGAATACAGGAGTAGGAAAGTCACAATGTCTGTGATTAACCCAATGACCAACAGGGTTAAAGGAGATGTCCTTTAATCCTTTGAGTTTTCACATAGATCTCCATTTCTCGAGGTCATCGGGTCCCGTCGGAAAAGGAAGGAAAACAATTGTTTTGGTTTTTGTATTGACAGTAGAAATGGTCAGGGATCTATGTGAAACCTTTTTTTTTTACAGTATATTCAAAGGATGGCCAGCTAGCGGATCATGAGGAGATGGTCACTGAATGTGATTTTTTATGGGCTTGAAATCACATACCATTGCTGACTTTACCTTTAATACAAGGACAATAAAACAAGTAAATTATATTTGCAAGGGTGTATCATTCCATCTTGAATTTCCCCTTGGGGATCAATAAAGTATCTATCTATCTATCTATCTACATCCCTCCATCTAAAACTACTGACAGGTAACCGACCACATGCAGGTTTAAATGCAGCAGGTATATGATCAGGTATAAATACAGCAGGTACTGTATATGCTTAAAGGCACAAATACAGTAGGTATATTATCAGGTATAAGCTGAGATGTGATCAGGTATCAAAGCAGCAGATATGTGATCAGGTATAAATGCAGCAGGTATGGTATCGGCTATAAATGCAGTAGATATGTGATCAGATAGAAATGCAGCAGGTACTGTATGCTATCAATAAATGCAGTAGGTACAGTATGAGATCATATAGACATGCAGTAGGTAATAGGTATGGTATCAGGTATAAATGCAGTATGGATGTTATCAGGTATAAATGCAGGTAAGGTATGTTATCGGCTGCAGTAGGTACAGTACAGTGTACAGTATGTGATCAGGTATGAAGCAGGTACTGTATGTGCTCATGCACTGTATAAATGCAGTGGGCATGTTACAGTATCAGGAATAAAAGCAGCCGGTATGTGATGATCAGGTATAAATAGATAGATAGATAGATAGATAGATAGATATACTTTATTGATCCCCAAGGGGAAATTCAAGAAAGCAGCAGATATGTGATCGGCTATAAATGCCGCTGAGATGTGATCAGGTATGAATGCCGCTGAGATGTGATCACTGCTCAAACTCCATGGGAACTGAACCCATGACCCTGGAGCTGCACAGAAACCACATTATTTGTTATTTACACTCCTAGAATGTGCCGGAAAATAACAGAGAGCGGTGTGGCTTTGGTGAGAGACACGCCGAAAGTTACAAAGGTCAGGTAAACACTCTGATTCAGAGGGAGAGAAAGAGACAGAGAGAGAGAGAGAGAGAGAGAGAGAGAGAGAGAGAGAGAGAGAGAGAGAAAGGCTTCAAAGGATCCCTGAGGTATATCTTATTCTGCACATTACTTCAGAAGGGCCCTGAGTTTGTACCTGCTTTTGTCCCACTCTCAAAGCTGCAGCACGGTAAGAGGACTTATTTCATTATCAGGTGTATTTCTGTAATCTATTGGCATATAGCCATGCATTAATTCACTACAAATTATTGCCAACTTGGTATTTTACGTTTGTGTGGCCAATGGGCTCTGGTACGTACACAGATTTAAATGTCAGCATGGGAAAAAATTCAAAGTGAGGTATGTTTGTCGACTTTTAATTTAGGTGTGGGAGAACCATTTGAGTTTTTTTTTTTTTTTTTAAATTGGACCTCAAGGTCAACCGATGAATGGATACGCATAATGATTCTCTGATAGAATAAAAAGGCAAAATAAATAGAAAAGAATGAAGAAGGTTTAGGCTGCTTTAAAATACAACACTGATGTCAAAATTATCACTGTGCTGAATGTCACAAACAAAATTAAAGATCGGGCTCAAAATGTCATGTGCTATCTATTTTCAAAAATAAGGTGAAGATAGGCCTATACGGACAAACGGCTGAGTCAAACCAAAAAATGTCTGCATTTTTTCATAAAGCTTGGACCAATTGAATTTATCTTTTTAAATATTCATTATACTGATGATCACTGTTTTGTCAGGAGACAGGTCATTACATTTTGATAGCCTAATTGAGTACACAATTGAACAAACAGAGCAAATAGCATACATGTACTAGGCTGCAGAGACGGCTCTAGACAGGGGCGGGGGGGGGGAGCGAAGAAACACAGCCATTGTGTGTAAGCTGTTGTAAATAACGACAAACTGTAATAAGTATTATGTATAGGTGCTTGCATAGTTTTCTGTGTAGCCTTGGTTGAATGCAATGGAAAATAACAACTGGCCTAGAATCTGACAGACGTCCACACAATTAGGCTACTTGACAGATGTCCAAAAATGTAACTGTAGTGATGTGCACCTTGCTTCAAATAGCCAAACTGCTACCCCGAGTTTTATTAGCACACTCGGACTTTGAAACCAACTGTAAATTCATCCTCACTGTAGTCGAGCTCTGCAACACAGGCCTAGGCCTAAAGCTCCATCTCAACCTGCTCTTTGTGTTTATGTCAATTCTGATCCAATTTCAATGCTTTGCTATGTTGCTAACCCAGCCCACACTCTTTTAAAAAAAAAAAAAAGGTTCTTGAGGTGCTATATAGAACCATGCAGCCTTTAAAGAAACCTTATGGATTATTTTGATTAACCATTTTTAGGGGTGCAATATATGAGGCATGTACAGTAATAGAACCATTTTTGGTTCAATATAGCACATTTTTTCTATGAGTGTAATGCAATAGGCTAGATTCAGTCCACAGATTGCTACTACGACCATCACGACCCAAACACAATTAATGTAAAATAGCTGTTCCAATAAATTTGGTATTCAAACATATTTATTAAATGAGGTCTTCAAGATGTGAAAATATAATTTCACCTCAAAACTGTCGGCTCGTTGAGGTCTGTCTGGATTTTTAGAATGAAAACCGACGATTAAAATAATTCTGTGTGGATTTGCATTGGAGTTGATTCAATATTGCAATAAACAACTCATATATGTGAAACCTAACGTTGCGTTTGAGTCGCAGTTTAAGAAACACTAGGCTATTATATCACGTGATGGTATTTCACCAAATATGAGAATGAGAAACATGAGAAACATTGCTGTGGAACGATGCTGCCCCCTCATGTCTTGTCTGACGTGTGCCTACGTTGAGTGCGTCGCAGGGGCATCTTCAAACCTTTTTAACGGGTAGTTTAAAAAATAAAGATATCGCATGAGCAAGACACCCTTACGGTGTAAAAAATGCAAGTCATGATAGGGTTTAATCACTTACACAAGCCAAAGGGCAAAATATCACGAATGCATTATTGTATTATTTATTCCATTAGGTGTACTTGTTGATAAGAGCTTACACATCAAGACAAATAATTAGGCTGCTCTAATTATAGCCTATGTAGGCCTTTCTGTTGACATGGGGATCATAGGAAATTGCCTTCGGTATTCAATGCAACTCCAAAATAACAATGTTGCAGGCAGTGGTGTTTGTAAAGTTGAAAACTGTAGCCTATGTGTTTCTTCTTTTTGAATTCCCTGGTAGGCTACATGCAAAATAGCCTAAACTGGCGACATCAACACCTCCATTTCAGTACCCTAGTTATCACATTGGACTACAGTTGAAAGGCATGTGTTGGCATCTTCTGTCAAAGACGTTGTCGAGTTGTGGGGCAAGCACTTATCGGAGACTTTGGCTCACTTGTCTGATTGAGCGCAATGATTCAGTCGCTTCCGCGTGTATGCTGTAGGCCTGGGTGTAAAACGCACACTTACCTTAACGGCACCATCGATCGAACATCTCACTTCACTGCGACCATGGTCTTCGGCATTATACTGTAGTCCACTCTACCTGTCAACTCGGCATTTACTGACTAAATGAAGTGAGTAGGTACGGCGGCCCTTCCTTATCTGACACGCGACGGTGACTGATTTTTGACTTTCGAGTCAACCCACGAGTTTTCGCGTGCCAACGGCCTCACTGGGTGGCACGCAATGAAATCTCGATATGATTTTCTTTCCGTGTTTGAACCCAGCCAAATGTGTTAGATCTGTTATAAATTTCGTGACAAACGATGTCACACCTTGGAAGCCAAAACTAGGATGGGTTATTTTATGTTGTAAATGACTCATAGGCAACATTCGTTTGTGTGAGACGTTTTTTCCCAATGAAGCTTTATCGAAATATATGTACAAATAAACACAGATAGGCATAGATAGGTCATACCCTTGTATATCAATGCCAAGTAGCCTTGCGTAAAACAGAGAGTGAGAAAATGATGAGGTAGGCCTAAACGGAAATACATAGCCCCACAGACAACGGTTGTTCGTCAATGATTAAGTCAAGCCTACTGTACGACGTCAATCGAGGAAAAGAGCCATTTGAATAGTAATGATATTATTATTACTATTAATAGGCCTATTTTGTGAATTCATTCATTCATTTATTTTTGAAGGGATACTGTCCACAGGCAGAAAGCCACAACATGACAATGAACTAGGACCTTATCAGTGGGCTCCAAGTATACTATGTATACTGTATGTTTTATTGTATATTGTCTATATGTTGTCTGTACTGCTAGAGTGACACCATCAGCCAGAACCAAATTCCTTCACTCGAGAAAAAGTGATGTGTTAAAATGACACACTGCATAGCTCAGGCAGGGACAACATCAATTTTGTGTCAATTTCTACACAGCACTTGTGTGGCTCGGTGACAGACAGGCAAAAGACAGATTTCAGCTATCTAAAAAAAAACAAAAAGAAAACAACAAGCACAGACAAAGAAAAAAAACCTTTTGCAGGTACGCAGTCACTTCCACACGGGCAGCTTCTCAACTGCAGTGTTGACATTTACACAAAATGTGTGGATTGAACAGCTGACTCTCCCTTGCGTGTGGCCCCTAGCTGTTCTTATTGCTCTGGAGCCAACTCAGCAATGGTGCATTCAAATTTGGCAAACAGTGACGAACGCTCGTGGTGAACAACATGTTTTCTTTGAACAGTTCGCGGAGCACTACCTCCTCAGACTGTTTGCGATTGTCAGCAAACGTTCGCCACAAACTCAAGGATAACAGCAAGCTGTTTGCAAGTGTTCGCCTATGTTCGCCTATATGTTTGTGAACTTGAACAAACCTTGCCATTTTTAACACAGCACTTTCTAGAGTGTTAAAAAAAAAGGTTCTTGTTCTTGCAGTGCTATATAGAACCATGCAGTCTTTAAATAGCCCTCAGGGGGTTCCTTGGATGGACCCTTCAACATGGTTACAATAAAGGGTTTTGGCTCTATATAGCACCTTTTTTTCTAAGAGCAGGCAAGAGTGCTTTTTTTCCTAAGAGGTGTTAAAGTCCTTGTGTCAACAACCAAGCCACACAGATCTCTCTAGCGCGGCCCTCATTCTAATTAGACCTGGGGCTTTTCTTGGAAGTAGACATGGTGGTTTAGTGACTAACCTCAGACGAAGTAGTATGGTAATCTCCTGCGGGAGATTCTGATTCTGATTCTGATTCCGATTCTACTACAACCCAGATCTGTGTCCGCAGTAATCTCACGCGTGCAACACCTCAACACCTCTCCTTGTGTCAACAACACAAGCCACACAGATGACACACACATATGCAAACACATACAGTACACACACACACACGCACGCATGCACACGCACACACGCACGCACACACAAACACACACACACACACACAAATGCATTCATACACACATACACACATACACACACACACACACACACACACATGCATTCATACACACATGCACACGCGCGCACAAGCACACAAGCACACACACACACACACACACACACACACGGTGTATCTTATAAATTACAAATATGAGAACGGGCAGCAGTTACAAAGATAGAAGTATTCTGCATTGATACTTCCATTTGCTTTTTACATCAGACTTCAAACACACACACACACACACACACACACACACACACAGCACGATACTGACACACACATGCACACACACACACACACATACACACACACACACACACCATTCTTCATAACTACAGACACTTTCAGACTACCACCATGTACTGACACCACAGTCCTCTGGGGGGCGCTACAGAGCTTAGCGTGTCAAAATATAAAAGAGGAGTCATGCACCTCACAAAATTGTCTACTAATAGTTACCAAGCCATTACACTATTCCCCTGTTTTTATTTACATATTGAATGAATGTTTTCATACACTAATAGTGTATTGCATGTTTTTATAACATCTACACAAACATCCCATCCCATCCCATCCCATCTTAATGCAAATTCAATCCTATTTGTATCTACTCAACAAAAAACTCTTGCTATTGTTGTTATTGTTGAGAGTCAATCAGTTGAACCATACTGCCCTTTTTTTTCCTTCTCTTACCTTTCTTTCTTGTTTTTACTCTACAGACGATTGCA
Source organism: Sardina pilchardus (assembly GCF_963854185.1). Taxonomy (NCBI): domain Eukaryota; kingdom Metazoa; phylum Chordata; class Actinopteri; order Clupeiformes; family Clupeidae; genus Sardina; species Sardina pilchardus. The sequence continues at coordinate 16,181,560 of NC_085015.1, forward strand.
AAATGGCCACTGCAGACTGGATTGATAATGTTACTCATTACTCCGATCTTCCCACGACCAGCGGTGAGAAGTAGTCACCGTTTGTAGTGTTAGTGAAAGTCTTGGATCGTATTGCAATAACATTTTAATTTATTTAAATTAACATACATGTAGTACAGCAATATCATACAGAAATGTAGATAGTTGTATTATAACATGAAAATATAGAAACACAAAATACATTTAAAATGAACTTCGTCATACTTAAATTAGAAATAATTAATTTCATTTATGTGTGAATTTGACAATGGCAGACACTGTTCTCACTGTTCACTGTTCACTGTTCTCTCTGAAATGTGAATTTCAGACAACTACGACTACCTGTCCAGCTATGGCACCTTCGCTGGCGAAGAGGATCTGGTAGCCCCATGCTTTGAGGACGACGACGAGTCCAGCTCGACGATCCTGGCGGGCTGTCAGACGGCGTTCTACGTCCTGGTTTTTCTGGTGGGTGTGACGGGCAACTCGCTAGTCGTCGCCACCTTCGCCCGCTACTGGCGCGCCCGCCTCCGCAGCCTGACGGACGCCTTCCTCCTCCACCTGGCGCTGTCCGACCTGCAGCTGCTGCTCACGCTGCCCCTGCAGGCCGGCGAGGCTCTGCACGGCGAGTGGCCGTTCGACAGCGCCCTCTGCAGGGTGAACAGGGGACTGCGGTCGATGAACACCTACAGCGGCCTGCTGCTGCTAGCCTGCATTAGCGCCGAGCGCTACAGCGTGGTGGTGCTCCGCTCCGGGGCGACGCGTCGGGGGAAGGCCGGCGGCGGGTGCTGCCGTCGTCGGGTGGTGATCCAAGCCACCGTGGCGTGCCTGACCGTGACGTTGGCCGCCGTCGCCCTGAGCGCCCCCGACTTCCTGTTCTCTGAGGTGGAGCGCAACAGCGGCATGTGCGGCCTGAACGTGTGGGTGGAAGGGGCCGGCTCGCAGGTCAAGCTGGCGCTGACCGGTTCCATGATCGCCGGCTTCTGCGTGCCCTTCGCCGTCATGGCCACGTGCTACGCGGCCATCGGCTGCGTCCTGGCGCAGGGCCGGCGCCAGGCTCGCGGGCACTGCTGGCGGCGTCAGCGGACGCTGCGCCTGATGGTGGCGCTGGTGGTCCTCTTCCTGCTCTTCCAGCTGCCCTACACGCTGGTGCTGGGCCTGAAGCTGACCGGCGCCTGGCGCTCCTGCGGCCTCTTTCTGTGGGAGAGCGCCACCTGCAGCCTGGCGTACACGCGCTGCTGCCTCAACCCCGTGCTCTACGCGCTGGTCGGCGTGCGCTTCCGCAACGACGTGCTGAGGCTGCTGCACGAGGCCGGCTGCCTCCGCCTCTGCCTCTCCGCCTCGCGGCTCACCCTCGACCCCGACAGCGGCAGCTCGATCTCGCGGTCATCGGCTGCGCCCCCCGGCGCCACCGCGCTGCTGTCGCCGAAGTCGCCCACACCCCTGCTGACGCCGCCAGACATCGGAACCGACGTGAGCAGAGTGTTTGTGTATCCGAGCCTTTCCTCTACTCACACCTGACTGTGTTCATAGCCCGTATACGTCCTCAGAACTGACCCACGTATAAAATCTTCACTCACCATTCACCTCTCTCGAACACAAGCTACCCTCATGAAAAAGGTCATTCAAAAATGGTCTCTTCCTTTCAGAGCACACACAGCTCACACATTCCTTTTCAGACGCGTGTGTTTCATTCAGCTGCCCACTGTTCCGCAGCGGGGACTCTGACCGAATGCACACATCACTGAACTTAAGAGTGAGAGAGACGCTGGGCATTGATCTCATTAGATTATTAGATTTTATATGAAGAGTTTGATTCCAAAACACTATATATATATATACGTTTTTAAAAACATTAAAAAGTCATAAGTCATCAAATTGCAGTTGTGTTGTTTTGATTGAGTAAAGATAAATCAAATAATAATATCCAAAAACATTTCTACTGAAATTACTTGGAAAACAAATGGTAAAAAAGAAAAAAATATTTATGAAAATTCACAAAAAAATGGTGGATAGCGTTTCGGATCCAACTCTTCATATGATCTTTTAATACATTATTGTAAGTTCTATCTTTTACATTATCATACATACTTTACATATCCTCAGCTTCATGCATTATCTGAAAGCAGAACTGTGACCAGTCATTAGGCCTACATCTCAGCAATTTCTCAAGCACATTTTCTATGTACTGTAAGCCATCATCATGTGACTGAAGATTTTATAACATCCAAAATGTATAGTGTCAGACTTTAATTATGATTGACTAAGTTGTGTTTGAAGCAACTGTAAAACACTCATCGTATCATTATATGATACAATGTGCGAGCATATAGACACTTTTGTGATTGTATAACATGTGTTCTATTATTATTATTTTATTGCAACTATATAATAACCACAGCAATAGTCCATTAATCCACACCAATAATCAGAGGTCAATGATAGTCCACGGAAACAAATAGTGGACAATACATACACATATGGAATCATTACATCTGTTTGGAAGAGACGAATAACTATTTTATTTCTATTTGTTGTTTCTGATGAAATGAAGAAGTCTGAGAAGTAGCAATATTTCTAAAGCTTGCATATCTCCAGTGTTTGTATTGTAACTATGATAAGCATTACATTACAGCATTACAGCATAACATACAGTATTTTCTAAATTATAGTCATCACCATTTGTCTGAACATCATAACTTATATCAGAATAACAGTAAAGATTCTTAAACAGAACACTGACTCTGTTGATAAAGCCAGAGCCATATACATACATATATGTATTTATATGGCTCTGGGTAAAGCAAAATTATTTTTTTCTTCTCAGGAGTATGACAAGTATGTGATTTGCAGGGGGGCTACAACAGGTGCGTAACTGAAGCGTTTCCATTTGCGATGTCTGCTGCAACAATTAGCTTCCACTCTGATCAATGGAACTAGCCACAGTACTGTAGATGTGATAGCAGCAGGTACTGTACATTTGAAAAAAAAAAAAAAAAAAAAACAGACCAGTCTTCCAAAATAGTTTTTATGCATTGCGAACGGAACGCTTCAGTTACACACCTTGTGTAGCCTCCGTTAGTGATAAACCAGAGGGAGTGGTAAAGTTGCTAATAGAGGAGCATTATGGCTTCATCCAGACAACAAAACAACAAAGGCCTCTTCTTTTAGGAGGTTTAGCAGCTACTGTCAGTTAACTTACCCAGGTTTACCACTGAACCGCCTACTTGAGATACCAGCCTGCTCTGTCTTTATTGACACTTCTGTTCAAAATGTGTTATTTCTAAAAAAAAAATTTATAGAATTATTACTGTATTCTTAAATAAACGCCTGCCTATCCAGTTTTGGCACGGTTTCCTTTATCTGTTTACTCAAGATGAGATATAATGGCAAACAATAGCGTCTATGCAAGTCTCATAGTTCGGAATACATCACCTTTGCCACCAACACCATCACCATCAACAGCAACAGTGTTCTGTAACAAGAGTTTGTTGATGGTGAAACAGCTTAATCAACTATAGCTCTGAACCCCTACCATCAGGATACTATAGCAACTGCATATACTGTATCCTCCTCGTTATCTACATAACTTCCTTGTTATTATGCTAAGTTAGAACCTTTTGTCAATAATGTACTGAGATGGCAATCAAAACCTTGGTCTGCTGTCTACTGAGCACTCTAGTATCTGTGACCTGATTGGCAGGCCGTGTACCATCTAGTGGTGATAAGCGGTAGGTGTATTGCAAGCATGTGTATTGGTCACTGTGTGTGTGTGTGTGTGTGTGTGTGTGTGTGTGTGTGTGTGTGTGTGTGTACGCTTGTGTGTGTCAGTTGAGTTTTCTTGTTGATGGTGTCACTACAGCTTTACAGACAATATAGATCATATACACAACATTAAGAGAGATGCCAATCACACAATGTCGTAAGTCGTTAGGAATAGAAATGGTCCATATAAATTAAGCCTTACAAAGCCCCTACACATTTTTTAGAATGATTTCAAAGATGAAAAAAGTATTTGTCCTTGATATCCTGTCCCATTCTAAAGAATATAAAAAAAAGGTCCAGGGTGCTCAGTAGTTCAGTCCAGTTTGTGAAAGTGCTCTTTGGGGTCGGGAATTCATATGAGAGAAAAAAGGAAATCCAAGGCACTCTTCTTTCAAAAAATAAAAAGCCTTTATTTTTAGCTGGTTATTTCATTATGAAAAGTTAGAAACAGGGAGAAGCAACTCTAAAGAATGTTTGAATGGAAAATAAAGGGATGATGTGCTACAACATGCCTGAGTCTGACAGAGAGCAAGATGAATATCATGACTAGGAGCAGCTAGAGCAATGATAAGGCCACATATTAGATTCAGGAGCGGGATGGAGACTGAGACTGTTTTTTGTTGTTGTTGTTGTTGTTGTTATTATTCAATGTTTAATGTTATACCCACTTATAATATGGTAACTGTTTATATACCATTCACATAAAACTGGAAAATAACTTTAAAATGATATGAAAAACATTTTTCTGTGACTGAAACTGAGGTATGTTTAGTCAAAGTCAGTTTACTGCTGTGTTGAAGGTGAATTAGACTTAGACTTAGATGACTTAAACACTAAATTGTGCTCTCATTTGAGTACATAGTGGAATTGCTCTAAAAAAAACCATGAACTCAGTTTAGTAAAATAGTGCTCTCATTTGTAAGTGTGTGCGCTTATTGACTGAATTCAAACGAGAGCCCGATGTAGTCAAATAAGTAAATGAACTCACAGATATTCGAAAAAATCTTCCATAATGCATCCCAGGCTTCATACAAATCACAGGACCATGCTTTCCATTTGCCTTTTCCCCGAACAGGCTTAACGGATGTGACTCATGATTAATGTGTCATCTAGTTAAAGAGAGAGTTGCAGGCACGCTCAGTCAAGTACAAGCAGTCACATACTGTACACACACACACACACACACACACACACACACACACACACACACACACAGGCCTATGTATATAATGTAAAATGCTACATTGTGGCACCTTTTAGGAAGGTGTGAAGAAATCCAGGTGGAATAGGCTACGTTTCTACTGAGTGACCACTGTATTTTCTTGTCTTTCTACATGATGTCAGACAGTTTGTCTGTATGGTAGGACAAACAAGAGAATAGGCTAAGTTTATTCTTAGTTTCTGTTTCTGGGCTCTTACTTTAATGGAACCGATACTCTCTCCAGACGGGCAGCCACTAAAACACGTTATGACAATGGTTACATTCTCACATTACTGTAAGTCTCCAGTCCAAGAAATGTCATAAACTAAAGGAACACAGATGTTTGCATGACACGAAAAAGGGTGTTAGCCGGTGTCGTGTCAGCCAATGAAGCTTTGTCTTGTAGTCTTTCCTAAAGAACACTAGTGGACCAACATTCCCTTCATACAGTATGCGTCAGATCATTCATAAAGTTTCACCAAATGGCAGAAACAAAAGCAGAACCACACACCTTTACATGAAACACCAGACATTCCAGTTTCCTAACTCAGGAATGGTCCCTCCCTGAAGTTTCAGTATGACTTATCGTCATGTAAGTGGTTGGAAAGATTCCAAGTCCAGCCCTAGAGAAATGATTGGTTTACTCTTTTGATAAAATTCTGGAGCAATCACGCTTTCCTCTGGGGAGACGTTTGATGTATCTAAAACAAGTACGTATTACAGTCTTGGTCTTTATCGAAATGTTATTATATTCGAAAATTATAAACTTAGAGCTGTTATAATGTCTGAAAACAATTATATTCAGAATATACTGCTACAGTAATAAACCATTTTATTTGAGAGTGGGTGGCATTTTTAATTATATTGTTTTTCTAGAATGTCACTGCTCCCATCCTGTTATAACCCAAGTGTAAAATATAATGTTATAGATTATATAGTAGCTGATATCAAGGAATACTGTTTTCTTCAATTTTGTCTGTTGCATTTGTCAGCGAGTGCATGAGGACAGAGCATTGTATTTTAGATACTTTTATTCACACTTAATTTATAGTTGTCTTGTGATTGCTTTCAACAGGTTGCACTACAAGCCTTCAATTTCAACATGTTGAATCCAAATGCTAATTGCTTGATTTACATGAACAATGAAATCCAAATCTATAACCCGAAAATGAAAAAGAAAATAATGTCACACCCTATTTGTCTATTACTTAGTAACGAGTTTTCAGGCCGTGGTTTTTACTTCCGCGGAAAAATGATTATGACATTAAATCACGTTTTAGGAAAGGTTCCATGTGGTGAGAAAATTTGGTGTTTTTTCCCCTCAGGTGATTTTGTATTAATTTTTCTGACCCATTTAAATTCTAATTTATACCAGTCCTACCCAGAGGCAGACATTGGTGTACTTCACTTTGATGCTGACCCTTCACCTCTGGGTGTTGGCTTCTATGAGAAAATGTACCGTGGTCCTCCAGAGCCGGGTATAAATATATATTTCACTAAATTTGATGAATCAAACCTAGGTGCTCCTATCAAGCGTCATGGGAGAATAATACCGGCAGAGACGGTTTGTAAAGCTATACGATCTTTGATACCGGTCACTGACAGCCAAAAACTGTTAGAAAATGAGTTCCTGATGGATACCCATGGAACAGACGGAGATAGTGGAAGCCCACTTATTGATCAAATGGGCAGATGTGTAGGGCTATATCGTGGAACCTTCTATGGCAATGGCCGTGGGGTATATCTAACCTGTTCAATCCGGCCCCAATCAATATTGCCTTCCTTATTTGACCGCCTTACTTCATTTAAGTATTACTTTTTTACTTTTCTCGCACACTTTTCTCCCATTTAGTCATTCTCCCCAATCAGTTGTTCATGAAAATTGTCATTAGCTTTAGGACTGAAATGAAAAAAAAAATGAATAAAAAAAAAACATTAAAAAACAAAACAAGCAAATAAACAAACAAACAAAACAAAACAAACAAAAAATATATATACACAATTCTGTTTGGTCATGGGTATGCCACTGTGGAGCATTTGTTTCACCATACCCAGGCTTGTGTGCAGCGACCTTTTAGGTTCATCTACTACGTCCCTTCCCCTCCCCAGGGTGGAATCTTATGTGTAGCCTGTCTCCAGAAACTGGTGAGTACAGATAACGTAAGGTCACCATGTTCCGTATGAATTCTTGGCCTGTAACACTGTTCCGTACAATTGACACTTGTGATGGATTTAAGCAATAAGCAATAATAGTCGTCCCCCCCCCCCCCCCCCCCCCCATGGACGTGGGCACTCGTACGGAACATGGTGGCCTTGTGTTAATATTAATGGTACTAACCGCACTTATCACACAAGGTAAATGTATGATGCATACTCTGTGATTACTGAAGAGATCCACACCATGTCTGCAATGTTTAGAGGTTCTTGGAGTGTTGCCAATCATACAGAGGCCTGGCTCAAGAGAAGACGTTGATCAGGCTGAGACCACACCTGAACATATAGGCTACCACCCCGTATCGAGGCTATCAACGTAACTACCAAGGTATTGATTTTGATGCACTGTAATGTGTGTGAATTTTATGGGTTTTCTCCGGTCCCTTTCCACAGGTCGCTACCCTAGAATAATAAGGTTCTATCTGACATTTTTGTCAAATTTGAGTTAAAATCAAGCACCTAGATTATAAAAACTGCATGGCGCTTGATAAATACACCTGTGGAAAGGGACCTGATGAAACCCATGGATAGGCACAACGTTTAAAAGCACAGCGTATAAGACTCTGTCCATTGAAACATCACAAGTCACTTGTGTGGCTTCTCCAGTTCTCCCCAGGTTTCAGTAAATTGAAGTGGTCCAGGGCCTGCTGCCGATGCAGCATGATGTAGTCCTTTTACCTTAAAATAACGGCTTCAAACTTATGCTGATGCCCTGCTGATTTACAATAAGGAGAGGATGGAGTCTGGCATTAATGATACATACCTGGCATGTCTGATTTTCCACTATGAACCACTGTTGTCAAGGGGAGGGGCAAGATATAATGGGTTCTCTCTTAGCGCTAGGAGCCTAGCATTGTCTAGCATTGTCTAGATGATTTTTCTTGTATATTTTGTCATATCTCTTATTCCTAGTAAAGTTTGAAAACAAGCACATAAATATTATAAATGTACAGTATGTACAAATGTATGTAAATGTGAGAAAGTAAGTAGGCCTATGAGTAAAAATGATGATGTATGAGGTACAATGGTGACAAATTTTGTCCATTATCAATGTGAAAACAGCTCACCACTCTACTTGATATTAGATATTTTTGTTCCTGTAAGATCTCCCAAAGGTCAGCCACATCACTCACAGACATTCTATCTGGATCCTCCTAATGTGTGAAAACATCGCCACCAGCTGGTCACCTCTGGAACAACACACCAACTATACTGCAAATCCATCGCCACCTCACTGGGCTATTTGCTCTCATATCTGATTCCTCCCTGGTTCCTATTTTCTTTGTCCTTTTCATGTCTGTGCCTAATCTGGGTTATAAATGTAGCTCAGTTTACGATTAACATATGTAAGATTGTGCCTAATCAGGGTTATAGATTTAGCTCAGTTTAAGATCAACATGTTCAGATTGTGCCTACTCTGGGTTATAGATTTAGCTCAGTTTAAGATTAACATGTTCAAGATTGTGCCTAAGATGGGTTAGAAGTGTAGCTCAGTTTAAGAAGAACATGTTTAAGATTGTGCCTACTCTGGGTTATAGACTTTACTCCGTTTAAGATTTTCTTTTGTTTTTATTTTTTGAAAAAGCAACCAAAAATTGAGAGGTACATTAATGTTTGGCTGTATGGTGAGGGCCTCATATATCCTTAATTGAATTTGCATTTGGTCAGGCCCTCCACTATACACCTGTATGAGCATTACCATCATTTGTAGAATAAACAGCTTTCCCTCTCCACCAAAAGCATCCTGCTGTCTTTTGCTGTCTTTACAATTTAGTATGTTAACATAGTGGATCAACAGTGTGTTCAGTTGCACTTTATTAGTGTTGATGGAAGGCAGAGATAGCAGATTCGCATTAGAAGACCACAGTAAGCTAGAGGAGGTGCAAAGCTGGATAATTGAATTAAGATAACAAGCAGATCCAGTGAGTGTCCTGTCGGCTAGAGTAAAAAGTCTGAATTTGATTTGAGCTGCTAAAGAAAGCCCTGTGAAGTCACTAACAGAAGAGTCTTCTATGGTTGAGACCAGATGTGCCGTTGCATTTCTAATCATCTGTAATGATCTCATCACACAAGCAGGAAGACTACCTAGCAAACATGCCAGGCCCAAAAGAGGTAGGCCTATGTTTGCTGGGTATCAATGCGATACAATAGATGAGTTTGGAAATATGTTGTGTGCCATGTTGTGTCAAATAAGTGTGTGTGGGGGGGGGGGGGGGGGGGAGGTCCGCTACACCATGAGCTCTGGATAGAAATTTAATGTGGCGGTTTGGGCGCTAGCCCTTCCTCCCACGTGTAAAACAAGATCTGATTGATCTTCCAACTATTGCACTGTATAAAGCGACACATACTGTATTTGCAGATGACGCTGCATGCTCTGGCATGCAGTCGGTCATCAAATCATGTGCAGGTTGCTAAGGTGAATGGGGACATGTAAAACTGAATGCAGATCTGTGGGGGATAACTAGATTAACAGGAAATATCAGCGTGAAATAGTTTTTTTTATCGTTCAGCATCATCAACTGCTGTTCCGGGTTTCATTATTCCTCAACACCACACTGCAATTACATGGGTTCTCATTCATAACACAAGCTAGGAAACACAAACACTCACTCTGATAACATGCATACAGGAGGGGGAAGATCATAACAACATGTACGTAACACACAACACAACAACACATTACATCTCCCAACCCTCCCGCAATGCACCCTGGGGATAAAGTGCGGCCCGGTCCGGTACAGTATGATTACTGTTCATTTTCAGTAAGCATAGCATTCACACAAGACTGGGAATAAAAATGACATGAAAAACATTTCTCCGTGCCTGAAACTGAGGTATGGTAAGTCAAAGTCAGTTTACGGCTGTGCTTAAGGTGAATGAGAGATTCAGACAAAGATTGTGCGTTCACTTGAGTAGGCTACATAGTGGAATTGCTCTAACAAATCTTGAACTCTTTTAGTAAAAAGTTGACTCATTTGTACATCACACACACAAGTCACACAAATATACACACCCACATCTACTCGCTCATCAATTAGATTCCTCACAAAGCAACACCTACAGAGGCTTCAAAGTTTCTGGTTCTCATAACCCGAATGTGTGCCTAATATATCACACAACACATTTAGCAATATACTAGCTTTGCTTGATTGGGAAAGATACCTTTTGTCCCTCACCTAAAGAAATATTGAATAATGTGATTGTTACTTTGTTACTATTGTTACCACTTTGCTGCTGTCTCTCAAATCACAATGACTCCTCAGGTCAGGTAACATAAGTGACCACTGTGTTCTCATATCTTGTCTTTCTACATGATGTCAAATAGTTTGTCTATATGGTAGGACAAACAAGAGAATAGGGCAAGTGTTCATGGCCCATATGGGGAAAGAAGATTATACTTAGTTTCTTAGTTGATACTTTAATGGCCGTTTCTTTCCAGACGAGCAGCCCCTAAAACACTTAATGACAATGGTTACATTATCACTGAAGCGTTCCGTTCCCGATGCGTAAAATCCATTTTAGACTGGTCTTTTTTTTTTAACATAAGCACCACTGTCATATCTGGTGTAGCTACTTCCATTGATTATAATGATTATTAACTGCTGCAGCATATGTGTCGCGAACGGAATGCCTCAGTTATGCTCTTGGTGTCCCTTGAAAGTCTCCAGTCCCAGAAATGTCATAAATTAAAGGAACACGGATGTTTGCATGACACAAAAATGTTAGTGCCGGCCTTTGAGACTATATCTTGTAATCTTTCCTAATGTACAGTGTCTTCAGCAGTTTTCTGTCAGATCAGTCATAAAATTTCCCAAAATGCCAGAAACAAAAGCAGGCCCACACACATTTGCATGACACACCTGACATTCCAGTTTGGTAACTCAGGAATGGTCCCTCCCTGAAGTTTCAGTATCACTTATCCTCATATTAGTGGTTGGAATGACTCCAAGTTCAGCCCTACAAAAATGATTGGATTACTCTTTTGAAAAAAAAAATGGAGCAACTACGATAAAAAAAACCACACCCCACTCCCCATCCCCAGAAGCTGTAAGATGGACCTAAACACGGTATGTACAGTATTATCTTAAACTTTGCTAAAGATTGTTTGTTGTAAAATCATCATGGTAACGTATGATGGTTTGATATTAAATTGTTCATGTTTACTAATAATACAATTTCTTATTTGAATATGGGTGCATCAATTTTACAAAGTTCATTAGCAATCAACTTTGGATTCTTTTTTTTTGTTAGCCACTGTTTTACTGTTGCAAATGCATCTGAAATGTAATGCTAAGATCTAAACTAGTGATTATATACAGTATTAAGGTCAAGCTTAAAAGGCAATGTTATGTATCTACTATAGATCATATGTTGCTGATATCAAAGATATTCTGTTCATTATCCATTCTGTGATTGCTTTCAACAGGTTGTACAACAAGCCTCCAAATTTAGTGATTCAAATCCAAAAATGAAATACTTTATTTATAGGAACAATATAATAACAAAATATACATCAAACTTGGAATATAAATTGACATCAAATCCTATATGTCTGTTACATAATAATGTTTATAGAGGATATGGTTTTTACCTCCACAATAAAAAAATTATTACTGTTAATCATCTTTTTAAAGATGTTAAATTCCCCACTGTAATTTGGTGTCTTTTTCCCTCAGATGATTTTATATTGATTTTGAAGTGTAAAATGAAGCATTCTTGGTCGTACCAGTCATACCCTGACATGGACACGGCTGTACTCCATTTTGATGCTGATCCTTCACCTCTAGGTGATGGCTTATATGATAGAATGTGCCTGGGTCCTCCAGAACCAGGTATAGATTTAAATTTTTACACATTTGATTTACAAAATCTAAATATTCGTATTCCACATCCTGGGGAAAAAGTTCCTATGATTGACAAACCAAGAAAAAAATCATTAGAAAATGACTTCCTGATGAGTGTATCTGGCGAAATGGGAGATAGTGGAAGCCCTATTTTTGATCAAATGGGAAAATGTATAGGATTATATTGTGGATATTTCCATGGCAATGGTCGTGGGGTTTATCTAACAGATTCTATATTCCAATCACCCTTTTTTCATTACATCAGATCAAAAATCAGGAAAATTCTTACAAAAATAAAAGAATAAAAAAAACAATAAAACAAAATTAAACATGACATAACATACCAAAAAAAAATATATTTTTTTTTACATTTGATTTACAAAATCTAAACATTCGTATTCCACATCCTGGGATAAAAGTTCCTATGATTGACAAACCAACAAATCATTCATAATCATTAGAAATTAAATTAAATTAAACATGACATAACATACCAAAATAATCTAAATATTCGTATTCCACATCCTGGGGAAAAAGTTCCTATGATTGACAAACCAAGAAAAAAAAAACAATAAAACTAAATTAAACCTAACATAACATACCAAAAAAAAAAAAAAAAAAAAAAAAAAAACATGGTTAGGGTCACCTGCCTTGATTCGCATATGAACTTAAGTGAATCCCATCCCCAACCCAGCTGTTAGCTGCAAAGGGTGGACCAACATCATATGTCACTTAAGTTCATAATGTGAGTTGAGGCAAGTGACCCAATGCATATATCAGACGCCCAGGCTTATTAAGTACAACCTGCTAGGTCCATCTTGCAGCTTCTGTCCCCCCCCCCCCCCCCCCCCCCCCCCCCCCCGCCAGGGTGGCATTCTTGTGTGTGGCCTGTCTCCACAAACTGGTGAGTACAGATAGTGGTTGCTCCGGTACTAATAGTGTGCATATCACACCAGATTAATGTATGATGCATGCTCTATAATTACTGAAGATATCTTCACATTGTCTGTAATGTATAGAGACACTTGGAGTGTTGCCATTCATACAGAGGCCTTGCTAAAGAGAAGTCGTTGAACAGGCTGTACTGAAGATGGACCAGGCTGAGACCACACCTAACTACATAACCATCCTAGTATAAAGAATATCGACGTAACAACCAAGGTATTGTTGTTAATGAACAATAAGATTTGAAAGATTTTTACAACCATCAGAATTTGAAATACATTCTAAAGTTAGATTTCCAAGATGCCTATAGCCTAGTAACTTGAAAGGTACCATTCCCTATAAACATTTCTTTGTATTCAAAGCAACATGATACTTCAACTTTATTTCAATGCCACACTGCAGTAGGCCTACGCATCATTGCTATTGTTGGGGGGAGGGGCATGACCCTTTTGTCAGTTTTAGATATACTGGGTTCTCCCTTAGCGATATGGGATCTTGGCATGTAATGGTATTATTTGGAGTTTCATACTATAGTAAGCAGCCATGAAGCAAGGAGCAAGGAGTTAGAATAAACAGAAGACACCTCCCTCTCCCCCTGTGAAATGCTAATTGCCAACATTCCATTCTCTTTAATGTGAAACTTCAACCAACTCACACTAAGATAAAGGATTCTACCTTGATGTAATATCTATATGGCCTGAAATGTAAATGTATTCATTTCTGGTATCATTATGATAGTCTCAGTGTTAGGATTGTAATGATTCCAGTGTAAGAATGTTTGGGACATTCTATAAGTGATGTTTTTTATATATATGATATCTCTCCTCATGCTAATCAAAATCAGAGTAAGAAGGTGTGAGTAGGTGTGATTAGGTGTGAGTGGGTGTGACTGAAGCCATCTAAAAGAACCAATCACCTTGGCTTGTTTTTTTGCCGCCCTTTTCCCTTTGTTCAAAATTGATGAAACTGCATTGTTGGTGAGAAAGAGAGATTATATTTGTAGAAGGAGGAAGCAAGGTCAGGGGGCCTGGGGTTCAATTCCCCAGGCCCAAGGCCTATATAGACTAAAGTTATTTTTTACCCTCTCTGCTTGTAAGAATAAAACCTGATTCCTAAGTTTTCTTGAGTTTTGCCAGTCTAAATTAATAAGTAGTAATATCAAAAGATAGAATTACTAACACATGTTGAAACTGATGAAACACACTTTTCAATGGGCTGATTTAGATTTAGTCATATCACTTATTCCTGGTAAACTGGGAATGCACATCATAAAGGTTATTATCAATGTATGCAAAAACATAGCAAATGAGTGAAAATGAAGTATGAGTAAATATGGTGATTACATGTATCAGGTACAATGGTGACAAATGTTGTCCATTACCAATGTGAAAACAGCTCACCGCTCTTTTTGATATCAGATATTTTTGTTCCTTTAAGGGTCATCTTTCGGGCCCCACAGGTCTAGCCTGGCACGCCCTCCCAGTGACGTAGCCTGACACCTTCGGCGTTGCTGTGGCTGGTCTGACCAACAGCTCATCGGGCAGGATTTCTGAATTCCCCAAAACTGCGGAACTGCCCCCTTTGGTCGAGAACCAATCAACTTTGAGCAGCTCCAACGGCTCAGAAGAAAGAGTGTTGTTATTGGTTTAAACTCGGCAAACCCCTTTCTGACATCGACCAGTAGCAAATCGAGGCACTTAAAGGAGGCGGGTCAACCAAGCGCTTGGAGAAACCGTTTAACACAGGCTCTTGGTCAGACTAAAGTCTCGCAGCGCCTTTCAAGTCGATGGCAATCAGGCTACCACAGGTCAGCTACATCACTCAGCCATTCCATCTGGATCCTCCCAATGTGGGAAAACATCGCCACCAGCTGGTCACCTCTGGAACAACACCACCTAATGCTGATCTGATTTTTCCCTGGTCTTTTTTCTGCCCCTTTGCGTATGTGCCTAGGTTTAGCTTAGTTTAAGATTTTAAGTAGGGATGTGCCTAATCTGGGGTTAGCCCAGTTTAAGATTTCCTTTCTCAACTGTTTAAAAAAAAAAAAAAAAATTGAAAAAGCAACCAAAAAATGGAGAGACATACAGGTAATTTGTATAATAAACAGATTTCCCTGTCCACCAAAAGCATCCCGCTGTCTTTTTTCTTTACTATTTAGTATGTTAACATAACGGATCAATGGTGTTTTCAGTTGCATGCTTTAATATTACTGTTGATGAAACGCAGACATGCTCATTAGAAGACCACAGTAGGCTTTACTCTCTCTCTCTCTCTCTCCCTCTGTCTTTCTCTCTCTCCCTCACTCAGTCTCTCTCTCTCTCTCACACACACACACACACACACACACAGACACACAGGCCCAGAAACCTAAAATGGCAAATGAGGTAACACAGGACCTATGATTTCCACACATTATAGCCCCGGGTCCAGTAGACTCACGAAGACCCTGTATGTAATAGAAATGTGTGTGGGGGGGGGGCAATGATTTTTTTTTAAATTGTATTTATGTGAATGAGCCAAGGCCAATGAATCTCAGTTTAGTTTGAAAAAATAATTATTTGTATCATTTTTCTTTAGATGAAAACTGAAAACGGGACCCGAAGACCCTAATTGTGTGTAGTGTTTTGGTCTTGTTTTAAAACTTGTGCTTAAGCTATTGAAAAAAAAATATATACTGTATAACTGGCAAATGCTGGATAAACAAGTTTAGATAACAGATGACAATATAGCACTCTGTTCTCATTATATCTACATGGAATCCAGTTGAGCCACTATCTGCAATTTTCCATCCCAATTATATCAACATACATAAATGAAAGGAACATTAGAGAGCTGGCAGAGTTGGCTATGCGCCAAATTATGTTCTGCAGTTTGTTTGTTGGAAATGTTATTCATATACCTAAGAAAGCATTGAATTGTAGTATTAATGCAACGACAAATGCATTCACTTGTTATAATTTGTAGTTATTAGTAAATATTGTGCAAGTGTTGGAAACATAATGTGCATGTAGATAACATCTAATAACATTGTGTTCTCATCAGTGTCTACAGTACATGGAATCCAGTTGAGCTACTATTTAAAATTTTCCATTCATTCTACATATGAAAGGAACACTGAAGTTGTTCACATGACAAACCTGTCCAGTTACATTTGTCATGCACACAGAACAGACACAAACAATTGAATGGCCCCTGCACACCACATTTAGGTCCAGACCATAGGATATTTGGATGTAGATGCAAAAATACAGAGATGTACAGTATGCACGCGTGCGCACACACACACACACACACACACACACACACACACACACACACACACACACACACAGTATGCTGTAAACCTCCAAGTCTCCGTTTCATGTGTGTTTTAATCAAAAGCCAAAAGATGAGAACCTGAGAAGCATTACATTTGGTAATTTATACAAACACAGATTTAAGCACTTATATATAGCGTCAGTATCAAAATTTTGCGGGAGTGTTGGAAAGTAATGGCTAGTTACTTTTAATTCCCACTGGCCCCGGCTCCTCAGTTAACACAACACAGCACTGTGTTTTCATTAGTGTTTTCATGGAATCCAGTCGAGCCACTATCTGTACAGTATGTTGAATGAATGCAGAATTTCTCTTTTTGGTTTACACAATATGCTGTGATTGCCCAATTTTAATCACTAATTCCAGTGACATTTTTAAAATTCAGTTTATATGAGATATACATGTCAACACTATTGTGTTATACAGGCTGTGGCATGTACTGAGGTCTTTCAGGTGCTGCATTTAATATTGCTGTGTTAGTGCTAGAGTTAAGTCTGGTTTATAGTAGACCCTAAACCTACAATTATTATAGGGCCTCTTTAGATATTGTTTCTGGCTGTGGCCAGATGTGAGAACTCACAATGCTTTCTGGAAATCCAGCCCAGGACAGAAAGCCAACAGGTAAGAAAGCGAATACAAATACCATTCATGGTATTGCCAAAACCATACTTCTCAGAACAACCCACTACTGGATGGGCAGAGGCCAAGTTCAACCCTATGGAGACAATTGGCTAGAGCATTGCTTAAATATCGGTGAGTATCTATGTTTCACCAGATGTAAAATGGAGTTGGAACGGGTAAGATCATCTTATCAACATTATGTGTGTTTTGCATAAAACTGTCTGTACACTCTTAAAACAATCGTGGTGGGAAAAAAGAACACACAACTTGCATTGAGAATAACATAACTTGTTTTGAAACAACACAACTTTTAACTTTAAGTTAGGATATTATTTTACTGACAGTGATATACTATGATTAGCCTTCTTTATTACAAAGTGCTATGCTGTTGTCCTTGTTTGTAATTTTGCTATTTCTATTGCTCTATTGCTAATTTTGACTTTTTGAATCATACATCATGGAAGCCATGTCCATGTAAATCTTTTGCTCTTACATATTTCAATTTGGAATATATGGGTGGTATCTGTATATGAATTTCCCAACGTTTCTTGACATTTTGTAAAGCTGAACTTAAACTCCTGCAAACTGCTTTTCTTGCAGATCTTAACTAAAAGCTAAACAAAAGAAAAAAACACTCCATCTGAACATCTCTTAGGGGAACATGTGATAGCTTCCAGAAACCAGTAAGTACTGTTCTTCCTCACATAATCTAGATAGCTTGTGCATGTGTCATCCTGTCTCAGTGCATGCCACATAACTGAATAGATGATTGCTATAGTCAACAGGAAACACCTCTAAATGTTGCATCAGACAGAGGAGGAAATGAAAAAGCTATAAACGAGGACCTGAATGAGACCATGGTGCCAAAGGTGAACCGGGCTGAGACCACACCACATCTGAAGTTTACAGACCCACAACCACCATAAAAAATGGAATCTCGTCTATAATCAGGTATCATTTTTATATGCACAATACATGCATCATTTTACAGAAAAGCAAACAAAAGAGTTTTGGGTTGCTCAACATCACATCTATTTTTTTTTTTCTGATTCATCACCAAATTCAGATAGTTTTGGTAAGCAATGTAGCTCCCCCAAAAACACCAACACCACAGATGCCTCTAATAGAAGCACTGGTAACTTGTGTCATTTGGTGATATAGAACTGTGAAAGCTGTGAAAGTTTTGCTCACGTGTACGTATGTAAAGGAGAACTCCGGCAATTTTCCTCACAGATCTCTCGAGGTCAGTCCTGTCGGTACAAAAAAAATATTTACTTGAAATCAGATCATGCCCCCAGAATGTAGCTGCCTGGCTGTTCTAGCTGTTGGCTGCAGCAACTAGAAGCTGTGTACCGACTGCGGGCTACTCAGTGACCTTGAGAAACAGATATCTATGTGAAAAATCCCAGAGTTTTCCTTGAATCGCATAACTAGTGGGAAATATAGCCGCAAGCGGCAATGGCGGGCCCGAGCACCTGCGGTGCGGAGACCTGTGAAATTTCGGAATCTAACAAAGCAACATGTGCCTGTTGGTGGGCATGTGCGTGAGCAACACACATGCCCACCAAATTTGGTCAATTTTCCTGAATGTATGTGTCAACCACAACAGACAACCCACTAGGTGGCGCTATAGAGTCCCTACGCGACACCCTAGGCCAAAGCTCTGTCTCTGACTAGCCATAGCAATAACACACAAGCCCACCAAATTTGGTTCATTTTCGTGAATGTATGTGTCAACCACAACAGACAACGCATTAGGTGGCGCTATAGAGTCCCTACGCCACACCCTAGACCAAAGCTCTGTCTCTGACTAGCCATAGCAATAACACACAAGTCCACCAAATTTGGTTCATTTTCGTGAATGTTTGTGTCAACCACAACAGATAACGTGCTGCAAGGTGGCGCTATAGAGTCCCAAAGCCACACCTTAGGCCAGAGCTCTGTCTCTCACTACCGATTGCAATAACACACAAGCCCACCAAATTTGGTTCATTTTCGTGAATGTATGTGTCAACCACAACAGACAACCCACTAGGTGGCGCTATAGAGTCCCTACGCCACACCCTAGGCCAAAGCTCTGTCTCTGACTAGCCATAGCAATAACACACAAGCCCACCAAATTTGGTTCATTTTCGTGAATGTATGTGTCAACCACAACAGACAACGCACTAGGTGGCGCTATAGAGTCCCTACGCCACACCCTAGACCAAAGCTCTGTCTCTGACTAGCCATAGCAATAACACACAAGTCCACCAAATTTGGTTCATTTTCGTGAATGTTTGTGTCAACCACAACAGATAACGTGCTGCTAGGTGGCGCTATAGAGTCTCAAAGCCACACCTTAGGCCAGAGCTCTGTCTCTGACTAGCAGAAGCAATTCCACATGTAGCTGCCAAATTACATCCAATTCATAACCTTTTTTCTGCCTATAACACCAACTTCCTGTTTCTTAATAAAACGCCATAATTCAAACGTTCGCCATTTCAATATACTTTTGAAATTCAAAAATCTGGTCGCAATTCCTCTCGGGCAACCCCTCAAGATCATTTTAGTGCTTATATGACATGATTTCGATAAACCGTCTAGGAGAAGTGTTTCAAAATACGTGATGTGCAAAAATCATAATCATAATCATAACTCAAATTCTTATAAGATTCACTATATAGTTTCAATGTAAAACTTGTTCAGATTTATACAACACACATGTCCACCAAATTTGGTTCATTTCCGTGAATGTATGTGTCAACCACAATAGACGGCGCGCTAGGTGGCGCTATAGAGTCCCTGAGCCACACCCTAGGCCAGGGGTCTGTCTCTCAGTAGAGGCATCAATTCCACAGGTAGCTGCCAAATTTCAAGAGTTTTAGAGCATGCCAAGTTGCTGAAAAAGGGCAAAACATGTCCGGTAAGAGGAAAATACTATAATAAGAATAATAATAAATATAGCCGCAAGCGGCGATGGCGGGCCCGAGCACCTGCGGTGCGGAGACCTGTGACATTTCGGAATCTAACAAAGCAACATGGGGCGTGTTGGTGGGCATGTGCATGAGCAACACATGGCCACCAAATTTGGTCAATTTTCCTGAATGTATGTGTCAACCACAACAGACAACGCGTTACGTGGCGCTATAGAGTCCCTTAGCCACACCCTAGGCCAGAGCTGTTTTTCACTAGCGGCAGTAATAACTCACAAGGTCATGAAATTTGATTCATTTTCGTGAATGTAAATGTCAACCCAAAACGGGTAACACGCTAGGTGGCGCTATAGAGTCCCTAAGCCACATCCTAGGCCAGAGCTCTGTCTCTGACAAGCGATCACACACGATCTCACAAGCCCACCAAGTTTGGTTCATTTTCGTGAATATATGGGTCAACCACAATAGACAATGCGGTAGGTGGCGCTATACAGTCCCTAAACCACACCCTAAGCCAGAGCTCTGTCTCTGACTAGAGATAGCAATAACACACATGCCCACCAAAATTGGTTAATTTTGGTGAATGTGCGTGTCAACCACAACAGACAATGCGCTAGGTGGCTCTATAGAATGTCTAACACTCAGCAAAGCGCCATGAGACATGTGTAATGTATTGGCGCTCTATAAGCGACATTAAATTGAAATTGAAATTGAAAATAGAGTCCCTAAGCCACACCCTAGGCCAGAGCTCTGTCTCCGACTAATGGTAGCAAAAACAATTTTGTCTGTGAAATTTCTAAAGTACGCCTTCTGCCACGAAGATAAGTTGTAGGGTTTTAAATGTTCAAAAAAAGAGTAAAAGGTACGCAGACTTTCTCATACTTAATTTACTTTATTTGATTTGAAATTTGATACAACCTAAGCCGAATACTGAACCAGCAAGTATCATTAGGTTAACTGAATGGGGCATAGAAAATGAGTGTTTGCTGCTGCTTTGCCATATCAAGTTTCCTTGTTCTTTATCTTACTGACAGCACTCGATGATGTTGAACAGCATGGATCGATTCACACTATATTTCAGGGGTGTGATTGGCAAAGGACAAAAAAGAGGAAAATATACCCAGCACCCCCAGGAGAAAGTTTTTAAAAATTACCCCTTAAATGATAACATCAGATGACTTTTATGAGAACTATTGATAAATTGTGATACATTTATTTCAAACATTAGAACATATATCGAGGGCTGAGAACCAAAGGGGCGGTTGCATAAGTGACATTTTGGTAAAAATTGAGTTATCACCTGAAAGCTCTTGATGAGCTCTTTTTAGCTTACAAAATTATAGAAGTAAAATATTTATAAATATAAAGTTATTGAACAAAAACCAAAGGTCTTTAACTGTAAACATAAGCAGTTAGATTTGTTTTGGCGCTCTTGTAAAGTTGGTTACTTACGCCCCTGTGGTTCTCAGCCCTCGATATATATATAGATATATATAGACTATATTGTAATAAGTCTATAACTAATTTATAGCAAAGTAGCCTAGGCCTACTCAAGGCTAAACCAGATATGGCTGAAATATGTAGGCTATCATGATCATTTTGCCAACAATGATGTAGAACCATGGATTTTCTCAGTTCATGACATGTTTTGTTTTCACTTAAACCAACATAAAGTTATAATTTTGACTACATGTTTGACTATAGGCCTACTGATAACATATAGCCTGCCCCCTTACAGTCCTCTAGCTCTAGTCCTGTACAATAATATATAATAGTGAATAGGCCTATTGATGATGCTGTTTGAAGAGGTTGCTTGATGATATTTAAGTTCCAAAGAAAATCAAATTGCACCACTTTCTCTCCTTCCAAAGTAACATGTCCTATCCTCCTAAAAATAAATGTCTGGCCCTACTGTTATAGGCTACATCACTTGTTCAAGTGCACACACTAAATGGAGAGCTAGGATTAAAATTCAGATTGTACCTTTAAATAGGCGACTTTTTCATCTATCAGCACAATGCTACAGGCCATTTCCACTAAAGAAAAAATCAGCTCAATATTATGTGCAAGACATGTTTACCAAGCATGCCAACGTGTTATCTGTTAGCACTATCGTCATACGTTTTCTCATAGTGAGATGGCTATCCCGAAATATGTTTTGAATGACATGGGGCGCACGGAGATGAAAGGCTGGAAAAACGCGAAATGACTAGGTGTTAACTAAACGATTTACTGTAGTTTACCTAAGGTAGACAGGCTTTGTGGCTAAAACGATGAAAACCAGTCGGCTAGTCTGTCTCAGCTAACTTCAGGCACTGTAGACTAGTTTACACGCGCAGAAATTAAAAGTCGCCATCACGAGATTGTTGTCATTATCGGAAAATCCGGACACGTCAAACTGGATGCGAACGAGTGGAAAAGCCAACAACACTATTGGCCTCACAAGAGAGTTGATGGGCAAAATGCTACGTCTTTTAAATAAATAATTTGAGCTTTACCGTTTCATGCCTAACGACAGCAAATTTCGAGGTAGCCCATCATAGCCCAGGTTATTAATGCATAGGATAGCCTAATTAAACTAGGCTGTAAGTGATGGCAGATCAGAAAAAAAAAAAACGTTTTGAAGTCTACCCAGAGCATGTTTGCAAACGTATGCAAAGGGATAAACTATGTTCATACCATCTTAAATCCTTTCAAAAACTAGGACTAGGCAGTCTGCCTATGCTGTTTGCATGGGTATGGTAGAGTTGCAGGAATAAATCGTTTGTTATATCGTTGCTTCTAGCCTCGTATGGTTTCACGCAGGGATCCCACACACATTGCACGACTGCTCATATGAATCAGTGGCACCAAACTAACGTATTTCCAGATAGGGGAAACGTTTAGATTATTTTGAATAGATAGATGGTTCACTCAATGTAAAGGCAATTGATCGCCACAACTGAATAACAATAACCTGCCCTGCTAACACTGGAGGGGAAAGTTCTTACGTATACTGTACCTTCCTTGAAAGCTAGCCAGCTAGCTGACGGCCAGTTCTAGCTGTTCTGTCATCTTCTCTCCTGCTTTCTAGATGTCCATGGAGAAACATCCTCAGATATCCAGTAAACGTCATGCTGTCTTTCAGAGTTTAATCCAAGTTTGATGTAAACGTAGTCAAGATGTAAACTGTAGCCTATGCCGAATTTAGAAAAACATAGTGGGCTAATTAGCTGATGAATCCTGCTAAGGTTCAAACGCCAGTTCAGGATAAGCGACCAGTATTTACAATGTAGGGACACAGATATGCTAGTTATAAATAGAGTAATCATTCCTTTAGTTACGCAGAATAAGTTCGTTGTTGTTTCAATTCAAACTCATTAATGGTAACGTCCTCCACTGATAGAGGCATAGCTATGTGGTTAGCTAGTCTATGTGAGCCACATTTCAGCAATGGATAACGTCATACTGCAAATTGTAAAACATGTTTACAAAATAACAGATCGGAGAGAGATGATACGTCGCATTGCTATAACTGTCACACTATTAAAGTAATACATTTTCAGTCACATTGTCAAAAGTTAAGAGGATAGGCTACCTACACTGTAACAACGTGACAATTACTAGCTTATTCCGCTTCACTCACGGTTTATTTAACAGCACCAAAACTGGTAGTCACAAATTTTGTCATGCCAAATTTGAGTTAAGAGAACTGATGGGAATGTTCTTTTATTTGTTATTCAAGCAATGTATGTCTCGTGACGAACTCACCATGAATACACTTCACCGATGGCCTCGCTCCAGGTTATAAGGTTCTCTCTGTCCGACGCTCGCTGGATGTGTTATATACACGAGTGTTACAAACAGAGACAGTGTAGAGTTCCCTCTGGTGGACAAACTACAACGCCAACACTAATGACATGCACTATGCAACACCAACACTCATGGCTTGCATGAAGGGTGTTTCATCCGTTTTTACTTTATTTTCAAAATATTAATTTATCAGCCATTATAAATGTCACTACCAATAGATTGGAAAATGCCTAATATCAGCCGATAATATCAGCCAGAGGATAAATATTTTAGATTTTAGGTAAAACTACATGTCAACCGCAATCCTTAATGCGCTATTGAGTGACAAACAACACCAAACTCAAAATGTGTATATGACTGACACTACAAACACACTAACTACTACTCCATTACATTTCATCCAAATTAGTCACTGTTTTCTGCCTATAACACCAACTTATTGTTCCTTTTATAAGACACCTAGGTTCAAACCTTCGCCATTTCAATATACTTTTGAAATTCAAAAATCTGGTCGCAATTCCTCTTGGGCAACCCCTCAAGATCATTTTACTGCTGAAATGACATGATTTCAATAAACCGTCTAGGAGAAGTATTTCAAAATACATGATGTGCAAAAATCAGAAAATCTCACATAATTCAAATTCTTTTAATATTTACTATATAGTTTCAATGTCAAACTTGTTTAGAATAATACAACACACATGTCCACCAAATTCGGTTCATTTCCGTGAATGTATGCGTCAACCACAGTAAACGGCGCGCTAGGTGGCGCTATACAGTCCCTGAGCCACACCCTAGGCCAAACCTTTGTCTCTAAGTACAGTTAACAATTCCACTTCTAGATGCCAAATTACAAGAGTTTTAGTGCATGTCAAGTTGGTGAAAAAGGGCGAAAAAGTTAAGAGTAAGAGGAATAGAAGTATAATAATAATAATAATAATAATAATAATAATAATCTGAGCAAAAACAATAGGGCCTTGCACCTACGGTGCAGCCACTTTCAGTGGCCGCACCTCGGTGCTCGGGCCCTAATAATAATCTGAGCAAAAACAATAGGGCCTTGCACCTACGGTGCAGCCACTTTCAGTGGCCGCACCTCGGTGCTCGGGCCCTAATAACAGAGGTGCTTTCATTATCTCTCTAGGATAACTGCCCCTGTCATCTGAGCTCCAGGATAACTGCCCCTGTGCTATGTCATCTGGGCTCTAGGATAACTGCCCCTGTCCTATATCATCTGGGATCTAGGATAACTGCCCCTGTGCTATGTCATCAGAGCTATAGGATAACTGCCCCTGTGCTATGTCATCTGAGCTCCAGGATAACTGCCCCTGTGCTATGTCATCTGGACTCTAGGATTTGCATTCACTTCATTTCATTACAGGCATACAAAACAATGTTGTGACTTCAAGATCTTCATCTTGAGATATTTTTGCATGTACAGTAGCTAAACTTTTAAAACTAATTCACTCTTTTTTATGTAAATGAACTAGTAAGAAAATTAAATCAACCAAAACCAAACACTGTTGAAGGGCCTTACCCCTCTAGAGCCCAATTAGTCATCATTGTTTGTGTTTGTTTCATACGGAATTAGCTACATATATTTCAGTCACAAGCACTGTTTGATTTGCTTGCCCTGACACCCACTGATACACATGCAGGCCCACCACGCACACACACACACACACACACACACACACACACACACACACACACACACACACACACACACACACACACACACACAAACACACACACACACACACAATTGCAAACCCACAAACACTTATACACACACACACACACACAAGTGTAGATCATGATGTTAACAGGAAGAGAGGCAGGTGGAAGGGGTGCTGTGTGTCTCCATGGTGGCAGTAGAGGTCAGACTGCAGATACAGACTTTGCTGTGTGTGTGAACGAGAGCTCCTAATTGAATAAATAACGTGTGTGTGTGTGTGTGTGTGTGTGTGTGTGTGTAGTGACTCTGGTGGCCCCTGGTGTGTAAGTCGTTTGAACAGTTCGTCCAGGTCGGGGTGGTGAGTGTTGGAGGTGGCA
>NC_085015.1:16214744-16232244 GCF_963854185.1 Sardina pilchardus
GTTGCCAGACCACGTCTCATTTGGTAGGCGCTAGCCAGGCTACTAATAGTCTGGGTAGTTAATGTTCCTTTAATGGTGCTACAATGCAGTGGATGCACTGATCTATAAAGAATACCTGGATAGACTATCTCATTGTTGCTGACCCATCAACAATGAAGCCAATGGAACTGTCCCGAGTGGTCCCATAATGGCGGCGTGGTGTTCCAATTCCATTATTGCAGAACGGCAACATTATTTTACTGTCTTTTACCGTCTATGCATTCCTATGGCAAGTGGTCCCATAATGGCCGCCGCCATGTAGGCTTCAGAATTTTTACGTAGATGCTCTATCCAGGTATTCTTTATAGATCAGTGAGTGGATGTGCTGAGGGCATCAGGGGACAGAGTGTAAACTGCACACTACAGAGAATGAAACCGGAGTTTCTCCCACAGTCCTGTGTAAGGATATACTGTCAATAAAAAGTGAAGTTAAATGTGTGGTATCTTGGTATAGATGTGTGTGTTTGTCTCCATGCTCACAGTAGAAGCAGACATGAGCCTCCAGACTTTTCTGTGTGTGACGGTGCTGCTCTGCAAATTTACAGGTGAGTGTGTGTGTGTGCGTGTGTGTGTGTGTGTGTGTGTGTGTGTGTGTGTGTTTGTGCGTGTGTCTGAGGGTGTGTGTTTGTGCATGCGAGTGGGTGTGTTATGTATGTTCTGTATACTTATGGCCCGATGTATTTATTTATGATACATTATTCCTTCACAAAGAAAATGTGAAAATGTGTTTCTATTTATTTTTAGTCAACTTTAGCATGTGTATGTAAATGAATGACCACAACTGTCCATGGCCAAAGAACCGGTTATCAAGTTATTTTAATACAGAATTATATAACTTGGTAGCCTATACTTATTTCACATAGGTAGCCCTACACTTGTAAAATGTCATATAATGGTGAGAAGTGTGTGTGTGTGTGTGTGTGTGTGTGTGTGTGTGTGTGTGTGTGTGTGTGTGTGTGTGTGTGTGTAAAACCCCCTCAGGATGTCTTTCGATCGTGGGGGGCCGTGATGCACAGAAGGGGGCGTGGCCCTGGATGGTCCACCTGGAGATGCATTACGCAGATGGCAGAAACTGGACGTGTGGAGGATCACTGGTCTCAGATCAGTGGGCCTTGACTGCAGCTGGCTGCTTGGGGTAAGCACACTTTCTGTGTTTATGTGTATGCTTGCATTTGTGTGTGTGTGTGTGTGTGTGTGAGAGAGAGAGAGAGAGAGAGAGAGAGAGAGAGAGAGAGAGAGAGAGAGAGAGAGAGAGAGTGAGTGTGTGTGTGTGTGTGTGTGTGTGTGTGCGTAGTATGCTGGTCATTGTTGCTCTATGTAAATGATGTTACCCCCTATGTGAATCCCTCTTGATTAGGTAAAATATACTCAGCCACAATTGTTGTCAGTATATTATATAAGAACAAACAATTTGCCTGCCTATGTGTGAGGTTTATGTAGGGTTCAGTCAAGGCTGTGTGTGTGTGTGTGTGTGTGTGTGTGTGTGTGTGTGTGTGTGTGTGTGTGTGTGTGTGTGTGTGTGTGTGTGTGTGTGTGTTTATGAGTATGCGTGTGTGTGTGTGTGTGTGTGTGTGTGTGTGTCCTCTATGTGTTCTATCCCGTATTTGTGTCCTTCCTGTCCCCCCTGCTGTGTGTATCTGTCCAGTCCACTAACTGTATAAACAAAGTATCCCTGTGATTCATGTCCGTCCAGCGGCAGGAGTGGGCCAGCGCTCCCAGAGCGTTCGTTTGCTCGTGTCGGGGAACTGAGTCTGTTGGAACCTTCTGGAAGGAAGGTGGAGCTGAAGCGGGTGGTGCTGCACCCAGACTACAGATATGATGGACGTAGTTTCTACAACAACATCGGCCTGGTGCAGCTGACGGAGGCCGTGTCCTTCTCCGACACAGTGCAGCCCGTGCTGCTGCCCAGCCCCCGAGACCAATTCAGCCCCCACACTGAGTGCTGGCTCACCGGATGGGGTGAAGTAGCTTGGGGCGGTAAGTGTGTGTGTGTGTGTGTGTGTGTGTGTGTGTGCCTACATGTTCGTGTCTAGTGCAAGTGCCTGCATGTCTGTGTGTGTGTGTGTGTGTGTTTGTGTGTGTGTGTGTGTGTGTGTGTGTGTGTGTGTGTGTGTGTCTGTGTGTCTGTGTGTGTGTGTGTGTGTGTGTGTGTGTGTGTGTGTGTGTGCAGATGGTTAGCAGATCTGTGTCCCACTAGAGTGAGCAGCATAGTGTGTTTCACCTCCTCCTCTTCCTCCTCCACTTCCTCCTCCTCCTCTTCCTCATCCTCCTCCTCCTCTTCTCTCTCTCCATCAGCACCGCTGGGTGGGAAGAAGACTCTCCAGGAGCTGCAGGTTTCTCTCACTGATGAGGCCACATGTCGTCAGATCTACCCCAAGAAGACTGACAGCATGATGTGCGCTGGTGACCTGAGGGGAGGAAAAGGCTCCTGTAGGGTCAGTGTGTGTGTGTGTGTGTGTGTGTGTGTGTGTGTGTGTGTGTGTGTGTGTCTGTGTCTGCGTCTCTGTGTGTGTGTCTGTGTGTTTGAGCGTGTTGTAAATGGAAGTATTACAATGTACTACATTACTCTGTCTGTGTATATGTGTGTGTGTGTGGATACAAATAAAGAAGTGAACTGTGAATTTGTGTGTGTGTGTGTGTGTGTGTGTGTGTGTGTGTGTGCAGGGTGACATTGGTGCGCCCCTAGTGTGTGTCCTAGCAGGAGAGGTGGAGAGGAGGTTTGTGCAGGTCGGCATCATCAGCTTTGAATTGGACTGTGGTCGTGTGGGAGACCCTACAGTCTACACACACGTCCTCCACCACACACAGTTCATCAGGGACACCATTCAAGAGGCAGAATGCAACGATCTGCCACCCTCTGAAGCATGTTTTCTGTAAGCAGCCAGTGCTGAAGTCCTTTTTAAAATGATTGAATATTATTCAGTAATAGTTGATCATGCATGTTAACCCCTTCAGCTGCCCACTCGTATAACCCTCTGCAGGGCCACATTCATCTTCATTACATTTGCTCATGCTTGATGCACTTTGATGTACTTGATGGTCTGCTCGTATTGCTCTTAAAATAAAAAGCACACAATTTGTTACATTTTGAAAAAAACAAATCAAGTGTGTTTCATTTCTTGTGTAGACCAGTAAGCATTTTACATTGAGGCCAAGGCTAGACATAATGCAATACTCTATTCAGTTGTTCAAGGTGGACTACCCCAAAAACAATGTTAAAAAAATAAAGAAAATAAATGCCAGCATGCTAGAAAGCCTTTTCCCAGTGCTACTTCTTACCCCCAATCTTTGGCTTAATTTGCCCCACAACTCTTAATTAGCATTTAGGCCACTCACACCATAGTGCCCCACTCACTTCATGTCCATTGGAATTATGTTGGAATTAATTAAGTTGTTCTACTTCCTCCTCCTTTGCTTCTTCCTTTTGATAAGAATGAAATAATTCATAATATCATATGGTCCTATAGGCAGTAGTATTATGGGGGGGGGGGGGGGGGGGGGGCAAACTTAGAGACATGTTTTCATAGGATATGGTGGTGTATTCTTGGTGTGTGGTGTACCATGGTGTATGGTGTTTTTCTTTCAAGAAATATTGTCCATAAGATCAGACCTATTCATTCAGGACTTTTTTCTCTCTACATTGTGAAGTAAAGTGGCTTGCACACAAAATCTTTGCATATCACAATTTCTAAACATGTCACTCAAACACCATAACCCCAGACCAAACATGCAAACCATACACCAATTCTGTCAGGCCCTGTGGACTATATTCTAATGTAGTGGCTGTCTTTTGCCACTAGATGGCATCATTTGTGTCTGTTGTGGTATTTTTCATGATGCATGGCCGTGTTTGAGTTTACCTGTGTTGTTGTTCAATCATTGGTTCATTGGCTGATTGGTTTGGGTATTTAAAGACTTCTGCACCTGCATATGTGAGTTGTGTTTGTGTTACAAAGAATTTTGTCCTGTTATCTTCTCTGTGTTGCCTGTCTGATCTGCTGCTATTGCCTTACTTGTTTGCTGTAATAATAGATTTTTCAACATTTTGCAGACTGTCTTATTTGTGTGGAGTAGGAATGAACTTTTAGAAATGACCACCTTTTTGGGTTGTGAACTTTATATCACCTCTGTCCTCTGACTCTTGAGCAGGGGCGGACTGGGACAAAAAAATCGGCCCTTGCATTTTGGACCAGACCGGCCCACCTTATTCGCTATAACGCAAACGTTTTCAGTCTTTTCAATGTGTATACAACTGTGGGTTGGTGCTCTACGATGTGCTTGGGCCAGCCCAAAGCCATCGATATCTCAAAGTTGCGACAGCCTTTGACTTCCATGTTAAAGGCAGATTAGAGCGTTCACGTGGTTAGTGGGTAGCCTCAGTAGTTCCCTTGGTCCCTGGTTTACTATGGGATTGACAGCAGCGATCACATTCATATTTGCGGGAAATACTCGATGAAAATTACTATAAACTGCATTTCCACATACATATATTACTCAATGAAAATGCATTATTATGCACACGACCATACTGTAAGTCAAGTAGAAAATTCTTATTATAACACCTGAGATATTCATTCCTTCTCAATGGAATAGTTCCTTTCAACGACCATGACATACCGGATGTGCCACCATTGTTTGTACACGGGAGTCAATGGTAGTGTCGCAACTTTGAGATATCGATGGCTTTGGGCCAGCCCAATGTCAATCGGGCCGTCAATTGACCCTTCCAGAGCCACGCCATAAAACCGCCACAGGCCAATCGTGGCTTAGCAACCCGTAACTAGGCATGCAAGGCCTGGCAAGCTTTCGAGTTTTTGCCATGTTAACCTATGGAGACTGCATAGCCTGTGGGCCATTAAGGGCATTTATTTGGATGTGTGGTGCCCCCAAACACGTAAAATCACGGTGAAATAACATGTTGAACTATATTGACATGATTTTGGAACAAGTGTTTTTCTAACCCTCCGTTTACAAGCTCAAGCTACAATCAAATCAATGCAGGCATTACTGTAATACAGTGACCTCCAAAAGTATTGGAACACATGCTTAAAGTTAAATATAAAATCATCTTTTGGAAATTGATCTTAATGCCTTAAATGAAACGATGAAGAAATATTCAACCTTTAATGACATCAATTTTCTTTGTGAATGAATAATGTATTGTAAATAAATAAATGTTTTCCTTAAAATATAGGGGGTCGTAAGTATTGGAACGCCCATGTTAAATTCCCATAGAGGATTTTTATTTTTATTTTTAAAGGCTAGTTATTTCATGGATCCAGGACACTATGCACCCTGATTAAAATTCCCTTGGCCTTTGGAATTAAAATAACCCCACTTCAACACTAAACCCTTCACCATACTAAGAGTTTGGCATGCTTAATGTCAGTTATTAGCTGTTAGCTAACTAGCTAGTTTCATTCTCATTGAGCTCAAATCGTGCTGCTCTGCAAAGTAACAGGTGAGATCTACTGTGTGTGTGTGTGTGTGTGTGTGTGTGTGTGTGTGTGTGTGTGTGTGTGTGTGTGTGTGTGTTATGAGCATGTGTCTGAAAAGGTTGAGAGAGAGTAGTTTTGTGTTGTGTACATGTGATATGTGTATATAGATATCTCTCTTAAGCTGATCAACTTTTACAATGAAAAGCAGCATGTAGATGTATCATTTGTTTTTACAGACATGTAGAGATTTAGTCAATCTTCTGCATGCATATAATGGAAATGAACTCAACATAGTTGTCTAAAAGTGACTAAGATTTCTGGTAATTTTCCCATTTAAAACGTGTCTTGTCTCAAGTTAGAAAGTGCAATAAGACCAACTGAAAATGAAACCTGACGTTTTTCTAGGCTGATTTGACATGGAACTACACTCTCATCTGGCGTAATAATCAAGGCAACTTGCAGCTACTGGCACTACTACTGCTTGTTGTCTATGGGGACTATTTTCAGACGCTGCGTACGATATCCCTGCACCTATGGTACGTTTGCAAGTTGCCTTGATTATTACGCCAGATGAGAGTGTAGTTCCATGTCAAATCAGCCTAGAAAAACGCCAGGTTTCATTTTCAGTTGGTCTTATTGCACTTTCTAACTTGAGAGGAGACACGTTTTAAATGGGAAAATTACCAGAAATCTTAGTGACTTTTAAACATGAAGCTAGCAGGTGAGAAGCTAATGGTCTAATCCGATTCAGTGATCTATGCTAGGCTGAAGCTAAAAGTTGTATTGCCAGACTCACAGAATGGCTGGATGAACAGGAACAAGGTAAATATTGATTGTTTTGCTCGAGGGGAGGTGGAAAATGAGCGTATTTCCAAAAATGGCGGAATATCCCTTTAAGTTTACCCAGAGCAGTGAGCTGCCTGCTCATCCAGCGGCGCTCGGGGAGCAGTGAGGGGTTAGGTGCCTTGCTCAAGGGCACTTCCGCCGTGGTGGACTAGTTGGGGACCGAACCGGCACCCCTCCGGTTACACGCCCGTAGCCCTAACCAGTACACCACAGCTGCCCTTCAATTTGGTTGGGAGCTATGGGCTGTGATTCTCAATTGAGAATTTGGTTTAATGGAATTAGTTTTTTTTTTATTAGATTTGATTGAACTTTAGGCACATTAAAATAAACATAGGCTAATGTACAGTAAGATATCCCTTTAGTTGTCAGACATCAGTTATCAGTATCTAATCAATCATCTATCAGTTATCTAATAAACTCATTAGCTATTTAGCTTTAATTTGAGCATGACAAAGTGCTTTGAATATTGCCAGCCGCCCGATAATGTTGGCCCCTCAACATCCTTCTAGGTGATGACTGCTACAAATTGTTGTGCTAAGGAACACCAAAAATAAACCAAAACACCAAGGCTATGTCACACACATTGTTATCTAGTGTTCATTCTTAATTTTGCCTCGCTACAGTGTATTCTGTTGAGCTGAGATCACAGTGCATATGCTGCTATATGTTGATTGAGATTTTTTATCAAACAGCTGTGTGTCATTGATGTATTTAAAAAAAGCTCTATATTAGGTTCCTCAAAATTCCACGGCATAGGCCTACCTCACTTTGCCTTAATGGCACATCGATTGAGAACTCTGCAATTTGTGTAGGCTAACATTTTGAACAGCAAACAACATCTTGGTGAGGTAGGCCTACAGTAGGCCTAGTCTACAAGGGGTGCTATGCTAAGTGAACGGCATTAAATATGATACCAGCAAGAACAACGATTTATGTAGGCCTATTGTTATTTAGCCTATGAAATGACGTAGACCTAGGCAAGCACGAAGGCAGGGATTCAGTGTAATTCGAATGACAAAACGCGCTTTCAATTTCGGTTTTCAGCTTTCGCTTTCAGGAAGTCCCGCCCCTACTGTAAGGGTAGCCCAGAGCCATAGATAGAGAGAGTTGCGACACTCTTTGAAGTCGCCGCCGCGCCGTCACGTGGTTCATGTACGCTACAACAGTTCTAACCAGCCCT
Source organism: Sardina pilchardus (assembly GCF_963854185.1). Lineage (NCBI taxonomy): Eukaryota > Metazoa > Chordata > Actinopteri > Clupeiformes > Clupeidae > Sardina > Sardina pilchardus. The sequence continues at coordinate 16,222,248 of NC_085015.1, forward strand.
GGCGCTGCCATGTTATTTCTATGGGATAGACAGCAATGATCACGAGAAACATCGAAACATTCCAAACACGAGTTCAATTTGAAGTGCTATAACGTTGGTTAGCATGTTTACATTAGTGCCCATGACATATCGCAAGTTTGCTCTGCAAACATCGTTCTGAAATAGTCTATTCTGTGGTAGCTGACACTGCCATTTAGCCTACCTCTCGGCATCAGCTCCATTCCTGGTTCCGTGATTTGCCTGTTTGTCGTCATGCATAATAAACTTACATTGTTGAAATGTATGTATTTTGTATCCAATGTTACCGTGGGTATTTGAGATGTTCAGTGATCCTCTCCAGTTATTTTGATGAGATGAAGGTGGCCACCCTAACTATATAGGCCTACACACCCACAGCCTTCACAATTTTAGGAGTAAGCCATGAACATCTATAATATATGGCAACCAGTAACAGGTTATACGTTAAAAGTTAGATCAATGCAGTCAATCAGTTAATTTGTTTATTTTAAGGAATAGCCTAAATATGGCCACCACACAGCCTTAGTAATATTTTCAGATTAAGCCATAAACATATGTAAATACATTAACAAAGAACGATAAATAACAGCCAAAATGTTAAAAGAGTGTATGTTAAAGTTAAGTTTGTTCAACAGTTCGTTCAGGACACCCACTGTTTCGATAACATTGTAACTCAATACGCAATCATCTGTTTCAAGAAAGCACTTAGAACAGCATAAAAAGGATGACTGATACATTTTGAGTTTTCAATTTGTTTATTACATTTTCAATGTGTGGAACAAGTAGGCTATGTTTTAACAACATGAATAGGAACAGGAATACACACAGAAAAGGCTTAAGGGAGATATGGTGAGACTGCAATATAAAAAGGAGGGTTAACACCCATTTATATTTTCAAAGACATTCTGAAAAACATTTCAGATTCCCAAATCTGAACAACCGTACCGTGTGTACAACTAAGACATTAATGTGCAAAGGATGCTGGACATGCACACCTACAGTACAAGAAGGTTAACTGAGGAAGATGTAGCACATTTGGCTGGAGGTGTGACAGGAGGTGTTGGAGATGCTGAGGTTGGACGGGTCCCTTCGTTTGGACCTAAACCATAAAAAATGACCCTCTCTGATAATTTCAGTCAATACTACACACCCGTCTTGTCCTCTGCATCCTTGGTCCTAGGCAAGAACAGGCACAGTGGAAAATGGAGAGAGCAGGTAAAAGTCAGTGTATACTTGGTACAATACATTCACAGATGCCACATCAAGGTATTAGCATAAACAAAAGCAAAAGGCCAGCAAGAGTTTTACATACACGGCTGACCCCTTCAAGGTTGGTTGGGGGTGCCACACCTTATAACTTTTATAACACCAATGATTCCCAACAATATCTTTCATGGCTATTTTGAGAATAAAAAGCTGACAGGCTATAAGAAATCACTGCACTTTAGCCATTGCATTCATCAACACAAGGAGACTTTTCTTATTGTAATAAGAACAATACTGAGGGTAATCAGTAACTGACTTTGTGAGGAATGCCAGCATGCTGTACAGACAACAATTGGGATTGATTACAGTATACCCACTACAGCTAACTAGACTAGGCTACATCATTGCAAACATTGTTCTTATTCTATGGATGGACCTAATTCTGCCCTTAGAGCATCATTAACCTACACTTTTCAGTTATCCATACAAGGTAAAAAAAAATATTTTTTTTTTATTATAGCCTACTTACAAGGACCACTTAATTGAAGACAATGTCTTGTCACATCACTTTCAGCATCTGCAAGATAGTGATTGCAATCAAAATTATTCCATCAAAAACATCGACCTGCTGTGGTGATATAGACCTCAGAAATGTACATTCAATGTAGTATTGACTGCAACCTGACATCCAACAGCAGTTGAGACAAAAATAAGTACTGCACTGTACACGCGCCCCTATCCCAAGCTCTAGTCTCGTGCCACTGTCCCGACTCCGGAGTTGGAACAGTAGTGGCACTAGGGGCAGGACTGGACAGTTAGGCAAGTGACACACGGCAGGAGAGTATAGTACAGTTTTTGCTTCTACAGCTCCCCTGGCCTGAAGTTCATAATTGAAATTTCTGTTGTGAAGAGATGTACCCGAGTTCATATCATGCTCTCTGATCACAAGTTTAGCTTCAGGTTCACTTCATAGTGCCATGAAACATTCCATCTAGCAAGCTAACAAGCTAGATCAGGTCTAAATGAAATGTCATCCCATTAATTAGTTCCACTGTTCATCTGAAGAACAACTTAATCACAAACTCGTTGATAACGAGCACATCTGATGCCATTGCATGCATTAAGATCACGTTACTGTTCCCCCTTCATTGCATTTCGAATGTGCGTGAGCTGACTAGCTAACATTAGCTAACGCCATCAGGTTCAGCAAATAGGATTATAAATGTCATACAAACTCCTTGATAACCCCATATATTATCTAACGTTGCTCTACTACAGTAGCGTAACCAAGTGTGATATGTCTGACATTCCTTATTGACATAGGAACATTACATTTAAGCTAGCCTCCCTCCACGTCTAAGGTTAGCTTGGTAGGCTAACGTAACGTTATGCTCTGAAATTTCGGTCATAACTAAGATACAAAAATAACAGTTAAACGAGCAGCACAAACAACTCGAATAACACTACGAGTACATACTGGTACAGTTGATATAGGAAATATATAACAATTTCAAAAAAGGTCGTGCTTTCGTTTACTTACCGCTGACAAAGTTAGGCAGACTCCAATGGAAGTGAATGAGGCAAACTCCGCGAATGTCACTGTTAAGAACTGTTGAGCTCTCCATAACGCGGAAGTAGCCTGAAAAAACGTCCGCCATTGTTTCCTCTGGAGGTCTATGGGAGTGTCGCCACTCTGTTATATCTACCGCTCTGGGGTAGCCTAGCCTAATGTAGCCTATAGTGTTGCACGCTGCGGTGACGCAGGCTATCGAAAGTCCACATGCTTGTCGTCACCTGTCTTTTAGGTCTATGGTCAGGGGATACCTTACCGAAACATGTAGCCGAGGCACTACCAGCGAAATGTGTGGCTTTTCTAACGAGTCCTGGATGTGACAACGCTGTAACCTCAACTCTCCCATGGCCAAACCAGAATGAAATGAAAGCAAATTGTACGTCATCCATAGAATGTCGAGATTGACTAGTTTAATTAAATATAGGCCCACTATAATAATATACAGTAGGCCTAATAGTGTGTATATATATGCTAAACAGAATGGACATTTATTACACATAAAATGTTATAATGTGCATAGGCCAATGTTTTTTTAGGCTAGCCTGCTTATAAGTTAAAAAAGGTTATGGTGACATTTGTGGAGGCATCATTGATCAAAAACCATGCAGTCAATGTTTTATGCCCAAATCCAAAACATTCACGTCGGTGATTAGCCTACTGATCAACAGCCGACATGATCCACATCTGTCAGAAACGGCCTATTGTTCAGAGCGAAGACGTTGCTGCAGGGGAAGTCCGTGCTGGGAGTGTCGCTCTCACCTTACCTGGCTAATATGCGGTCGGCAGATCAAGGAGCTGGAGTGGAAAGTGAAATCCTCATAGGTAAGTTTTGAATTCGATATACTGTATATAAATTCCAAGACTAACACAGACCATGGCAGTGCAAACCAGTAGAATACAATCTGAGATATTGTGTTTTAGCACAGTAACTTCTGTCTTGCGTGTTATTCAGCCTATATTATTTACAAAGCTCAGTCAAGAATATCAGAATGAAGGCGTTCTGTGGTGTGTGTACTTTTGTGATGCTTGTCCTGCATCTGACCCAAGGTTGTCCATGGATGCAGGACAAATTCCCGCAGTATAGCAGGACATATTTGACCTTGCTGGAAGAGATGGTAAGTGTTATTTTGAATCTCTGATATAGGCCTATCCTGATATTCAGCATTTTGTTTGATTGTAGACTACTTCAATATTAATTCGCACATTTTCTCCTGTGATCCTAATTTTAATTTCAATTCTATGATTTTACAGGGTGAGAAGATAACCGAGGACAGCGTGGGAGTTCATTTCCCTGATGAGCTGTACAGACTTGCAAGAAAGTCACAGGTAAGCATGAACTAAAGCAACAAACAATCAATCAATCAGATGTCGATGACAACTGAAATGGACTTTTCATTCTACTTAATGTTATCCCTGTTGAATTCTGGTTGTCCGGTCTCTGATGTCTGTCTTGACTCCTCCTGTTGTCCCCACAGCCTGAGAGGATCATCAGGTTCATAGCCCAGGTGCTGGACGAGGTGTCGATCCTGCTGGACGAGGATCTGAACGTCGTGGCCTGGGACCAGAAGAAGCTGAAGGACTTCATGAGCACCCTGGACACACAGCTTGTGGCAACTCAGTCATGTGTGAGTAGGCTACAACTGAATAAGCTGTATTACATATGCGATAAGTCACTGCAATCTTCTGAGATATTCTATGTGAACACTAATGTTATTGTATTACACACAGAAGGTATATTAGTGCAGTAACATTATCTTATTAGCTTTGGAGGTGCGTCCGTAAAAGGTTAAAGTGGAAACTGAACTATTTTTCCCACTCCATCTGAATGACATACTGTGCTGGTGATTTCATGAGCTCCTCTCCTCCTCCTCCAGGTTAATAAGACTAAAGGGAATAAGAGACTGCACCTGTACTTCAGGAAACTGAGAAGTGAAACACTGCAAATGGTGAGCTGATGCACATGCACACACACACACACACACACACACACACACACACACACACACACACACACACACACACACACACACACAGAAAGAAAGAGATGACAGAAGTACAGAGTACTGATGCCTAGTGGTGTGATTTCAGGGGGACAAGGCCCAGGCCTGGGAGCTGATCAGGAAGGAGGTTCACCGCCACCTGACGAAGGTCGACCTTCTGGCCAGCACACGCCTCTAAACACCAAACCCTACCACAGCTACAGCCAATGGGACTGAGGATACACCAGGACTACTATACTCTGAACTTTCTGTTTAAAATGATTCTGAGGTGGTCAAGGCTTATGTAGTGTTACAATTATTCATTTATCAGAATGATTTTGTGAAAGTTATTATTTGTTTAACAATACTATTACATGTATTTACTTGTCTACCTATTTTATTTGATTATTTATTGTATACTGTAGCAAAGCAGGCATTTGAAACAGATACAGTATGTGTTGTATTTTCTGACCTCTGTAAGTTAACACAAGGTGGTGAAGATTACATCTATCAGGTGTCAAAATTATTAATTCATCAAACTGATGACGTTCTGTGAAATGTGTTATTGATTTCATAATGGTGTTCATTTTGCAGTATTTATGTACAGTATGGAGAATGTTATTAATTTATTGCTGCGTTTATTTATTTGAGATGATAACAAAACAAGAGACTGATATAGAAACGCTTTTTGTATATTTTGAGCACTCTAGTTTACAGTGATTCTGTAATGAATTTTTAGAGCTGTGCATTTTATATAATGATGTGGAAATGGTTACATTTATCAATTACAATTATGTGTCACATCTAACCGATGATGTTCTGTGAAACTGGTTATTTATTTCATAATTATTTATTATCCCTATTTATTCTTCCTGGTTTATTTAATGTATTTTTATATTTTACACTCCAGCAGAATTGATGCAGATTTGTTGCATTCCAATAAAAGCATTGTTTATGACAAATTGTTAAATTCCTACCTTTTCTTTCAATTAGGTTTAACTTCTTATTTAATTGAGTAACTTGTTTGTGTGAGTAGGTGCAGGCCAACTATCGAACATTTCTGGAAATTTACGTTTGGTTAATTTTGTTGTAGAAAATGTAAAGAAACTGTCGCAATTATGCCAAATTGATTTAATTGACAAGCAATAAGATGTCAGTCAGGACGTGTTAAATTTGGAAACCCTGCAAAAAAAGAAAAGGAAAGACATACACATTCTCATGTGTGAAATTATCAATGGACTATTTCCTCCCGTAAAACAATTAGGCCTAGTTACTGTAATACAGTACGCTTGCAGCAGAGGAGATTGTATGACCCCATTAAGAAAACGAAGTTTCAGTCTGTCTGTATTTTCAATTGAAGCTGGGTGGAAGTAGCCTGGGAATACTCATTTGAACGTTTGGCAAATTTGCAATTTGCTCTGGAGGTCCGTCTGGCCAAGAAGCCATTGAAGCCCATTTCCACTGTCCATAAAACAAATACAATTGCTAATCTGGCAACAACGTGTTTTTCTTTGAGTAAACTACTGCATCTAAAATCTTTATTTACAAGATTGCTGCACTTCTCAAAGGGTTTGGTAAGATTGTAATGCAATGTAATGTAACCAATGTAAGTTTGATGTCAGTCACACCCCTGCTGGAAGTCATATTGTCAGTTTTATACCATATTACTGTTTAGAATGTTGCTTAGAGTGTTTGTAATGTCATTACAGTAATGAGCTTTAGTTTGAGCTGCCATATGATGAGGCGGAGAAGACTGCTACAAAAAAAAAAATCCCCTAGGGGGCAGCAAATCACCAGACATCTTTAGTGAGGCATTAGTCTACAGAGGTCCACAGGGTGTCAGCATTGACCATGACAAACCCCCTAAGACTCCTACCAGACTGGACGCTAGACCTGTGAGTGGTTGGTTAGGGGTGAGGTGGTTTCTGACACACACACACACACACACACACACACACACACACACACACACACACACACACACACACACACACACACACACACACACACACACACACACACACACATAAATAAGGAGTTGTTTCATGTCTGGGTCAACCATTCTGTATCAGCTGCAAGGCTTTTCTCCGCCTTGTAAACAAAAGGTCAAAGGGCGTGACTGTTGCTGCCAGCAGAAGGAGAAGATGAGAGGATGTTATAGAAATTGTCAAACACTGGCTCTGTGATCTGAGGTTGCAGGGAAGCACAACTAGCCCAAAGCAGACTGGACTAAATCACTGCATGACCTGAGACACAATCATTATTTGGCAGAAAGTATTACCACATACCAAGGACACATTGGTTTTGTCTGTCTGTCTGTCTAGTGAGACTTTAAAGATGTTGTTAAATAATATAAGGTCACAGAGTTGATAAGAGAATGATAGTCGGTGTGAAATGGGTGTTGAGTAGAAAAACTAACAAAAGTGGATTCAACTTGATACTGTAAAATGTGTTATAACTAGCAAGTGACAATTAGGCCTATTGTTGAATTGTCACCCCTTACTGTTGCCTGTTGTGATATCTACCTAAGATGCTGACTAGGTGATCTCACTCATTGTGTTGAATATGTGATCTCACAACACATGATAATGTGTAGTTATAGGCCAGAGTAGCTGTTGGATTGAGGCCAACAGATGTAAATTGACCTTCATTCTTCTCTGCTGAATTGTCATGTTCATGGACTTCTCATTACACAGATAACTCACACACACACACATACAGTAGGCCTACTGTATGATTAAATATGGTCATGTTATGAAGCTAACATGGTGATGTGGCGGTTATTACGCACTAGAGGAGCTGTAGAAACATCAGTGGGGAACACATCCTCAGCGTGGGCGTTAGCCAGCAAAGATTCTAGAACAGAGTTGTGTTCTAGAATCTTTGGTTGCCAGGCAACGCCGATGCACGTGGATGCAGGGCTACCAAAGGGGACGTGTTGGAAACGTTGAATGTGCCACGATGCTAAATATTTACAGCCTCAGTGCTTTTGTTGGGAAAGCCGTGGATGCTTCACCCAGCTGCCTCGAGTAAACAGTCCTGTCATTGTTGACCTGAGAGTGTGTATCTCGCTAAGACTTAGCATTTTTTTGGGTGGATGCTGAAAGTGGAATGAGGGCTGAGGACCTGACTCCATACTCCATGTGTGGTATGTAACGTCTGTGATCTCGTCTCTCTTTTAGATGGACCGACCATCTGGTCTGTCCACTCTCTGCCCTCTGATCTTACAGCCATGGAACGAGACATGACGAGGCCCACTGTTTTTAAAATATTTATTTATCCTTTTATTTTGAGGATGTTGCAAAGGGAGAGAGCACTCAAACCAGCCGACCTCGAACAAGGGCCTTCAGGGCAGGGATGTCGTTAGGTCCATTTTAGGGGGAATTCAATTTTGCCAGCTGAATGGAACGTTATGGAACGAAATATCAGTAATCTCTTGACTCTGAGGAAGACGCAGTGCGTCGAAACGTCAGTCGTTTTGTGCACCACAATAAAAAGTTGCTAAGTAATCTGAGTGCTCCGGTCATCTCTGGGTTAGTCTTTTTGAAGTACCCAAGCCAGCTTTTCTGATCCTGTGGTGCTGGACTGTGAGCACTGACAAGGCTTGAGCGCAAGTCACACCCTTTCTACAAATAATATCAGTAATGTTGGTATTCTCAATCTCCCCTATCTCTCAATCCTAGTGACCCCCCTGCTTCAGGGTACGAAACCAGCAGTTTGACCGCAACGCCGACTCATTAGTACAGCAGAGTGCATAGTCAACTCTAAGCCCTGAAAAGTTGAATTTACAAAATAAAAAAAAAAACAGAGGAAAGCAGTCACCTTAAAACATTAAAGTTTCCTCCACCAAGGAAGTTATGTTTTCATCAGGGTTTGTCCGTTTGCTAGCAAGATAACTCAAAAACGTACAGTATGGATGGATTTTGAGGAAAATTTCAGGAAAGGTCCCATGGAATAGATTACATTTTGGGAATGATCCTGATCACCGTCTGGCTCAGGAGGCGCTTGACGGAGGTCTGCACTCTCGGAGTGCTTTTCTAGTTTTGAATGGGTTAGGATTTTTCAAAAGTGTTTGGGTTTTACAAGACCACAACCATTCGGGAAGACCACACACACTGGTGTCCCTAAAACATCCTCGGGTGCCCCAAACACTACTGCTTCACCCATCTCTCTGGAGTTCCTCACACAGGGGTCGACCTATTTTGGAGGTCCCTAGTACCGCTTACACACGATTGTTCCTGTCCTCGATTGCCCTACAGCAAGCCATCCCACTTCTGACACTTTGGGTGCCTCTCATTTGGTCTTTTATACACCCTCCCTTCCTTCCTCGATCCTCGTCCTCACTGATCTAGATAAAGAATGATGGGGTGGCAACAATGGGACAGTCTATCCAGAGTTAGTTATAGATCAGTGAGAACACCCCTCGAGGATCGAGCATCGAGGATCGAGGAGTGATGTTGAGAGGCACCCCATGTGTAGTGAAAGGAGAGAGCGGTCACCCTGCCCAGCCTCAAATTATTTCGTTTTCTGGTCCCAAAAGACAACATTATTCCCAGACTTGTGGAGAGGCAGACTGTACTCCATGGGAACTGTCACACCTACCTCGTCTCTCACACTCACACACTTGTTCTGATGACATATTTTTATACAAACACTCAGAAAACCTTGGCCTGAATAGAAATGGGAGAAAATAATGTGTATTTAGCCGACTGAGATCATCATTTCAACATCTCAACATGATACATTTGATAAATTAACCTTACATTTCAGTGATACTGTAGGTGTGAAGATTTCAACAAAAGCAGGTATGGTTCTTAACCAAAATAGAAGCTTCAGTGTGTTGCCTAGACGTCGTCATCGTCGTGCTGTACCCCATGTTCTGCGATTGGTTCCCTAGCTGAGGCAAAAATTAGGTCCATGGAATCTAGGCTGCCTAGCAGTGTGAATGAAATGGGTATACCCAGGCTGGGGGAGACAGTATCCATCATCAACCTCTACAGAGCCCCAGTATATGCTATAGCCCCAAATTGCAGTCAGTGGATTAGCTACAGAAAGGACGGTGTGCCATTTGAGCGAGGCACTTACTGTAACACCGAGTTGCTCTGGAGTGAATGGCCCTTGTAAGATAATTGACATACTGTATGTAAGTCGCTTTAGATAAAAGTGCCTATATCTTCATGGATAAAATGAATAAATGTAAATGGCATCACTATGGATGCTT
>NC_085015.1:16244744-16264744 GCF_963854185.1 Sardina pilchardus
TGTACTGTAGTATCATACAGTAGAGCATACAGTAGAAGAAGCCAAGCGTTTCCGAAGAAGGATGTTTAGTTAAACTGCTGCACCCTGAACTGTACTGTAGTATCATACAGTAGAGCATACAGTAGAAGAAGCCAAGCGTTTCCCAAGAAGGAGTCTTGTTGTCCAGGGAAGCTGTCCATGGCATGCGTTTTGTTTACAGAGTAGCAGCTGATTTTTTTAAAATATGCTTTATGCTTTAGAGAGAAGGACTTTATGTCCACAAGCTGGACAAACAACTTGCATCAACATTCCTTTTGGTGTTGTAGAACAAGATGTAGAATATTCTCACTGTGTCTGTGTGTGTGTGTGTGTGTGTGTGTGTGTGTGTGTGTTTGGTGTGTGTGTGTGTGTGTGTGTGTGTGTGTGTGTGTGTGTGTTTGGTGTGTGTGTGTGTGCGTGTGTGTGTGTGTGCGTGTGCGTATGTGTGTGTGTGCTGCCTTGGTTTGAGGCCCCATGGGATACTAATCTAAATAATGGGTTTAGTGCTAAGTGTAAATAAGTTGATAACTTGACCAAATTGATTTGCACATTTGTAGTTTATCTTTTTGTTGAGTCTCTACATCATATTTGGGCATATCATAAAAGCAATTTCCCACCATTTTGAACTATCAGCAAATGTGTTGGAGTCAGTTCAAAGGCGGATATGGCACAGACGGTGATATGTTCCCCGTTGTTTAGTCCAAGAGGACTTTGTTTGTGTTGTGTGTGTCATGTGACCAGCTCCCAATTTTACGGGGGTTTTTTTAAGGTAGCTTAATCACTATTTTTCAAAACAGTATCCAATTCACACATTAGCACAATACTGCACCAAAGTAGCCAAATCCCTTTGCTCTTTTGCAAAATGCAGCATTACAGTCAATATTATACAATCAAAACTTTATTTTGATGTCATGTCACAAACACATCCATCTTACAGTAAAGCTGCCGTCGGCAAGCCTTCAAAATTCCGAGTCTAAAGTCGGAAAATTCAAACTGATACAACTTTCAGGTCCCTCTCGCAACCTCTACCAAGCTCCAAACTGCCCCCCAAACACCTCCCCCTCTGGAGACGAGGTTGTGTACGTGAGCAGCAGAGTAGCAGCTGTTGGATAACAGCTGTGACTGACAGGTAGCAATTCCTCCCCCCTAACATGATTGCTTAAACAAAATAGGGAGCGCTCGATTTTTTTGCAAGCAAGATTACAGGCTTCAGATGGAGCTAGAGAATTTGGGATTTTTCCTAAACAGTCTATTTAAGATTCTACCTCCAGAATCCCATGACAGTTCAAGCTAACATGACTAAAAAAATGCTGCCGACGGCAGCTTTAAGATCTGAGTAGGCTATGTTTGAATCACACTATAATGTTCTCAATACAAAACACAACACAGATTTTTCTAGGATATACATGTAGAGTAGGTTTGATGATTTTTGATCGATTTTTTTCCCAGAAATATTGTTCAAGTTGGATTAAAGGATAATTTAGAGTACAAAAATATAATGACCAAACATAACACACACAAAACACATAAGATCAGACATTGATTACTTTTTTCTCTCCACATTGAAGTACAGTTTTTCTTCAACTGCTTACACACAAGTCTTTGCATATCATACAGTTGTGACAGTAAACAAAACAATATTACCTACAGTAACCTACAATATATTATACTATAACCTCACACCAAATCTGCAAAACCATTTTCTAATATCAGCCAGTTTTCAGTGTCATAAAACTTCAGTCTGTCAGCAATACGCCAAAAGACAGAAAACACATTGTTCAAAGCATACAGTTTTCTGGGAGAAGTACATTTTTAATCGCAAAACAAATGTCATATTTTTCCGTCATAGTCTTTTGATGAACGAAAACATGTTTTATCACAGTAGCTCAACATTCGTCACAAATTACTACTTTGCTTTACATGTATTTATTTAAGATAAAGTATTTACAACATAGGTTAAGTAAAGTCAGTACAGTATAAGTGTTGGATTGGGAAAAGAAAAGAAAAGTGTGAGAGATGAGGTGTTGTGCATAAAGAAAGTAAACGCCAAAAAGGTGCGGGAGAGGAGGAGAAGCGGCCTCCACATCCAGGTCTACGGAGATCTTAAAGGCCATCCAGGAAGTAATCAATCAGACCCACACATGCGCCAATCCATGCCACACCTGTGCTTGGCTCACCTGTAGGAAGACGCAAACCAACAGCACACAAGCAAACCACAAGGAGGAGCCCTGCAGACCCCTAACACCATTCTCAGACTTTCTCAACAATGATGGGAATGAGAGAGCTGGCCCTTTACGGCTGCCCTTTACCCCCACCCCTACCCGCCCTTTCCCCCCACCCCCACCCCTACCCCACTGAGTGCCGTCTGAGTGTCATTTGACCATTGGACTATGACTGCTGCCCATTCCATTTGCACTTTATATGATTGTCGATGCACTGTCTGTCTGTCTGTCTGTGTGAGGGATAATGGACGACATGCCGTGCGGTTAGTCAAAGTTAATGCACGTTTTAGAGACGGTGATACGGCCCGACGCGAAGCGGAGCCACCTCCGTCACCTCCGTCATATGCTATATGTTACTATGATCCGAACGTCTGTATTTTACAGCTTGTATGTAACGGGACAGTGCATTTACAATTCACAACGAGTTTGGCGAATTAATATTCAAGTGTGATACGGGCAACAAATTGGAACTACTTCATAGCTGTGCGTGTATCGGAAGTTAATGCACCCCTTATAGAACGCAGGACAACACACACACACACACACACACACACACACACAGACACACACAAAGTAAATTGATCGTAGTCAGTAATTTCTTTTTTTTTTTAAATTTATTTAAGAAAAATCACTAGTTTTTGTTTCAATATTGCTTGCATTTTAACTGTGTCTCTCGTATGGAAATATACATATGAAAGACTTTGAAATTGAGCACAGTATTTCTCATTGATTACTGTAAGCACTACAGAGTTTGCAACAGTGTTATAGCCCCAAATGACTCCATCACTTCATATGACTTCATCATAGACTTTAGGAAGTGCAGGGAGGATCCAAAACCGAGTGTGATTCATAATAAGGATGTTCAGATAGTCCAAACATATAAGTACTTAGGTACAGTGTTTGACCCACAACTTAAATTCAGTGAGAATACAGATAGCATAATCAAGCGAGCAAACCAAAGAATATATTTATTGAGGAAGCTTAACTCTTTTGGTGTCTGTAAACAAATTCTACACACATTCTATCAAGCCTTCATTGAGAGTCTACTTTTACTCTAACATTTTCTTTCATATGCTGGTTTAATGGACTATCTGTGAAAGACAAAAAGAGCTTGAGCGACATCGTGAAGGTATGCTCAAAAATCACTGGCTCCCAGCTAAACAATCTCTGCTCTCTCTGGGAAACAAGGGTGATGCAGAAAGCAGAGAGGATAGTGTGCCAACCAAATCATGTATTAAGCCATGGACTGGTTATCATGCAGTCAGGTAGGTTTCATGTGCCAGTACGTAAAACCAACCGCTATGCAAACTCCTTCATGCCCTCTGCCATTAGACTGTTAAATGAACATCATGTTAGACTGTTAAAAGAATACACATAATACAGCAATACTGGTTTTTGCACCCTGCTGCTCTGTTCTGTCACTGGTGAATGGAATGAAGTGTGAGTGTGTGTGTGTGTGTGTGTGTGTGTGTGTGTGTGTGTGTGTGTGTGGGTGTGTGTGTGTGTGTGTGGACAGGATGTATGACTGCTGTGGCACTTACTTATTACTTATTTATTTGTCTATTTATTATTATTTTTAACATTGCATACATTCTAGTGAATGCCAATGCACTTTCAAACTTTTAACCCCTTAATGGATGGGTTGGCTGTAAACTGAATTGCCCCTTGGGGATTAATAACGTTTTCTGAATCTGAATCTGAATCTGAATCTGAATCAAATCGCAAACAGTGGATTAGGACAGTGAACAAAACATTTTTTTTACCAGTAATATTGTTCAAGTAATATTATAATATTGCTCAAAACACCAAACCTCATCAGTAGCTTGCTCAGGGTCTCTAGGGCCTACATATAAAATGAATCACCAACATATACAGTACTGTAACATTTCTGACCATTTCACAGATTTTTCATTCTTTACATTAGTAACCATATGCATGTGACAAATAAACATCCTTGTATCCTTGTACTGTATATAGCAAACCTGGAGTTTGTTACAGAAGATTGTTAACTCTCCTTTCGCCAGCTCTTCTTGAAGGAAAATCCATATAAGGTAGTCATGTAATGTGAGATCTTGACTTTCCCTTGTAAGTGTTCCCAGCTGGTGAGTGTTCTTAACTGTTTTTTTTATTATAAGAAAACCCCAATGTGTCCATTGTCGGAGCATTTCGAGGCCTGAGAATAATAAGGATGTTTGGCTTGGAAGCTGGAGATTATGCTGGGATGCCTGTAGCAGAGATCAAGTGTGAACAATGTCCACTCACACCCTGCTGTAGGTGCTGTTAGTGCACTCTTGAAATGTATGTGTTGAAAATAACACAACTTGCTAAGTTGGTTTTTTTAACACATGACTATGTCCAGATAAGGACAACACCGTTTGTGTTGTTTCTCTAACGCACTGCCATTGTTATAGTATGTACACTCCTAAAACAAACAAAGGTGTTGAAAATAACACAACTTGCTAAGTTGTTTTGTTCTAACACATGACTATGTCCAGATAAGGACAACAGTTTGTGTTGATTCTCTAACGCACCGTCATTGTTATAGTATGCACACTCCTAAAACAAATTTGTTGAAAATAACACAACTTGTGTTGTTGTTTTTTTAAACATATCTCCATGTCCAGAGAGTGTGTGTTGTTTCAAACAAATGTCTTTAAAGAGTGTGATATTGAAGTGAAGCAGGAGGAGGCAGGAGGCTTTGCGATGCCAGAGTATGTGATGTACTGTAGCAGATGGTTAAGAAGGGTTTAATGCTCATCTGGATCCCTGGGAAAGCTTATAAACACTGGTGCACAGTCATGTCTACAGGGACCCAGGTAGGTGTTGCACCTATAGTGAATCAGCACATTATGATAAAGAAGGACCTGTATAGACACTAATTACGGTACATTCAGAATAGCGGCAGGTTCAAACACACCTGGCTCACCACCAGGAAACAAACAAGCTCACCGAGAGCCTTTCGTGCAACTCATAGGGTGTACTCAAATAGGCTCTCAAATGGTCTCCTCGATCCTCGATGCTCGATCCTTGAGGGGCGTTCCCACTGATCTATAACCAACACTGGATAGACTATCCCATTGTTGCCGCCCCATCATTATTTATGTAGATCAGTGAGGATTGAGGCACGAGGGAGGAAGGGAGGATGTATAAAAGCCGAATGAGAGGCACCCATAGACTACTGTCTGGTGCAACTAGTCCATTGGGAAGGATGGGGCTGGGGGAGGTGTGGCCCATTACCAAAGTGGCTACTGAAAAACAAACACTGGACTTTTCTCCTTATCTCTCCTACTTTGTAGTTAGCCTATTCATGTTTTACAACATAAAGCAGTATTTTTTTTTAATTTCAGTAACATTCATGGTTAGTTTATCTGCCATACTGACATTTCCAATGTGGCAAGATATGGTTTTCAACCATAGTCCAATCCAGCATTTCATCTCAAAATCTGATTTGTTGTTACTTACTTGTCTCATTGATTGGTTGATTGATTGATTGGTTAATTGATTGATTGATTGATTGATTGATTTATGCTATTAACGTCACATCTACCTCTTGTCTCTCTTATCTCTATCTATCTATCTATCTATCTATCTATCTGTCTATATATCTGTCTATCTGCCTATCTATCTATCTTTCTCCAACCTGCTCTTACTCTTCCACTTCTCTCTCTCTCTCTCTCTCTCTCTCTCTCTCTCTCTCTCTCTCTCTCTCTCTCTCTCTCTCTCTCTCTCTCTCTCCTCCTCCTCCTCCTCCTCCTCCTCCTCCTCCTCCTCCTCCTCCTCCCAAGGGTTCCCTGTTCCCACACACCCAGTCATGTAAACTAGCTGGTGTTCATCTCACTTGTAATACCACTTAGTACCACTGCTGGATTAATGTAAGTACAATACAAGTCAAAGGAGGGGTGTCGCGTGGCCGCGTTCAAGACATCTCAAATCCTATACAGAATTGTGCATGGCTTCTGCCATTTCAAGCTACGGAGAGCCACAGGCACCAATCATGTTTGTGGAATGAGTGTTAACAAACCATGTTAGAATATGGTAGGAACAAAGAAATATGATAGTTGTACTACAGTACAAATAGGATCCAAAGCGGCCAGCTTTGCCCATATAAGGAGTTCCAGGTGTTAATTGAAGCTAACTGCCTATAGCACGTTGCATTGTAAGTTAGCTCTGGGGTAGGAAAGATCAAAGTGTGCCATCTTCACCTACCGAAGAACACAGTATCCACTTGAAGGCAGAGGACAAAATTTTGTAGCGCAAAACGTCTGCAAATCCAATTTCTTCATCCCTGTGAGAGTTTAACAGGTGCGAAAATTCAAAATCCCCATGTTATTTTCTCATAGAAAAAATCTCAAGATACCGGATCTCCTTATTTGGGCAAAGATGGTGGCTTTTTTGTAGGTGAACTTCAGAGGTCTATTACAGTAATATCCTCACTCTTGCTGTTTCAGTTTCACTTTGGAGTGAGGATATTACTGTGCCGAGTCTAAGTGCTCCCAAGTGTTATTCCGCCACACAACATCCCTCTTACACGCTTAGAAATGCACCACGTTTTATTTTGTCTCACCATACTTGGTCGTGTGACTACTCGTGTAACTGTATTTTAATAGGGAAAACATGGAGGTTTTTGGTGGCTTCTAACTTCATCTTTGTTTGGATCCTAATGAATGAACTGGGCTAGCTAAGTGCTATCAAAGTAGCGCCGCGTGCCAGAACCAGTGAGTGCACGTATTGAAACGTGAGAAGTATGTATCAACTCGTCTTGGTTAAGGGAATAATGTAGTTTAATATGAAAAAACGGTGAAGTGTTCTTAAGGGGAGGAAATGGGTGGCAAAATTACAGAAAAAGCTGCTGGCAGGAGATTGGCAAAGGCCGTTTAAATAAGCACGCTGAATGATTTCCGCTAATGAAAGCAGAACCTGGCCAGCTGACACTCAGCTGGCAATCAGCTAGGGTGACCATACGTCCGGCTTTTGGGAGGATAGTCCTCCTTTGGAGCCCTTTGTCCGGACCTCTCTCGTGCGTCCTCCTTTTTGCCCATTTGTCCTCATTTCGGACCCCCGGCAGCCACCGTTGCACGCATCATCTCAAAACCCCGTCCATATTCTTACACTGTCCTTAGCATACACTTATTGGTCCTCATTTATGAAACGTGTGTAGGCTACGACCTAAAACAGGCGCACACTTGTTTCCACCAGAGCCCATGGAGCAGCCGTGGTGTACTGGTTAGCGTATCGGGCTTGTGACCGGAGGGTTGCCGGTTCGATCCCCGACCAGTCATCATGGCTGAAGTGCCCTTGAGCAAGGCACCTAACCCCTCAGTGCTCCCCGAGCGCCGCTGGTTGGGCAGGCAGCTCACTGCTCTGGGTTGTGTGATTCACCTCACTGTGTGTTCACTGTGTGCTGTGTGTTCACTAATTCGGTTAAATTGGGTTAAATGCAGAGAACTGAATTTCCCTCACGGGATCAAAAAAGTATATATTCTATTCTATTCTATTCATTTATGGAGAGCCGGTCCACTCGCTATTAACTCCATTGTACCTGCATTCATTCTCCACTTGCTCGCGATCGCCCTCTAGTTGCAGTACCATGCGGAAGTAGTCAGCGAGTGGTCGTTCTCCCCTTATTAGACATTGGGTATTTCTCAAAGTCAAGAGCTCGTCCTTCATAGAATGCTTTCTTTCAAGTCGAGTGCTAGAGAGACAAGGCTACACACCTTCCCAGTACCCTCTCCAGCCGTCAAGATCACATGCAATGGAACAGCCTAGCGAGTGTGGAAGTGCACGTCAATTGTGCACGGTTCCGGCTGCGCGCTTAATTAGAACCGTGGAAATTGTGCTGCTTTTACAGGAGTTCCGACAACTGCGGCTGCACCTTCCTCTAAATAAACTTTTTGGAGTAGCCTACAGTATTTCCACATTCGACTTGGTCTTCACATATCACAATCCGTAGTTTATAATTATGTTAGTGTCAATGGAAAGTTATACCGGTAATTGGCAACAGCAACGGTAATGTTAAACTTCTACAAAGTTCGTATTGGGCGAAGTTCTGAGATAAATTAATAACAAGTCTATCACAACTTGTTCATGCACATTGATATGCATTTATGATGAATATGCACAATAACTTGATATAAATGCCTGAGCATATACGATGGCATTAACAAAACACTTGATAAATCATATTTAGCCTACATTAACACGCATTGCTTCTTTGCATCTACTTTCCATCTCCCTCTCTATCTTTTTTTTTTAAACCGCACTGTCAGAAAATTTCTAATTGTTCATACGCAAAGGATTGTGGGTTATTTCTTCACTTCGAGGATCCATCGATGCATCCTCCAAAATTCTCCGAAATTCTCAGAATGAAGGACTCAGTACTTGCTAGAATTTGAAAGCATCCTTGACTTTGGAACAGTGCTTGACGAGATTTGATGACGTAACGTCCTTGAAAAAGTGGCTTGGAAGGAGCAATCCTTGACTTTGAGAAGCACCCATTCTCTGTTTCCACCCTAAGCATGGCATTTATCAATTTGAACGTGATCGGTGGCTACGCTCGAATCTCACGTCTAGTCTCAACTCTTGTAGGCTACTCAAGTTTTTCAGGCGGCATAGCACCGCGCAGCAGTAAATCGGCGGAGGATTAGAAAGTTGAAGAGCTGAATACATGGAATATCTCGGACATAACACTCTTCCTGCAATTGTGTAGTGTAGTCTATTTTGTTGACACATTTGATGGCTTAGGATATAGATGCAAACGCAACATTCATGAATTATATATGTGTTAATTATTTCAGTGGGCAAATGGAGTGTCGTATGGTGTTGTAACAAATATATTAAGCCTATGATGCGTTCTCTCTGCGAAAATAAAGTCTGTTGCGCTTAAATCGCTCTTTCCCGTATTCCCTGATGACACTTCTAGCTGTCAAAATTAACAAGGTTCAGCTGGATGTCACTGTGTCTCGAGATCACAAAATTGATTTCTTCTGGTAGGCCTATAATTAGCCTGACTGAAAACATATGTTTTTTAGGGGCCAAGCAGCGAAGCTGCGGAGGCACCTACTGTGTTTCTATTTTTTTCTTCTGCCATTGAAGTCAATGGCAGCCCAAAGAACCGACTGGTCGAAAGTTGTGAAATTTTGCACACTGATTGGGGACAGTCTCTTGAGTCATGTGACCAAGTTTCATGTTGGCAGCTCAAGCGCTCTAGCGCTACCAACAGGTTAAAGTTGGACGTGTGTTCACGCACGTAACTTTTGAACCGTTGATCCGATTTTCAGAAAACAGACTTGCCCGAGTTCAACGCACCCTATGACGTAATTTTCCGCCGTGATGGATTTCCGCCATTTTGGATTTTAGCCAAAGTGAAACTAACGTATCACAGGTCACAAATTTTGTCCGATGGACACCAAATTTGACAAACATCAACATCGGACCATGCCTTATAAACGCATTGCTTTTTGTCTTCGGAAATATTACCGTTCGCCCATAGCCGCCAATCAAAGTTTGCGGCGAAGCCGCCAAACAGGAAGTGAGCTCATATCTCAGCAACCCTTGCATGTATCAAACGCAAACTTAAGTGATGGACTGATGACCCCATCAGGAGGACGCTCAAGAAATTTGGTGACCTTTGACTTCTAGGGGGCGCTATAATTCAGAAACATGCCTTTTGGCCTGTAGCAGCTGTTGTGCTTAGAATTACAATGGACTAGTGGTGTCTGGTAATACTGTGGAAGATCCTTATGTCGACAGATGGCGACTCGTGACATCAACGTAATTGATACGGCCGCCATTTTGGATTTAATCAAAAACACTAACAAATTTCCCTAGGTCACAGATTTCAACCGATCTTCACCAAAATTGGCACAGACCATCTTCAGACCATGCATTGTTAGTGTTTTAATTTCTGTAACAATTGATGGAAGCGCTTGCCCGTCGCAGCCAATTGAATTGAATTAATTGTAATTGTAACTGGTCACAAGTCCAAATACACACCACACACGTTTTTATTTTTTATATATTATGTTTTTTTAATTTTATCTTCGATTTTGGGGGTGTCCTCCCTTTTGGGCATTTGTCCTCCCTTTTGGGTACAAGTGTCCTACTTTTCAGTGTCATGCCGGTGGTCACCCTACAATCAGCTGCTGTTAGATTGACAGTCAACTGGGCCATCCAGGTAAGCTAGTGTAACCTGCAATGTGTTGAACCACTGCGATCCAGCCCTGTACACGCCCGGACCCAAACCCGCAAAACAGCAGCACTTCGGGTCGGGAGTTAAGGGTGCTAACAATCCAGCTAAAAGCCCAGGCTCCTAGCTTTCATGCATCGAGAACGGTAGGGCCTAGGGGCCATGTCAACCCATCCCATAACCACTCATCCCATACTACACATTTAATGTATAGTAGTGCCATCTCGCCTAAAATGAAAAGCAAAAATGAGGCATTGTAATCACAAGTGTCTTCGGTTGACAGGTTCAAAACTGCATGAAATTTGAAGTGTAGGTTCATTATGACACCCTATATGCCAAGTTTTGTGCAATTTGGTTCAAGGGGGACCATACAATAAATGAATATACAGTTAGTGACTAGACTGGGCACACGCATGCACAAACACATACAAAGATACATGCACACATGCAGGCACACACACACTCACACACACAGAGACATACACACAAACATAAACACCGCAACCCCCCCCCCCCACACACACACACACACACACACATAAAACAAACACACACACACACACACACACACACACACCGCATTACCCACACACACAGACTTATAAAACACTCACACAAATGCAAACAAGCAGAGGCGTGCGCACGCACACAAACACACACGCACACACACACACACACATCATTTTACCCCTAGCACACACACTCACAAGCGAAAACTCATCCACTCATCCACAAAAGCAGGCACACACATTACGCATACTCATTTACATACAGCACATGAAAATTGCAGCAGCGGATGGAGTAGGCGATGGAAACAAACTGATCAGCGGAGAGAATATACAGCTTTGCGATACATCTAGTTAATGACTTTGCAGCCATGCTGCATAACTTTGCGACCTGGGAAAGGGTCGCAAACCCCTCCAGCAAACAGGAGGCCAATCAGAGATTTCAAACAAACGAGGGAACAACATGTGACAATGCAAAATGCTGTTTTCCCTGCAGTACACATAATTAAGTGAAACCGGAATCTACACTTTGCCCACAAATTATTGTTTTCAGTGATAAAACCCCATAGCCAATAAAAGGCCAAATCGCAAGGAAATATATGGGTTTACCTTTGTGTGTAAACATGTGCAAATGGGGTCTCATAGAAGCCATCAGTCTAGCTTCTAGTGTTTTAGTCGCAATCAAAATTGGGGTCAAATGACGCGATAGCCGAGGCACAGTTGCTCATCTGTCCCTCAAAGTACAGAGCCCGCCCAGACAATTTGATTGGTCCGAACACCTCTAGTTCAGGCACAGTTGCTCCTCAACAGAACTGGACCGAACTTCCTGCCCTCAAATGTTGTGAGTGGGGCTAAGTTTGGCTGACTTTCGGGCTAGGATTTGAAGGCAACATGTGTATGTTATACCCTTATGATCACACCAACAACACTTTCATGGTTGTGATGATAGCTGCTTTTGAAATTACCTTTATACTTAATGTTATTTTTCATGTTGATGTCATACTAAACTCCTATTCTAAGCTTCACACTTGTACCTCTGGTCTTTACGTAACGCGGATTGGCACCAGTCGGGTTTTCACATTCGTTGGCGTGCCAGTCTGGTTTTATATATTTGCTTGCTCAACTTTATGCATCCTGATAAAGTTCCCTTGGCCTTTGGAATTAAAATAGCCCCACATCATCACATACCCTTCACCATAGCTAGAGATTGGCATGGTGCTTTTTCCAGTTAGCCTATTAGCCTGTTTGATTTGCATTGAGCTCAATGAGCATCAAACAGGCTAATAGGCTAACTGGAAAAAGCACCATGCCAATCTCTAGCTATGGTGAAGGGTATGTAATGATGTGGGGCTATTTTAATTTCAAATGCCAAGGGCACTTTATCAGGATGCATAATATCCTGGATCCATGAAATAGCTGGCCTTTAAAAATAAAAACATATACAAAATCCTCCTGCTCCTATGGGAATTTAACATAGGGGTCAAATACTTATGCAACCTGTATTTAAGGAAGAACATTTATCTATTTACGTTACATTCTTCAATCACAAAGAAAATTAGTGTCCTTAGCGGTTTGATTTTTACTCATTTTTTGAATTAAGGCATTACAATCAATTTTCAAAAGATGATTTTATATTCCTCTTTTTAGTCAACTTTAGCATGGGTGTGAATACTTACTATACCCACTGTAACTAGTTACATATAGAATTTCAGAAATGTACTATAATTTAATTTAATTTAAATATGTCAAGGTCAGTTTTCATGGGTGTTTCTAATATATCCCCCTCTCCACATATTAGTGAGTGTGTGTGTGTGTTGTCAAGTTTATTTAATTAAGTTCTACATAATAACTCAAATAACTTACTGTAAATACCTACAGTACATTGATTTGAATTTAACTGACTGGGTTAGGTTCTGTTAATCACTGTTCCTTATACAGGTTATTTATTACACCATACTGTAGCATCACATTATTATCATTAGCCTTAGGCTGATATGCGGTATTTGTGAAACATGTCTGCTTATTATAAAGAGCCTTCTGTTCCTATATGTACATCTGAACTCAGCTGGGCTCCCTGTGGGTCTTGGATCCCCATTTAAAAAGCCCACACTTTACTTAAATTAACAGTCAGATGTTAGCACAACTTGCACAAGCCAGTTTGATGAGCATTAAATTGGTCTTCTGGCAGCTTTGGCCCAAATGAGGCTCAGATCTGCTACCGGGTCGCTCTCCATCAGCAAACTAGGTTTTGAGGCGGGCGTGAGGGAGGATCCATTTAAATCCAAACTCCTACTACTGAGCTTTGCGAGGACATCTTAAAAAAAAAAACCTCAGGCATATAAAAGGCTGGGACAGCAGCATACTGAAGCAGAAGGGCAGGATCTGTCTGCTTGGGTCTTGGGCTGGACTGGTCAATCATATGAGTGCAATTTGAACACACACCAGACACCCAAACAAGGAGTCCTGCCTCCCACCCTGTGTGTCCCCCTACCTTCTCCCCAGAGAGTCTGCATGTCCGAGGCGCAGACATGCCCAGCTTTGTGGATGTAGGACTGCTCATCTTAGCAGCAGTGGTTTCGGCAAGTGCGCAAGACTATGGTGAGTGGCCTGCGTTTATGTTGCTTCTGTGAATCTGATCACTTAAAATGTTTTGGGGGAATTTCAATTTTAAATGGAAAACCAGTGGAGACAAGGAAAGTTTATTTTGTTATTATGAGTACCTTTCAGTACATGTGCTGGATGCCTGTATGCTGAATGATGCAGCTCTAGGGTGTGCACATGTACATGCAATATGCAATTGTCCACTAGATGGAGCCATTGCATAGGGAATAGATTGCATGCAGGTGAAGTGAATATCCAGTTGTGGTTTAGTATTAGAACAGCAGACCAATTATTATTTGTCATTCATTGTCATTACAAGCCTAAATCGCGACACATTCGTTTAAATTAATGTTCAGTGGCTTGGATATAGTTAAACAGAGAATCATTATGCCTACATTGTATTGTTTCAATTGCTTAACATTGTGCTGGTTTAACAGGTTATAGGTCTAAACCTTTTTGTAGGTTTTCACATCAGTGTCTTAACACCAGTTAACATGATCTTTAACATCAGTGTCTTACATTTTCCCCTAGTGTTGTATAATAAGTTGTGTAAGAAACAAAAGAAGGCTGTTCAGTTAAGGTTTTTGGTTTAGACGGTTCAGCTGTGTGGTACTGCAATGCTGACCATTCAGTAGTGGATGACTATTTGGTATTTAAGGAACCTACTTTTGATCAATAAACTGATGAAAATTTCCTTAGAGTGATAAGACCAGGTAGGCCTCAGCCTTTAGGCCTAAGACTTTACTTGGATATTCTGGCTAGTGGCTACTGACACTTAACAGATGATTTGTTGAAATTGGAGTTGTCTCTTTAAAGTATTGATGAACAATTAGGCCCCTGAACATCACCTCAACCAACCCCTAACCCCAATCCCTGAACATCTGACTAGCTACGAGACCATACACGTAGCGTACACCTCTAGGATCACAGGTGTATTTACTTTCCTACACAACGAGGGCACACAAATGTATCAAAATGGGATTTTCTAAAACTGAGCTACCTACAAAGTCATGCTTTGGAGAATTTCTACACACATATTGATTGTGATTGATTATCAACATATTATCGCTAAAGGCAACTTGAATCAACAGCAGGTTGACACTGTGGCCACAGCACTGAACCAGACTCAAACTCACAACCTCAGACATGCAAATGTCAGCAAGGATGCTAATCCTCTAGCGTCTGTTGCTAACGCTAACACATACCAGAGGAAAGGATCATTCGGAATGAGATTTCTCTTTTGACTTGTCTATTTGTCATAATTCAGCTCAATTTCAGTTTAAACGCTGGCCATATTTGTACCTTTTAAATTAACATGACGTATGGAATTCCTCCCAACAATTTTCAATGTAGCCTACTGGTGGCTACACTTTGAAAAATATATAAATTGTTGAAATAGGCCTATCCATTTGCTAAGAAGTCACCCAATCTGTCTAATAACAACGGAAAGGCACACTCGAGCAATTTACCTGGGCAACTTGACTAGTGCAATACCAGGCGATTTGAAAGTGAATTGGCCAGTCTTCAGTAACAGTCTCCTTATTGGAAGTCAGAACAGAATGAAAATGAGATGGGAGCTGAAATTTACCTTAGATTATGTTTTCATTACCTCCGCCAAGGAGGTTATGTTTTCATCGGGGACCGCCATCTGTCTGTCTGTCTGTCTGTCTGTCTGTTAGCAAGATAACTCAAAAAGTAATGGATGGGTTTCGAATTTTCAGGGAAGGTCAGACACGACCCAAGGAAGAAACGATTACATTTTGGGAGTGATCCGTAACACCGTCGGGATTCTAGAGCCGTTTATGTTTCGCTTAGTGGTGTAATGGCATGGTATGGCCACGTGGTGGCGATCGGAATAGTTTAGGTTCTAATCAATGGGTGCCTCATGTAAAGTTTATACATCCTCCCCGCTCCTCGGGCCTCGATCCTCACTGATCTACATAAAGAAAGATAGACGAAGGGATAGACTATCGTTTTTGCCGCCCCATCATTTTTTATGTAGATCAGTGAGGATCGAGGCCCAAGGAGCAAGGGAGAACGTATAAACTTTACATGAGAGGCACCTATAGTATGACAACCTAGGAAGAACAATACAGGCGGAGGTCTGCGCTCTCTGAGTGCTTTTCTAGTTTAAGGTTGTGTTACTTTAAACCCAAGTCGAATTTAAGATAAGATCTTAAAAAAAAAAAATTCTCAGTCTATTCGTTTGGTCCATTTCTAAGGACAGTTTAGGCTAGGCTACTCCCTGGTCTGTACCTGCTAGCTACAGTATACAGGGTCATCCCTATAGTACAGTATGTTCCCCGGGTCCTATGTTCCCCGGTTTTCCCCAGAAGGGTCCGATGTTCCCCAGTCGTTCTCCTGTCGCAATATACTATATACCGGGGAACATGGGACCCTTTTTGGGAAAAGCGGGGAACATAGGACCCTCTTTAAAATCAAAATAAAAAGGGTCCTATTTTCCTCAGTCCCATACAAAGTGGGGAACATAGGACCTGGGGAACACATGTACGCTCCCCAGTATACTAGTTATTCAGAAATTCTGATCACCAAGATCTTCTGCTGTGTTAGCAAGCCTGGCAAGTTTAGCGATTTCTTCGCTGTTTTCGCTTTCACTTTTCATGTACCGTCGTTTTACGCTTGCAGGTTTCTCTGCTTTAGCATGTATACTGTATTTTACAACACTCCTCAATCGGTCAGTCTGCCTTTTCATGATCATGATTTCGAGACTGGAGACTTATCAGTGTCACTAGCCCGGTGGCACAAACTTGCAAGCGTGTTTTTTCCACTCACAGGCTGATTTTAGGCCTACTGAAGCTGATCAGTTAAGGCAAATTAATCTAAGAAAAAAACCTTGCATAGTTCACCTTTAACATACAAAGCTTGCCCAGATGATTTGATTAGTCTGCACAGGTCTCAAGTTTTCATCGAGGCTTCTATGGAACAGTTTGAGAGTGAATTTCCTAATCTCAGATTTAGTGGGTGGGGTTAAATTAAGCTGGCTTCCAGACTACTCCACAGTACTTTTCTGCAAGAAAAAAATGCTATGTGAACACAGAGCCTACATAGACAAACAAAGAGTAAAGAGGGTCCATAAAGGCTAGAAATAATCAAAATGTCTGTCCAGTAAACTGTGCCGATGTTGGTCTAGTAGTTTTGGAACTTTGATGTGGAACTGAACTCTAGATCTTCCATGTGGAACACTAGAGTTCTGAGTTCTATTTCAGGGGCTGCTACCATTATTCCCCTGAGTAAGGTACTCAACACACAAAAGATGTAAAAAAAACTGCAGCAATATGTAGTTGTCCACTATTTGTGTACACACAACACCACTTTTTTTTTTTCATGTGAACTGCTCTCTCCAGGAGACTGTGAACAGGATGGCCAGACGTTCAACGACAGGGATGTCTGGAAGCCAGAGCCTTGCCGGATCTGTGTGTGCGACCAAGGAACTGTGATGTGCGACGACGTACTCTGTGACGACATTAGCGGCTGCACAGACGCAACAATCCCTGATGGTGAATGCTGTCCCATCTGCCCAAATGGTAAGCACTATTGTAAATATACTGCTGATGCAGCTATTTTGCATTTTAAAACTTAAAGGAAAACTTAAGCAATTCTTCACATAGATCTCTGTTTCTCGAAGTCACCGAGTACGGTTGATCCGAGAAAAAGAAAACAATCAATGCTAACTAGCTTGAGTTGCTGTAGCTAACAGCTAGAGCAACTAGACAGCTACAGTGCTACAACTTAATGGTGTTTTGGACCCCCACCATTGACTTCAAGACAGTGATCCCTTGCCTAACCCTAACCCTTAGTCTGGTTTTTGCCATACTAAGCTAAATCTTTTAAGATTGAACATTAGTCTGGGGAGGCTGCGCTTTGTTTCTACTGCACAAGAGGCGTGATCAATGATCGTTCAAATGACTCTGTACGCTTGGATAGTCCTTTAACCAATCAGACCAACGATCCGGTGCGTCTGTTGGATAAGCTGGTTTCTGATTGGAGCCAAAGGTTCTGGCAGTAAACAGAGGAGATAGATCTGCTGGTTTCCAGCCTGAGCTGCCGGGCGAAATTCAAATTCCCGGAAGTTCAGGTAGGGTTCACCCAGCCTGCCTAACCCTAGCAGGCAGCACTCGACCTATCTATCTATCTATCTATCTATCTATCTATCTATCTATCTATCTATCTATCTATCACATAGGATGTAGGAGCTACCATGAGGATTGAGGCCTTACCTTTAACATGAACTTAATATGCCAGTGCTGTGATACTGTATAATGATTATAGCAACACATCAGGCCATTTTGATGTGAAACACCCAAAGGCCTATTGTGGATGTATTTACTGTAAGTTATACGTCAATATGTTGTAAGCCCTTATGAATAGATTTGTTTGAGTATTAAGAGTGTACTTGAGTGTACTAGACATACTGTGTGTTGTAGTATACTGTCAGTAAAGTAAAACACATTTATTCCATTATTTTTAGGTCCAGAATTCACTGAATATCCAGAAGTAAGTGATCACACCACTGCTGCAATGTTGACATGCTGTTAATGGCCGCATTTCCCTGATTCGTTAAGAAGCTCTTAAGTGCTAAGAACTTCTTAGGATCACTCTAAAACGTTCTAAGAACGCTCCTAAGAAGTTCTTAGCACTTAAGAGCTTCTTAATGAATCTGGGAAACGCGACCAAGGTTGTCACTGTTGTGCATGTGCTGTATGTCCATATTTTGTGTGGGCACAGGTGTTGGGTGGGATGGAACCAAATTCCTGTAGGATTCCAATAGCAACAATCCTAAAGGATTTAGGAAAGGATTGGCCAAAAAAATGACAAAATCTGATTGGAATCTTATCCTATTGGTTCCAAAATCTAATTGGATGTTACTGGATTCCTCATGGACTTTTTGATAAAGGAAGAGTTTGGGATATTACTTTAGACTATAATGTGTCCAGTTAGGCACACACACACACACACACACACACGTGCGCGCGCACACATTTAGCTTCAAATGGCACAACATCACTAGCCTGACGACGTCATACTCAATTCTTATCAGAATATGAGTCTGAAACTGCTCCATTCAGCTGCGATTATGGGGCGTGATTCAACCGATACAGTGCGGGGGGGATAGCTCTGCACTCATTGGATAGACCAAACCAAACAGAACAAGTTATTGGCTGTCAGTATCTGCGAAATCTAAGACAGAAATATGTAGCAGGGTAGGCTATGGAAAACATCCTCTTTCGTTTTTAAAAATTATTCCTTCAAACTGTATGCAATGAACAGCTGGGGAAGTGTGTCGTTAACCCAACGAGCAAACAGACATTTTTAAACAAACGGGAACAACATCACTCAAACATGCTGTTTTAACTGGGTGAAAGTGAAACTGAAGTTTTCCCACATATCCTCGTTGGTCTAAGTGTTCAGAAATAGTTGTGCGAATCCGTGATAAAACCTCCGTTTCAATAGCTAAGATAAACGAAAGGCCAAACTGCATGAACAAATTATGCATTCTTAGCCATAGCGTTTCTGTTGCAATCAAAATCAACCTAAGCCAACATGGTCTCACACCCAACTCGTTGAACGAGGACGCATGCAGCCGTGAACGTCACTGCTGTTCATCTGTCAATCATCACGTAAAGCCCGCCCTGTGAAATGTGATTGGTCCGAACAGATCTGTATCTCGAATAGTAGCAGCTGAACGGAGCAGTGCCAGACCGAAGTTCCCTGCAGAAAAAGAATGGAGGCGGGGCTAAACTTCGGTCTGGCATCCAGGCTACAACATCACAGCTACTACTAGCCTACAGTAATTTCTTGTGTATTAGTCACATTGCATTTAAACTGCAAGACAGAATTTTAGGGAAACGATAATAAGAAAACATGCATTAACCGTAACCGCACCCGTGCAGTGGCCATAGCAGTGAAACAGAATCAGAATCAGACTGTGCCTTAATCATGAAGAAGAGTGAAGACCATCAATGCATTCCCATGTGTTCATGGGTTTAATCAAGCACCATGCAGTTTCCGTTCATAATCTACAGAAGGTGCTTGGTTTTATACACCTGTGGAAAGGGACCTGATGAAACCCATGAATAGCCCGACCCCTGTGTATAGCCAAGTACATTTTGTAAAGTCAATGAGCGTGTTTGCATGCATGTATTACATACACTTTTTAAGAATAATAAATGCAACTCTTCATATGAACTTTGGGTTTTGTTTTTGTTTTTCCCGCAGATTTTTGAGGAGGATTATGTAAGATATTTCCTTTTGTCAGCTTGTCTTTCACCTGATTATGGAAAATGTAATTAGATGTATTAACATATTAACATGTGTTCAAAAATGTTCTCTTTTGGCAGACTACAGTATCCCCTGATCATGGAGTAAGATGTGGACCTTCTTTGACTACTTGTACTTAAACAGTAACAACAACAGAAATAGCAATAATATTATGATGATAATAATAAT
>NC_085015.1:16267244-16397244 GCF_963854185.1 Sardina pilchardus
GCGAACCTGGTGGACCTGTAAGCATACACTTCCTGTGCCAACTTGTTTCACTTCCTGGTTCAGCCTATGATAGACCTCTGAAATTTGGCCACAAAAAAATCTATCATCATTGCCCATATAAAGAGATCTGGTATCTTAACAAATTGCGGGACGCTAAGGCACTCTTCTAAGGAATAAAACCATTTCAATTATGTTCATAGTTCACATAGCAAAAAAAAAACATGTAAATGATCTGGTGTCTTGCCATTTTTTCCTATGGGAAAATAACATGAGGATATAGTGCACCTGTTGCACTCTTGTGGGGATGAAACGCAGACTTTTTTCTTCTTTTGTCATCTGACTTCAAGTGAGTTCTGTGATCTTCGGTACAGTATGTTAAAAGTTTAGCTTGAGTTTAGATTTTTGCTACTTCAGAGCTAATTTGCAATGCAATTTGCTATAGCAGCTAGCTTCATTTAGCACCTGGATCTCTTTATACAGTATGGGCAAAGATGTCAGCTTTGGGTACTTTTTCTAGTTTGGAACGTGTATTTGTCATTACCTGTTTTTTCTTCTTCTTCTACTTCTTCTTCTTCTTCCTCTTCGTCCATCTCCCCTCTTCTTCTTCTTCTTCTTCTTCTTCTTCTTCTTCTTCTTCTTCTTCTACTTCTTGTCCTCCTTTTCCCTTCTTTTTCCATTCGTTGATTTCCCTTCTCCCTCTCATAGGGACCCATGGGTCAGATGGGTTTACCTGGTCCAAATGGAAAGAATGGAGATGATGTGAGTGAGAGCTTCTGTTGTCTTCCACATCTACTGTACGCAGTATTTGTCTTGTTCTAGCAGACACATAGTTATAGGTTTTAGATCCTAAGCCGCATTCACATACGTCGCTACTCGCCCATCTCTGAGCGAGTTCTGTCAATGGAATGTGATTGTGTTCTAGCGGAATGTGACCAGGACAGGCGATGCGAGGACTAGCGATGCGATGTGGGCGGGTACGGAGATAAAATAATTTTAACTGTCAGCGAGGCGAGTGAAGCGAGTACCAAATCAGAATGTAGAATAGAGATGATTGACAGTTAACGGACATGTTTGCAGTATAGACTGTACCGCCGCCGACAGCAGGTATCTTTTTCTGCCAGCGAGTAGAATTTCGGCGAGAAGCGAGGAGCAATGGTCGAGGAGCAATGGGCGAGTAGCGACGTATGTGAATCCCCCTCTACTGTTCTGACCTACAGTCCCCCAGCATCGCTCAATATATTTGTGGATTGTTTTCTCCAGGGTCAGGATGGAAAAACTGGTCGCCCTGGTGAGCGTGGTCCTCAAGGTCGTATGGTAAGGGATTTGCGTGCCACAGGGCCACAACACTTACACACAAGTGTGTTTGTGCGAACACACACACACACACACACACACACACACACACACACACACACACACACACAAAATACACACAGCTGAATCTGAGATGCCAGTGATATGTTTCTCTGAACAGTGCTGGGCTCACACACACACACACACACACACACACACACACACACACACACACACACACACACACACACACACACACACACACACACACACACACACACACACACACACACACACACACACACACACACACACACACACACACACACACACACAAATGGAGTCCCTCTAACTGTTCTGGTCTTGTCCACAGGGTGACCGAGGAACTCCCGGAGGCCCAGGATTGCCTGGCATGAAGGGATACCCAGTAAGCACGCCTGTTCAACTTTGACCTTTGACCTACAGTATAACTGACCTCTGCCCCTTGACAACGGTCTCTCTTCTCCTCACAGGGCTTCAATGGTCGAGATGGAGCCAGAGGAGACCAGGGTCCTGCTGGACCCAAGGTGAGGCTCAAAGAACTCTACAGGAACACACAGGCCACGCTCAGGCCACTCTAAGGCAGGGATGACCTTGGAAATAACCAAGTACCAGCGGTAAAGTTCGACACAATGCTCAGACCGTAAATATTCCAAAAGAAGTACTCTCTCATTCCTGAGTTACACATACAGGCTACGTTGTGTTGCCTAAATTGACCACTGATGAGCCTCACGTTATGCTTTGAAAGTTGGGGCAAGTTCAACTTAAACTTAAACCAAGTATTTGAAGTGTGCAAGTAGGCAGTTTGAAACAGTCTATGCATTGCAGTCGCTTGAAGAACTAGCATGTAAGCCAGCATTTACTCTAGATTAGCACACTTCCTTCCAGCAGTGAAATACGCCCATCACTGTTTTTGGAGAAACCATCATCTTGGTGGTTACATGACCTGTTGTGCCTGAATGGCGGCTTTACCTGATCCCCTTAGTATCTTTTAGCGGAAAACCAGCCTTGAAGGATCTGCATTAGCGTCCCGGCAGTGTATGAATCCGGAAGTCCCGTGAGCCATGAAACGAGAAACACAAAATGCTGAGGCAGAGACAGCGAAAAGTCCAAAGAGACAGTTGTGAAAAAAGCACTCCAAAGCTGTAGGGGGAGCTCCATAGAGAAAAATGTGACAACAAAAGTGAGAAATCAGCAAAGAAATGACTGGAGTTACCAGAGTAGCCCTTTAAAGTTAGGTGATCTATAAAGATAGAACAGATTTTATTTTTAACAGTATTATAGATTTTATGCTTATGGAATGAGGTGTGGAGGTTGATAGACTTTTGTGCAGGACAAATGGGGCATTTGTGTTTATAGGTGTTTGAAGGTATGGGAGGATTTGAAATTGTTTTAGTCGTCTGTATTTAAAGGAAAGATGCTGTAGTTTTTTAAAGAACTACATGCCATTGAATGTACAGTAGCCATACCTGTTTGTATAGTTGTCTACTAATATACATTATTATCAAGTACCTTAATGTAGAGTGTAGTTGCTACAGATTCTTTAAGGTATCTGAAAGTATAGCAGGATTTTAGGATCTTGGTCATCTGTATTTGAAGGTATTTGAAGATACGACAGGATTTTAGGATCTTGGTTGTGTATATTTAATGTTTTTTAAAGATATGACAGGATTTTAGGACCGTGGTCCTCTGACATTTTGGAGTTTTGTTCTTTCAGGGTGACACTGGACCTGATGCGGGAGACGGACGTCAGGGTCCTGTGGTGAGTTTCTGTGTGTGCGTGTGTGTGTGAGCATGCGTGCGTGCGTATATGTGTGTGTGTGTAGTTGGCTGTGTCCCTGGGTCAGTAGACAAACAGACATACCTCAGAGGATCTCACGGCATTTGTGTCTTGTAGGTTCTGCTTTAAGTGTATTGGTGTATTTTAATTCCTTTGTACATCTCGACTCTCAGATTCTTGGATTTTTCTGTCCTCACACAATTCTCTTTCTTTTCCCTCTCTCTCTAAACACACACACACACACACACACACACACAGGGCTCACCTGGTGAGAAAGGTCAAAGAGGTCGACCAGGTCCATCTGGTGAGATAGTAAGTAGTTCCTTTCCCAGCCACACACATAAAGTATGGACGTTGTTATTCTAATTAATTATAACGACATTCAGAATTATAGTTTGTATAGCTATTATTACAATTATCGGTGTGAATAAGACTCAAGTCTTTACATCCACATGTGTAAACAGCAGCGTAGCATTTGAGAGAGCATGAGAGCATTGGTAAAGTGTTCGGACTGTCTTCTGTCTAGGGTGAGACCGGCACCAGCGGTCGGCCAGGCCCTCCAGGACCTCCTGTGAGTACTTCCCACTTCATATTTGTTTATTGACTCTTACGCTGATACTTTATCCACAGAGATTTGTTTATTACACATGAGGACTAATGAGCATTAAAGCAGCACAATTAAGTTCTTCTGTCTTACAATTCATACTTTGCAGTCACATGACTACCATGGATACTTGGCGGGCAAGAAACACTGCAGGCTTAGCCAAACATAGGCCCGGGCCCCCGGCTTATGTTGTTTTCACCTAAAAACACAAACTTTGGTATAGTTACTCTGGTGACATCTTGGCAAGATCCTTGATTAGTTTACTGGGTTTTGTTGCTGGAGAATGATGTTCTTGTCTGCCAGCTACCTGTAGTAATTGTGACGTCACATGCAAAGTATGAATAATGGCTTCAAACTCATTTTGAACCACATTTGAACTGGAGTTGATGTCAATTGGCTGTTTTGCCCTGATGATGGTCGGATGACAGACCATCAACAATTTCAATTTTAATTTCAATTTCAATTTTCAATTTCAAACCATTATCGGGTTGACTGACCATCATCATCATAATTCTTAAAAAAATGTTTTTAATTTTTATTTATTTTAATTTTTTTTATTAATTGTGCAGTGTGAAGTGTGTTACATGTCATACGCACACCATCTGTGTTGCATCACTGCATCTGTAGAATAACATCCGTCTAGGGACGTAAAATGTCCCAATTACCAGTCCGTGCCTGGATCCACCCATAGGATGTGTTCCAGTCTTTGGGCACCAATGTAGTTGTGTGTATCGATGACCTTTGACCTTTGACCTTTGGTCTTGTTCTATCCTAGGGAGGTCGAGGTCCGGCTGGGTTTGTTGGATTGAGTGGCACTCCTGGATTGCCTGTAAGAATGTTATGGATTTACTCATGTCATTATATTATATTACATACACACAATAGAGATGTATAGAAACATAAATGTGCTTTTGTGTGTGTGTGTGTGTGTGTTTGCATTTATGTATGTCTGCATATGTGTGTGTGTGTGTGTGTGTGTGTGTGTGTGTCTCATCCAGGGTGAAAAAGGTCCTAAGGGTGGTCGTGGGCCTCCAGGGCAGGCTGGTCCGCGAGGAGAACCAGGACATGATGGAGAAGAGGGCGGTTCAGGCATACCTGTAAGTCACAGAATCACACACACACACACACACACACACACACACACACACACACACACACACACACACAGAACCACCTGAGGAAGTTTACTCTGCCTTCAGAGGTGTGTTATGGATTATTAGATTAGATTAGATTCAATTTGCCATTGTGCAGTACGCGACAGTGGTGTGTACATTAGAAAAAAATAGACCAGTCTTCCAAAATGGATTTTACGCGTCGCAAACGGAACTCTTCAGTTACGCGTCTGGTGTAGCTCCCCTGTAAGCCATGGCTAATAGTTGGGAAATTACGGTAATTACTGTTTAGGACAGTTTGTTTGCGGTTATGTATTGGTAACACTTTATTTAAAGGGGTTTACATAAGGGTGACATGTAACCGTCATAAGAATTACATGACATGTCATGCAAATTGATGACACATTATTGATGTCATGTCATTCTTATGATGGTTACATGTCACCCTTACGTAGACCCCTTCAAATAAAGTGTTACCGACAGTTTTATTACAACTTTATTATTGTGCCATTGACACGTCTGAATTACGGCCCTTTATATGTTGTCTCCTAGGGTACTCCCGGAACAGATGGAATCCCAGGACTTAAAGGAGATAGAGTGAGTAGAATCCCATTCTATGTAATATAAGCAACATGACATAGTTGCTAGTAGAAGTAAATGTGTCTATGAGCGAAAGTAAAAGTCCTGCCAAGTATTTGATCCAACCATTTAGTAAGCCAGCTCATCCTCGTTAGCAGCCAAGTATATCAGATAATTAGTGATATCACCTGTGTTAAATGCACAGGTAGAAAGAAATATATGGCAGGACTTTTGCTTTCTGGAACCGGGATGTCCGCCTCTGTCTATGAGCTGTTAATGCTGATTGGTCATTGGCATTCTAAGGAACACTCGGGAATGGGCACAGTGGGAAATTCAACCAATCAGTGGCAAGATGATAAAACAGTGTGCGTCTCATATTCAGCTTTTCTGATTTTGTCATGCCTTTTGCTTGTGTGCTTGTTTGCTTGTTTGCTTGTTTGCTTGCTTGCTTGCTTGTTTGTTTGTTTACAGGGGTTACCAGGGATTCCTGGAGGAAGAGGGATGCCAGGTGATCGGGGTGAAAAAGGACATCCAGGCACCAGTGGCGGACTAGGACCAAAAGGCAGCCGGGTAGGTTACATTACAAGACGCCTCCTCCTTCGAACGTCGTTCCCGACTTTGAATATTCAGACACGACAATGGAAATTTGTCGGCCACGACAACACAATTGTGGCAAAATCAGGCTGAAATCGTGTAGTCTGTACAGGCCATTGAATCAATGTTTTACTAACCTCCTCTGGCACTAGTTCAGAAAATCACAGCACAGAAACATCTGTAGGATCTCAGTTGATCAGGCCGTGTGCCTTTTGTGTAGAGTTAAGTGGTGAACTGTTGTTGTGTGGAAACAAAATGTGAACTTTGACCTTTGCCTGGTAGGGTCTTCCTGGAGATATTGGAGAGAAGGGGGAACCTGGTACGAAGGGAGATACGGTGAGTCCTTTTGCACAACCTCACACACACAAATACACACACACACACACACACAAACACACACACACACACACACACACACACACACACACACACACACACACACACACTCATACACAGATACACACATACACACGTGCACACACCACACACACACACACAGAGAGAGACACACACATACAAAAATACACACACACACACACACACACACACACACACACACAACCACACATGCACTAACTCATGCATACACACACACACACACACACACACATACACACTAAATGCAGGAAAATAATTCACAATTCCTTCATCACCACTTACAGTATGCTACACTCCAAAAAAGGCTTTACATACCACTCAATCCCCCCGTCCTTCTCTCAGGGAGGTCAAGGAATTGTGGGTCCTCCTGGGCCTACAGGCCGCAGTGGACAAAGAGGACCGCCTGGAATAAAAGGAACACCAGGACTATCGGGACTACCGGGCGAACAGGTACACACACACATACGCACACACACACACACACACACACACACACACACACACACACACACACACACACTGTATACACACAAACCCTGCCATCTACATATTCAGATAGGACATTGTATCAGGAATTGAGTGGGAGAGAAGCAAAGGGTGGGATGGGAAAATGGCTGGTTGGCCGTTTTAAACTAAATACAATTTTTTAACACAGCATTTTCAGGAAGCATTCACTGTAACTTTTAATGTGATCTCTTTGATGTGATCTTTGTTTGTGTTTGTGTTTGTGTTTGCTTTGTTTGTTTGTTTGTTTTGCCCAGGGATGGATGGGCGCACAAGGTCCTCCTGGTGCAAGTGGCGGACCTGGTCCGAAGGTGAGTTCAATGGACACATACTGTCACAGTAGTGTGAGTGTGTGAGTCTCTAGGAAGCAGCCTGGCACACACACACACACACACACACACACACACACACACACACACACACAGACACAGACACAGACACAGACACACACACACACACACACACACACACACACACACACACCAGTAGCCACACCAAAAGTCTTTGGGACGTCACCTCAACCAAGGGTAGCTTTTTCAGACCAATAAACCAGTAAAAAAAAAAACTCACGGACTACTTAGTTAAAATGAGAGTAGACCTCCTTCAACAGTATATTACACAATAGGCCTACTCACTTTACCACCTTGATTATTGGCTTTACACCTTACTTATTGTGTCAGAAGTTTCACATTGAGAAAAGCTTATGGAGAAGCAGCAAAAAGGGAATCGCTGTCCAAGGTGCTGAAATGACCAGTTGCATGCTTATTGTTGCAGTGAGAACACATGTGTGTGTGAGTGTGTGTGTGTTGTGTTTGTGAGTGGTGTGTGTGTTTAGTGCAATAACACAGGTAATCATATGAATAGAGAAAGAAAAGGGTGAATGGGAGGTGAAAACTCTATGTTGTGTAGTGTTTTTCTCCTTATATATGTTTTCTCTCCCCCTTGTGCCCTTCTCTCTCTCCCTCTCTCTCTCTCTCTCTCTCTCTCTCTCTCTCTCTCTCTCTCTCTCTCTCTCTCTCTCTCTCTCTCTCTCTCTCTCTCTCTCTCTCTCTCTCTCTCCTCTGGCTTCACTTGTTGTAGGGTCTGGTCGGAGGAGATGGCTACAAGGGTCCCAAGGGAGAGGCTGGTTCAAAGGGTGAAACTGGTATAGAAGGTATCCCTGGAACAAAGGGGCACAAGGTAAGACATCACTCAAAAAAAACAACAACAAACTTGTTGGATTTACTTAACTCAGTTAGGTTTACAACCGAGTTGTACAACCAAAACCGAGTTGTGTTGGATTTACAGCGTAACTCCATGGAAAATTGACCCAGGGTCTTTTTCTGCATTAAAACACAACAAATAAACCACACAGACAGTATTTTTCATTGATCAACCACTAAAGAGCTTGCTCTGGGATATACTGTATCCTATAGCCCCAAATCGCGGTGGATTATCTAAAGGCGGTGAGCTAAACTCTTCTCAGATAGCATTGTCTAAACAGTAATATTGTTCAAAACAGTACCAATCCTCGTCAGTAGCTTGCTCAGGAACCCTACACATAAAATGAAGCTCCAACAACATTTGGTGAACCTTGAGTTTATTACAAAAGACTTAATAGCAACCCAGTATCGCAAGAATTCGTTGTACTGTCACAGTCATTTGGTTAATCTATCATTCGTGCTGGGATTGAAGGAGATGGTTGAGGTACAGTTGGTTAGTGTTGTTAACACTTACAAGTGTTGTTGTCTTCTATAATAAGCTCCGGGTTCTCTGGATAGATAGATAGATAGATAGATAGATAGATAGATAGATAGATAGATAGATAGATAGATAGATAGATAGATAGATAGATAGATTGATAGATTGATAGATATTGTAGATAGATACTTTATTGATCCCCAAGGGGAAATTCAAGCTCTAAACATTGTTGGAGCTTTGTTTTAAGTGTGCTTGTCCTGCTATTTGTTATATAATTGCTCTCTGTTTTACATCTGCTTTCCTCTCAAACAGGGACCCACGGGTGAACCAGGTCCATCTGGAAGAGATGGTGGCAAAGGTCATCAGGTAAGTTTGATCAAGACTTGTCTTTCTATTTTAGAATAAAAGTGTGCATTAAAAAATGCATGTGTACCGTGTCCAAGGGGGAAGGGCTCAAGCCTTGAGATTATAACGACAATGTAAAGTACAAGTACTCTGCGAGGCTAGGGAGAACCCGTTAGAAATAAAGCCCAAAACTAAACTGCTCACAAAAAGTAAGGAAACTTGACTTTGGCCCATTATATCTCCCCTTTAGTAATACCAACCAGTAAAGTGTTTCATATAATTTTTATTGTTGATTTGTCACCTTTACAATGAGGTATAGTTGGTAAGCATAGGGCAATCATGGAATGAGCAATACAGCCAAATGTCTGAGTAGTGCCAACCAAAAATGTGCCAAAATGGCCAGTAATAGGGTTCTGCTGCCAGACATCTCGTTTTGGGCTTCAAGTGCTACCAGGTGAGTTTAGATACCGGGATGAGATTCTGGAGCCAGTGGCACTTCCATATCTCCAGAATATGGGACCAAATGCCCCCATAGAGCTGGGATCATCAGAGAGTACCTCCAGAATTTGGGGAGTGGAGAGGATGGAATGGCCTGCCGTGACGTGAATCCAGACCTCAACCCAATTGAACACTTGTGGGATCA
Organism: Sardina pilchardus; assembly: GCF_963854185.1. Lineage (NCBI taxonomy): Eukaryota > Metazoa > Chordata > Actinopteri > Clupeiformes > Clupeidae > Sardina > Sardina pilchardus. Next base: position 16,276,796 of record NC_085015.1, read on the forward strand.
GCTTGGGCGTGCTGTACGTGCCAGAGTCACCAACAGAACCAGGTTGGCTGACTTAACAGATCCTTATCGAGGAATAGAATGCCATCCCACAGCAGAATGTAGCCAGGTTGGTGACCAGCATGAGAAGAAGGTGCCAAGCTGTTGTGGCTGCATATGGATCCTCTACACGCTACTGAGGACCCTGACACTGAGTATAAAATGAACGAATGCATGCCTAACATGTTTTGTTTTCCTCATTTCTGTGCATGGAGAGTGCAATCATCAATGCTTGAAGTAACAAAGGTGAATTCCAACAGCATAACAGGCCATTTTGGCACATTTTTCGTTGGCACTACTTACACGTTTGCTTGTGTTGCTCATTCCATGGGAGCCCAATGCTTACAAGCTGTACCTCATTGTAAAGGTGACTAATACACGATGAAAATGACATAAAACACTTTAGTGATTGGTATTGTTAAAGTGGAGATATAATGGGCCAAAGTCAAGTTTCCTTACTTTTTGTGAGCGGTTTACATTGGATGCCTTTTTTAAGGCCATTTCACCTGAGGAAGGTCTACTTGACCGAAGCGTTGTGGATAAATGTTCATGGAAAGTGTGCCGGATTTTCTCTGTAAAGGGGCCATTTTTACAAACAAACAAACAAACAAACAAACAAAAAAAAATGTGTTAAGGCTACTCCACCTACTTGACCGAAACGTTGTGGATAAATGTTTATGGACAGTGTGCGGGATTTTCTCTGCAATTTTGAACCCCCCCCCCCCCAAAAAAAAAAAAAAATGTGTATATTTGAAACGTTTAAAATATTTGACATTCTGTGTGTTTCCAGGGTAAACCAGGAGCAGACGGGGCCTCTGGGCCTGCAGGCCCTCCTGGATCTAGAGGTCCAGTGGGAGGAGTGGGATTAAGAGGAGGCCCTGGAGAGAGAGTAAGCCTTTGCCTTTACCCAAACACATCTCTCATTTACAGTAGCTTCTGAAAACGGCAGTTTTTGAAAACTACATTCTTGGAAAGCATCAAACCTAGAACTATTCTGTCAGGATCATGGTTACAAGTGTGTGTGTGTGTGTGTGTGTGTGTGTGTGTGTGTGTGTGTGTGTGTGTGTGTGTGTGTGCGTGCGCGTGTGCGTGTGTGTGGGTGTCAAGATTACCTGTCGGGGCTAATTTGAGCCAGCCAATATACTGTATATTCTGAAAGTGTAAAGCCCAACGCCCATTAGACACGTACGCGGCGCGCCGCGCCACGAAAAAAATTAGAACTCCATTGTTTTCAATGGAGCAAAGCCCACTGGAAACGTCTGCCGTGCAGCAGCCGCACAGAGATAGAAAACTATTCTAAAATCCTGCGCGGCAAGCCCAGACCGCCGAACACCGCTGAACGGCGTGTCTGGTGGGCGTTGGGCTTAAGACTTCAATCTCGTTCTCTATGTTTCCTTCAGGGAGCCCCAGGTTCTCCTGGAGTGAAGGGAGAGGATGGAGGACCAGGTTCAGATGTGAGTTTGCCCAATCTCTCAGACTTTCAAACAATTATCTATCAGCCTATCTTTCTATCTATCTATCTATCTATCTATCTATCTATCTATCTACTGTACAGTATCTGTCTGTCTCTGTCTGTCTGTCTGTCTGTCTGTCTGTCTGTCTGTCTATTTAAGCCTGTGTTGCACAGATGACACACACAGTCTGACTGTCTATAGAGTATGTCTATATGTCTGTAACAGATGACACACACAGTCTGTGTGTTTGTCAATCTGAAATTTGAAGAAAAACAGTCACTAGTCTTTTGATTTGTTTGTTCGTTTATTGGAGCCATTTTTTCTGTCTCTCTCCCTCTCTCTCTCTCTCTCTCTCTCTCTCTCTCTCTCTCTCTCTCTCTCTCTCTCTCTCTCTCTCTCTCTCTCTCTCTCTCTCTCTGGCTCCAAAACTAGGGACCCAAAGGGATGAGAGGTGCCATCGGACCGCCAGGCATTGCTGGTGCACGTGTAGGTGGCCACTTCACTGACACATCACACACACACACACACACACACACACACACACACACACACACACACACACACACACACACACACACACACACACACACACACACACACACACAAACATTCACACACACACACCACTCATTATTCACTGTAAAAAATTAAAGTACTAAGCATTTTGTTTTACCTTCTGCTTATTCTATTATGTTGTCGCTGTACTGTAACTCTGTTCTGTTCTGCATCACTAGGGACCACCAGGGACAAAAGGAGAGCCTGGAGGTCCTGGCATGATGGGCATGGCAGTAAGATGAACACCAAGACACTGGAGCATACAGAAATATGAAACACACACACACACACACACACACACACACACACACACACACACACACACACACACATTCTCCAGTACACAAGGTGCATATACACACATACACATATCAACATCCACGCACCCACTTGAATACAAATGATTATATGGAGGATATCCTTTGAGGAAAGGATGATATACTTTGAGGAATCAGATGAATGAGACTGGAAAACGAATTACCCTAACCCCCCCCCTCTCTCTCTCTCTCTCTCTCTCTCTCTCTCTCTCTCAGGGCCTCCCAGGAGCCCCAGGCACCAGAGGAACCAAGGGTGGCAAAGGGCCACTGGTAGGAATCAGAGCATTAACTGAAACTCGTGTTATGGCACGGCACAGTAATATGAATAAAAGACTGTGAAATGTGGTAACATGAATAACATCTTTGTTGCTTTTCACTCTCTGAACAGGGACTTCCTGGGAGACAAGGCCCCAATGGGCTGGCTGGACAAAAAGTGAGTGAGTCACGCCACTTACGCCATTAGCGTTGGGCTGTGTTATACAGCACGCTTGCGTATTCCATTGCACACGATGTGCTTTCGCGTTTTTTTAGAGCAAAAAACATAAAGACAAGTTCGAAACATGAATTTGAGTGTGTATTTATGTGTGTGTGTGTGTGTGTGTGTGTGTTTGTGCCCTCCCTCAGGGTGATAGAGGAAACCCTGGAGAGATCGGTACTACCGGTCCAAATGGAGTTCCCGGTCCCCCGGGAAGGTCCGGTAACGCGGGGAAAAAAGGCGGCACGGTACGGTATTGCTCTCTGGTGGTTTTCTTGGTGGTTGGTTTAAATATCAATGGAGGTGATGTCATCCAGAATGGCTGATGCCGGTGCCTTTAACTACCTTGATGATGATTTACAATAAACTCACATGCGTTCAAAATGCATGGCTAATTATCTGTCATGTGATAACGATGCACCACACCACTGTCACTCTCTCTCTCTCTCTCTGTCTGTCTCTCTCTCTCAATCTCTCTCTGTCTCTTTGTCTGTCTCTCTATCTCTCTCTCTGTCTGTGTCTCTCTCAATCTCTCTCTCTGTCCGTGTGTCTGTTTCTTTCTGTCTCTCTCGCTCTGTCTCTCTCTCTCTCTCCTTCTCTTCCCCAGGGCGACATGGGTCTGCCAGGGTCACCTGGTCCTGTAGGTCCGAAGGGAATGGTGGGTGCTAATGGTGATCGCGGTTTTGATGGCGAGCCTGGCACGCCAGGTGATAAAGTGAGTTTTTAAGCACCTTTCTTAAATTCAATTATATTATATTAATTTATAGAAATTATCTAAATTCAATTATATTACATTCAATTTAATATCGACTCTTTTCAAATCGAATAATGCTTTATACATGTGAATGAATAGCATTATACAGTACATACAATATAATTGTTGCCAAATGTACCGGTGTGAGTTATTCAATATTGACTCTCTAATATATATATATTTTTTATATATATGCCATATAACACCCTGCTGTGTCTTCTTCATCCTGTAGGGGGAGCCGGCAGAAGGTGGTGCGGATGGTAAAGACGGCAAAGATGGAGGTCCCGGACCGAGAGGTCCGTCTGGACCTCCAGGTCCAAAAGGACCCGCTGGCGAGAGGGTAAGGTCACGAGAGATGTGCGGTTGAGCTAGCCTAGAAATCTAGATGCCCCTAGCGGCCGCGGATCTAATTTGCTGCTGGGGTAGTCTATATATATATATATATATATATATATATATATATACTGTATAGAGTCGGTGGGCTGGCTTAACATGATGATGATCTTGATGTGGGTCTGGCTCGTCAGGCTAGGGTTGAGCTTCAGTGCCCTTACAGGAACTACTTCAGTTTGTCTACAGAGACTCTCTCCATAGCGTAGATGTTTAAAGTTTTTTTTTTGTTGCCTTGTTAATGGCTTAAAAATAAAAGTATTTTGACGTAGCAAAGATACGATAGGGCTATGCTATTCATATATTGATGTTGTTTTGGTCCCAAACAAAATAGACCCTAGGTTGTTAAACCAGATTTTCCCTTTGAATGGTTTTCACATGTCACTGCAACCATGACACGGATGTACTCAGACATTCAGATTTTCAGACGGTTTGTGGAATTCCGGTGGAATTCCAGTATCATGGAATGGTCAAATATCATGAAAGAAAGAGAATAGCATACACATCAAAAGAAACTCTATCTCAATAACTCTGTCTGGCTTTGTCACAGGGAGAAGCTGGAGGTGCTGGTCCACCAGGAAGACCTGGTGAGCGTGGCCCTGATGTAAGTTCACAACAGTTGCTCTGAGTCGAAGGCTGCCAAAAACCTCTGTCAAATGCTTCCTAAATAGTTAGTTTTGTGGTCTAGGAAATGGTGAGGAAATGTTCAACAGTGCTGCACAATCTCCAAGATGACCTCCTCAAATTCCTTTTTTGGTCCACACACCAAAGATATTCAGTTTATTTTTCATAGCGCAAAATGTAAACCTGTAAAAATCAAAGACACTTTAAACATTTCTCAAACCAATTAATTGAAATAGTTGCCAGTTAATTTGATAGTTGACAGATAAATTAGATGTGTGGTTTGTGGAGATGTTGTGTTTTTACAGGCTGTTGAGCTCAATTAACAACAAGGGCCGCGTTTCCCAGATTAGTTTAGAAGCTCTTAAGTGCTAAGAACTTCTTAGGAGCGTTCTCAGAGCGTTCTTAGAGCGCTCCTAAGAAGATCTTAGCACTTAAGAGCTTCTTAACGAATCTGGGAAACCCGGCCAATGTTTCATCTGACTCGGGGACCATTGCCCTTTTTTCAGTTAGAATTCAAATTAGAGCAGGCCAGGGTTCTCATCGGTCATGGAATTTCTGGAATATCATGGAATTTTGGAAAATCTATTCCAGACGTGGAAAGTCAGGGAATTGTATCTTTTCGGGGGCATAGACATGGAATATCAGGGACTTTTGTTGTAGTAGGCCTATATCTGGTTAGCTTTACTACTCACTTGAGTAGCCCACATTTATTTATTCAATGCCCATTTATTCATCTCCAGCTCTAAAGAAATAAAAGATTATTGAATGCTACACGGCTGCTCTAAAAATTGTTGATTGATATATTGTGCAATTAATTATATACTAAGTCATGGATATTCCATTTTTTTGTTTGGGAACGTCATGGAAAAGTCATGGAATTTTACATTTGACTTAGAGTGGGAATGCCGATGTGTATTACCCTCTTCCTGCTTCCCTCTTTTAACGTGCCACTACACATTATATTGTCCTTCTGTAGGGTGAATCGGGAGAAGATGGTCTTCACGGCCCTCCTGGTATCCCTGGACCTAAGGTAAGAGTTGATCTGTTCCAGCGATAGAGTCCTCCAGAGAGATGCTAGAATGTATACGGTGTACACATGTACGCTGAAGCATGCTGGTTGCAGCCACCTTACTACTTGATTGTATGATGGCAGGGTAGAGTGTGCACTGAAAAGACTAATAAAACAGAATCTGTGACTCTCTGTCTACTGTATCTGGCCTCGTTTGCCAGATTTGTTAAGAAGCTCTTAAGTGCTAGGAACGTCTTAAGAGTGTTCTAAGAACGTTCTAAGAATGTTCCTAAGAAGTTCTTAACACTAATGAGCTTCTTAACGAATCTGTGAAAAGCGGCCTCTGTCTGCCTGGCTGTCGGTCTCTTCCTCAATCTCTTTCCCTCTCTTTCTCTTTCTGCTGGTCCACATCTCACTCTTCCTCCACAGGGACACAATGGTATGGATGCTGAGAAAGGGGAGGATGGCGACCCAGGTCCCAAAGGCAATCCTGGACCTCCTGGAATTGCTGGTATCAAAGGAGGTGTTGGTCGACCGGTAAGATTACGTACAAAAACAAATGAGTTTGGCAAAGGTCCTAAGACACCCTGAGACAGTGAGCACATTTACGTGAATGTTAATATTCCGATATTAAGACGATATTTGATAACTGAAGTAAAGTACGGTGAGTAACCGAAGTAAGGTACAATCACCTGTGTATTCTGCGTTGGTGTGTGTGTGTGTGTCCCATCTGTGTGTGTGAGTGAGAGTGTGTGTATATGTGTGTGTGTGTGTGTGTGTGTGTGTGTGTGTGTGTGTGTGAGTTTGAGTGTGAGTTTGAGAGTGTGTGAGTGTGAGTGTGTGAGTGTGTGTGTGTGTGTGTGAGTGTGTGTGTGTGTGTGTGTGTGTGTGTGGTTGACACTGTTTCTGTACCTTTTAGGGCCCTGTAGGTCCTTTTGGAAACCGAGGTGATTCTGGCCCTCCAGGTCCTCAGGTGAGAAGTCTTCATCAACGATGTCAACAGTCTAAAGTTATAATAACAGTTAACTCTGCTTAAACTATTTATTGATTTTGGATTGGACAAGAGTCATTCCATAATGGCTTGGTCAGATTACACGATTTCATCCCGATTTTGCCCCGATTTTGTCGTAGCCAATCAATTTCAAGCGTCATCCTTGCACATCACCACTCGGACTGTTTGACCTCCTGAAATAACCCAGCACTGATATTGAATTGACCTGCATTACGGTGCGGTCACACGCTTGCGTCCGCCAACGTATGCATCATTTGCATCATCAACGTCAGCATATTTCCATAAACGCGTACTGGTTGGTTTGTCAGTGTTCTAAAATTTGCATAAACTGAATTTCATTGGCTGGCGCCTGCGCGATCCGTCAAAAGTTGAACATTTCTCAACTTTTTAACGGAGGCAACGTATCCCAGGCAACACATCGGACCCACAATTCAGTGTGGCATCAAATGAAGCCCAGCCAATGTAAAGTGAATGGGAAAGCAACAGACGAACGTTGGCAGACCCAAGCGTGTGACCGCACCGTTAATGGATTGCATTCATCACATGCATTCTTGATAAGGTGGAGAGGGCAGTATTCACATCACAACATTCACATCTCTTTTAGAGGGTGAAGAATGAACAAACAAAAATGGAAATAAAGATGAAATCATAATCTGTTTGTGCGCTGTGTGTGTGTGTCTGTGTGTGTGTCTGTGTCTGTGTCTGTGTCTGTGTGTGTGTGTGTGTTTGTGTAGGGATCATCAGGACTACCTGGACCTATCGGTCCACTGGGACCTCCTGGACCTCAGGTTAGTTCCTCTCCGTCTTTATCTATTTACTCTTATCTCTCTGATTTCATTTCAAATCTGATATGACCTCAGTGGATGTGAGGTAACCCAGAGGCATTTGGTGTTGCTTTGACTCAAACTTTTTCTTCGATATTTTTCCACAATTCCGATTTCAATTTCCATATCATTTTTCTTTCATTTTTCCCATCCTTTCATTTTCATCGTAGGGAGGGCCAGGGGAACCAGGGCTTCTAGGGAAAATAGGAAAACAGGGCCCTAAAGGTTTGGCTGGGGCAAGAGGTCCCCCTGGAGGTAGTGGTCCAGACGGCACTATTGGGCCACCTGGTGAACCCGGTTTTGTCGGAGAACGCGGGAAGTATGGTGCTCCGGTGAGTTCTACAATCCCCTTCAAGCCCACAAACACTGCTGTGGCAATTTTCTGTTTAGGTTTATGTGATTTAGAAGACACGTTTGTCCAAAGCGACATACAATTCTAACAGTACAATATTTAAAATAAGAAACAAACAAACGGTTATAATAATAAAAAAAAAAACCGTTGGTAGGACTACATCAAAGAAAGTAATGATAACGATAATGTCACAGCATCAACAATCAGTAATAAAAAATAAAAAAAAATTGTAGCGTATGTAATGTATCCCTTAATATCCACACACACATTTTATGCCTACTTAATATTTATTTCCATGCCAACCAGGATTTTGGAAAACGTAGTCTGTAGTATGTTCGCAGTGAATTAGCTAATTTAAGGCCAGTTCAAACCGAAGATTCACGACGGTCTGAGACGGTTGCGGAGAGCAGTTGCGGCGGTGTGACAAAAGTTGCAAGCAGTTGCAAGCAGTTTCAAGCCGTCGCTAAACATTCAACATGTCAAATCTTAGTTGCAGAGTTTTAGAACACTTTTGCGCGGAGCTATTGTGACGTAGGCTGAAAACTTCTATCTCGTCCTCACACCTAGACTGTTGTTATGGTAACATTGTTGCCGTTTTAATGTCGTTGCAGTGGTCTGAACGCCCAAGTTTTAGGACACATCGTTGCAGAAAGTTGCTAGTTTTTAGAATGTTGCAGCTCGTCTCGTCGCGGATCTTGTGTTTGAACTGGCCTTTAGGATTATAGTCACAGGCCACATTGGTTGGGGCAACTATCACTGGAGGTCAATGGTGAAACAGGTTTCTCTGATTGGAAATCAGACAGGTGTCTCTGAAATCTTATCAAAGTCTTCTGGTGTAAGGATGGCGAGTTGGCAAATTATGTGTGTTCTTAACATCACTTTCTCAGCTTGATCTACGCGTTAAAGAGACCCTATGCAACTTTTTCATAGTCATAAAATCACTCAGAAATCGTTGATTTGCTTGACTGACCAGTTTAATCGAAAACACTAATATTTCCTCCCACCCCCAGTGTCCCTATCCGCTATTGCAACCTTGCAGTTTCTGCAGGAGGCGATCGCTCTTGTTTACATCTGGAAGTCTGAGACTCGTAAGGAACAAGAAGAACCACGCTTGCAATTTATATATTTGCATAGCCTATATATGTATAAATATACACGCTAAAGCTGTAGGGGAAGCTCTGCAGAGAAATATACAAGCATAAAACGAGCGAAAACGAAAAGTGAAAGCCAATCCTGCATAGTATACCTTTAACATCACTTTCTCAGCTTGATCTACGCGTCAACAGGAGCCATTGCTGGCCAATACTAAACATCAAACTTGTTTTGTGGGGCGATGGATAAACAAACAAAAATCATAATTTGATATCTCAATTACTAATTCTAATTATTATTCATTATTAGTAGTAGAATTGTTTTATAAAAGCATTTGTGAGTTTCATGTAGTTTGGTTAGTTACTAATTTAATATGTCTGTCTGTCTGCTGGTTGATTGGTTGGTTGGCTTGTCTTTCTTTTAGAGACTTTAACCTCTCCATCCTTCCATCTATCCTTCCACACATCCATCCATCTGTGAATTACCATCTTTTCCTTTCTCACACAGGGTAAACCTGGGCTCCCAGGGCCAGGGGGACTCGTTGGAGGCGGAGGGCCTCCTGGTATACCAGGCGCCAGAGGCTACACTGGCGGTTCGGGAGCCCCTGGAATAGCTGTGAGTTTGTCATCCTTCCCAAAGGGCCGTTCACATCAGGAACGATTAACTATCCATGGGTTTTAATCAGGTCCCTTTCCACAGTTGTATCAAATCAAGCGCCTTGATTATCAATGTAGACTGCATGGTGCTTGATTAATACACCTGTGGAAAGGGACCTGATGGGCTGTCAGCTTTTTATCGCCCCAATCACTCTGAAAGTGATCCACGATATTTTCTTTGTGTTGTTATTGTTATAGTTTACGTGTGAATGTAAACATTCATATTAGCTAGAACGATACTGTTTTGCTGGTGTCGTAGTTATCGTTCTTCATGTGAACGAATGAGTTCAAAACATTCTGGTCCTTTCCGGATCCCACCCCTACTCTCTCTCCCATTAATTTCCTGTCACTCTCCTCCCTCTCCTACCTCTATCATTAAAGGCATAAAAGCCCAAAAATATATACTTTAAAAAAAAAAAAACATGTTGTGTCTTGCCAGGGAGTGCCAGGCGGAGTCGGACCGAAAGGCAGCCGAGGGGATAACGGCCCCCGTGGGCCCAACGGTGCTGCTGGACCAGCAGGACTCCCAGGAGAGGCAGGCAAGGAGGTGAGGAGCCAGGAACTTTTTCTTTTTTTTTTTCTTTTAATTAAAAGGAATTAAAATTCCTTGACGGCAAAAATGTTTTTACATTCCAGCGACATGTTGTAAGAATTGCCAATGCACTGGGTTAATGTCTAATAAGAGAAGTCTGCACACCTCTGGGTAGTTTTCTTGCTTTCTTTTCTCTCGCTGCACTGGATGTCAGATTCAATGCACTGTGGTACCTATTTAACATGAAGGCCCAGTGAGTTGCAAACTGCCGAAAAGAGTTATCCTCCTGCTGCGTGGCCCTAGCCTGATTGCCATCGACTTGAAAGGCTGTGTGAGACTTTAGTCTGACCATGAGCCTATGCTAACACCAAGCGCTCTCCAAGCGCTGGTCGACCCGCCTCCTTTAAGTGCCTCAATTTGCTACTGGTCGATGTCAGAAAGCGGTTTGCAGAGTTTAAACCAATAACAACACTCTTTCCTCTGCCTTGAACACGCCTCTACCCAGAGCCGTTGGAGCTGCTCAAAGTTGATTGGTTCTCGACCAAAGGGGGCAGTTCCGCATATTTGGGGAATTCAGAAATCCTTCCCGATTAGCAGTTGACCAGACCAGCGACAGCAACGCCGAAGGTGTTAAGTCACTGGGAAGGGTGTGCCAGGCTAGCGTGGCCCAGCAATGTTACAATACCTCCCAGGCGCACCTCCGCAATTTCAAAGTCAGTTTGTTATGTTACAATAAAATAACTATATACTGTACTGTGCATAGTAATGCATCAAGCAAAGCATTACATTACATATCCTCAAGCATGGGCTGTCCCGGTTTGCCTTAAGATAAGCTGACTATGAGTTCCCATTGGCAGTGCCTGACGCCAGAGAGGGTTAAAGCGGAGCGAGAGGCGCAAACGTTCGATCATTTCCGCGTTCTGTCTTCGCAAAGGGTAGGGGGGCTAAATCCCCCTTTAAAGAGACCCTATTCAACTTTTTCATAGTCATAAAATCGCTCAGAGATCGTTGTTTTGCTTGACTGACCAGTTTCATCGAAAACAGTAATATTTCCTCCCGCCCCCAGTGTCCCTATCCGCTATTGCAACCTTGCAACTTTCTGATGAGCGATCGTCTTCAGTTTACATCTGGAAGTCAGAGACGCGTAAGGAACAAGAAGAACCACGCTTGCAATTTATATATTTATATATAGCCTATATAAATATACACGCTAAAGCTGTCGGGGAAGCTCTGCAGAGAAATATGCAAGCATAAAACGAGCGAAAACGAAAAACAAAACCGAAACCAGAGATGAAATCGCCAATCCTGCATAATTCCTCTTTAAGCAGACCTGTTAACATTCGAACTGAACTGCTTGCCAATCTGACAGAGATCGATATCCCACTATGACGTCTTGGCGACACACCTCTTTAAGCAGACAGGAACTGTTTGAATTTTTCTTCCATAGAGATGCATTATGTTGCTCTATCTTGTCAGTAATTAAGGATCTTTGCTGACGCTCCTGTGTGGTCAAGTAGCTACAGTACATCTCCAGGTCCTGTTGTCTCCTTTTCTGAGTGCTGTTATCGTCCCCTGGCTATTATCTGCCCCAATAACCACCACCTGACCCTAAGCTGATACAGTGGCATGCAATGAATGATGTTCGCTCGAGCTAAAATTGGAGTTGGTTAACTAGCCAACCAGCCAATGAGTTGTAGTTGTGTGTGTTCCCTCAGAGTGGTGAATAGTTGAGTAAAGACGAGATCAGACAGGACACTTTTTTTTTTTAAGTGAACTGTTTTGCAGTTTTTTTCTGTCTTTTAATATTGACTGTAAACAGCTTGCACATGGTTTAAGCAGCATTTTTTTAAACAGCATTTTGCAGAGTCAAATTGGAAAAAAGTTCAAGTTCCAAGTTCGGTTCATGTCGTTAGTGTATTTTACAAGTACCAATTATCCTATCTGTTCATGGTGAGTCATAAGACTGCTCTTTCTCTCTACGAATCTAGGGAACTCCAGGTCACAAAGGCCCGCAAGGACCACGTGGTCCATTAGGATCAAAGGTAAGCTGTACCGTAGGTTTGTTTGCACTTCCGTCGCATAGTTTTATCATCTCCTGTTGTTATGGTCACTGTGGTTGTTATGTTTCTGTTGTTCTAGTTTTATTGTGTTCTGTTGCTACAGTATGTTCACTTCCACTGCAATGTTCTATTGTGTCATGTTACTGTGTTCTATTATTTTATTCTATACTCACTCATACCCAGTTCCCGTGGAGTTATATAAAGCACTCTATGCAAGACACCATTTTGGAATCACTTTTACAGGCAGATGAACTTCCTGTTTACATTAATACATTGGCAGATATGGGTCTTTTCTGTAGTCCTTGTCTTCAAGACCTTGTCTTACGGTAATGTAGGCCTACTTCATGAAAATGCTGTGTGCCACTCCCCCCAGCAAACAGAGAAAGGGTTTTCAACCTTAAACTAGAAATGCAATTCCAAGGAATTACCAGTGCATGAAAATGCAAAAATAGATAGATAATGTAGATATGGTTACTAAGGTGTAGCTAGGGTAAACATGGTGGTTGCATAGTTTACAGAGAGTTGATAGTGTGAAGGTAGACAGTTTAAAGATGAAACATTCCAGCTCTAACTTAACTAATGATTTCTATTCATGTTCAAATGTTGATTAGCTAACTTAGGTAATGATTTCTAGCAGTTACGCTAAAAATGCTAATTATGCTAGCAATGCTAACTTTATTAACAATGCTAACCAGGTTGATTAGCTAACTTAACAATGATTTCTAGCAGTAATGCTAAAAATGCTAACTATGCTAACAATGCTAAATTTGCTAATAATGCTAACCAGGTTGATTAGCTAACTTAGTTGATGATTTTTTGCAGTTATGCTAAAAATGCTAACAATGCTAACTATGCTAACCATGCTAACTAGCTAACTTGCTAGTGAGGACTTTTATTTTGAAACATTTGTAGCTAGGGTATCCATGGTGGCCACTATCAAGAAACAAGAAGTTACTGCAGTATAATCATGTTGGTTGCTATGGAAACGGTCATAAACACTTAATTTTAATGGTTGCTATGTTGGTTGCTAGGTACATGGAGGTTTCATGTAGTTGACTGGAGGCATAGTGGATGATAACTGACAGTTGGAATGGTTGAACAGTTCAATAGTTGAGTAGTTTCAATGGTTAAATGATTTAATAGTGTATTATTGCATTGAGGACTTTTATTTTGAAACAGTTGTGGACAGAGGAAACAGTTAACAGGATATGTAGTCTTCTGAGAGACTGTATGCTTATGCTGCATTCCAGACCTCATCCAAACGAGTGGGAGGTGGGACCTACCCTACCTGAAAGGTTCTACCTCGCACTTCAAAGTGTTCCAAGCATTTTGGAGTGGGAGGTTTAGAAAACATGGGTGACCGCCGTAACGTTAGCATACCGTCGTAACGTTAGCATATTAGATAGATAGATGATAGATACAGTAGATAGATACTTTATTGATCCCCAAGGGGAAATTAGGCTAGGCTAACTGTATAACGTTATAACGTTACTTTCAAAATACGTTGTATTCTTTGTTGGCACAATTTTAAGTCATAATATGAAGAACAAGTTAATTACTGTGTCTAAAACAACCCTATACCCTAAAGTTTATAGCGTATTTCTTGAAGTTACCTCTCACGGAGCATGTCTCCATGGGCGCCGTCATAACCCTCCCACTTCATTTTGTCGAGGTTGGGGCAGGTTGAGCTCCTACGAGTTCGCGAGTAGGAGCTCCCACTTCGACAGGCGTTCCAGTGCATCTTTCGTAGTTGGAGGTAGGATAAATCCCACATCCCACTAATTTAAATGCTGTCTGGAATGCACCAATAAAGCCAGAAAAACTGACAGTTGGTGCCCCGGTGGCCGGCCACCTGGCGTAAGATTCTAATTGCTGCCGTGATGTCATAATGAGCAATGTTAAGTCTATGGGGGAAAAGCTCAATGTTAAGTCTATGGGGGAATCGTTTTTTAATTAATAGTTTAAAAAGTATAAAAGTTACAAAGTTGAAAAGTCTTACCACACATGTCCTAAGTAAGACCTACGTAACACAGTTTGAATGAAGTTTCTACGTTAAACGGTTCAAGCTGCATCAAATGCGTTAGAAGAAGTAGAAGAATAAGAAGCCTAGGAAGAACAGTACAGTGCATTTTCATGCACTGTAACAAGCCACTGATGTAACTAGTGCTGTGCGATACTACGGTATCGTTGTACGATAGAAAAATGTCTATCGTACGATACAGTTAAACAAGCCACTGATGTAAGTGTAACTGAACTCGCAAGATTACTTTAGCTATTTTCTTCAACTAGCAATAGCCTACTTTAAACCAAAGATCATGCTCCGCTCTAGAATCTTTGCTTTAAACTGACAGGCTAGCAATCAGTCATTTTTTGCCATAGTGTGCAGTGGAAAAATGAAGTTGGTCTGCCGTTATAAGTGAATCCAAAATGCATATTCCTATTCCTTCTGTGATATCGTGATTACGACTAACCTTTGCAAAATGGTTTGCCCAATGGCAGGGGGACAGAGGGGAGTCAGGGCCAGAGGGACTTCCTGGGATACAGGGACAACCGGGTCCAATGGGACCAATGGGACCGGACGGCCCTGAGGGTAACCGTGGTCCGGCGGTGAGTGACTCGCAACCAAGCAAACCCATCCCTTATCAATAACTCCTATAGGATTCCAATCAGCTTTGGAACCAATGGGATCCTGTAGGATTGGCAATCGTATAGGATTCCAATACGATTTGGAACCAAAATCCTGTAGGATTCCTAAATCCTATGGGATTGTTGTTATTGAAATCCCTTATCAAAAACCTCTGTAGGATTAAAATCAGATTCGGAGCCAATGGTATCCTATAGGATTGGCAATCGTATAGGATTCCAATCAGATTTGGAACCAAAATCCTATAGGATTCCTAAATCTGTTCGGTTTCTGCTAATGTCCGTAGTGGAGTGAATTTGTATTTCTCAAGGACGCAGTAGATCTTAGAGCAAAACACACACTCACACACACACACACATGAACATACCTTTGCTGTACAGTCCAGCTTTGGCACCAATTCATAACATCAAAACACACACACACACACACACACACACACACACACACACACACACACACACACTTTTGCTATACAGTCCAGCGGTGGCACCAAATCATTCCACCAACATTGCAGAAATATAGCCTGTGCTCCACAGCCCTTGAGGACCTGACTGGACACTGAGTGATTCTCCTGCGGTGATTTTGGTGTTGTTCTGTCTGTTCTATGCTCAGAGTGATTTTGGTGTTGTTCTGTCTGTTCTATGCTCAGAGTGATTTTGGTGTTGTTCTGTCTGTTCTATGCTCAGGGTGCCAAAGGCCCGGACGGCGGTCCCGGAAGACTCGGGCCTGTAGGACCCACGGTAGGTCCTCGCCGACTACTACTCCGCACCTGACACATCACACAAACAAACAGAGGTGGAAAAGTCCTACCACATATCTTCTTCTTCTTCTTCTTCTTCTTCTTCTTCTTCTTCTTCTTCTTCTTCTTCTTCTTCTTCTTCTTCTTCTTCTTCTTCTTCTTCTTCTTCTTCCTCTGCTTCCTCTTCTTCTTCTTCTTCTTCTTCCTCTGCTTCCTCTTCTTCTTCCTCTGCTTCCTCTTCTTCTTCTTCTTCTTCTTCCTCTGCTTCCTCTTCTTCTTCCTCTTCCTCTCCTTCTTCTTCCTCTTCTTCCTCTTCCTCCTTCTTCTTCTTCCTCTTCTTACTTCCTCTTCCCCTTCTTCCTCTTCCTCTTCTTCCTCTTCCTCCTACTTCTTCTTCTTCTTCTTCTTCTTCTTCTTCTTCTTCTTCTTCTTCTTCCAGGTAGAACAGCTAATAGATTAAATCACCTGTGTGAAGTGCACAGGTGGAAGCAATACATGATGGACTATTGCTTTCTGAAGCTGGAGCTTTCCACCTCTGCAAATACACAAATGTTTCTTGTCTCTACGCGGCACTGTAGCACTAAAGGCCTTTTTTCACCGACAGAGAACCGGCTCCGTTCCCGTTCGCGAACCAACATTTGAACCGTTCGTCGCGTTTTCACCAAACAAAAGCCGGTTCGGAACGTGGGACCTTGGTTCGGAAGTTGAACCAAAAAATAGTTGGTTTTTCCTGCGAACCGGAGTGGGCGTGTCATTGCGTCTTTCAGAGGGAAGAAGGCTAAAAGCATGAGTTTTCCGTCCATATCAACTGTTGCCATGAGTAAACAAAACGATTCAACTAGCATTACACTGCAGACGTTGACTAGCATTTTAAACTGCTAGTTTCTGCCGTTTTTATGGGACAACTGGTCATATCATTCTCCCGTTTATGCATCTCATTAACTTTTGATTTTGCATGCACCACCCATTGTTGATGACACATCCTTGGTTCTGTTCAGAACTGGTGTAAATGCGGGCTGGTTCACTAGATAGCACCACGGTTCAAAGAATTCTGAACGGCACCAGTTCAACACCAGGTTCGTTCTTGGTGAAAAAACGCTATATGAGGAGCACTGTTTCCCTTGTTGCTCAGCTTGGCCTCTGCTCTGTCCCCTACAGGGTCCCGTTGGTCCTGCTGGAGATAAGGGAGAGAAAGGAGTTTCTGGGGACTTTGGCATCAAAGGACACAAAGGTTTCAATGGGATGGCTGGCTTGATAGGAGCAGTGGTAAGGGCCATCAATCTATCCCATTTTCAGGATTCCCCAATCTTCACCAAGACATAAAAGACAAAACAAACAAAATTAACAAATAATGACATAAATAAATGTAATACATTTTTTAAAAAGGAAAAATTCCACATCAACTTAGTCCAATTGATTGCATATGTATTTATATGCCATATATGTCCAAAATGGCTGCTGTGAGAACGCTTCGTACCAGTGTGCACAGAGCAGCTGTTTCAGTAATGGACTCCACCCAGGCTGTTTTAGAGAGAGATCTTTTACTGCAGCAATCAGACTTTTACAACAGCAACCATCACTGCTCACAGCGATACCATCTGTTTCTTATTTATGTTTTCTTGTTTTCTTGTTTTCTGTTTCTTGATTGTGGTCTGACTGCTGCTTCAACAACCATCCCTCTCTCCTAATCTCTTTCACAAGATTACAGTAATGAAGTTAATGTAAAGTTTACCTAATCTGATTATGGTAATGGAGTTCATGTAAAGTGTCTTTCTTTCATGAGATTCCGGTAATGCAGTTCATGTAAAAGATGATCTAATCTGATTATGGTAATGCAGTTCATGTTAAGTTTACCGTATCTGATTACGGTAATGAAGGTCATGTAAAAGACATCTAATCTGATTGCGGTAATGACGTTCAAGTAAAAAATGATCTAATCTGATGCCTAACTTCAGGGGCCCCCTGGAGACGCTGGTGTTGCTGGTGAGCCAGGCAGAGTAGGACCCCAGGTAAGCAGACCCGGCACTTACACACACACACACACACACACAGAGAGACACACTCACATACACACACACATACTGTTTGTATGTAGGGCACAAAAAGTAAATATCAAGCATGCCTTTCAGTTCGATCAATTTGTTAACAGCTATGTGGACAAATACATATGTGTTTAAACATTGTACACCACATACTGTACAGTACCTGAAAAAAAAACTGCTGTGGTGTTGTATCTGACAGACTTGTGGGCAGTAGTAGTGTAGTGTAATGGTTAAAGTTAAAGAGCTGAGCTAGCATGCAATAGCCTGAGTAATTTGGGGGTTCAATTTCCGGCTTCCACTAGTGTGCCCTTGAATAAGTCTCTTCACCCAAGTTGCTGTGGGGACAGTGGCCCTTGGACAGAAGCGTCTGGTAAAGGAATACGAATATAACTTGTCATGTCCTTCTTTTCTCGTCCTCTGCCAGGGATACAACGGTCGAGATGGAGCCGCCGGGAAGGACGGGCCAGATGGTCTTCCAGGCCCAATCGGACCACCGGGGGGTAGGGGAATCGGCGGCGACACAGGACCTCCAGTACGTCCCCATATGTTTGGAAATTTGAGTTTAGGTTTTGGAAGACAAACTTTAGATTAAAAAAAACCACAATAATGTTTGTGGTATAACTTTAGACAGATGTAATATACGCAACGCATAACAACTCCAACAATACCTGCAATGGTTACAGTCAGAAGTGGACATTCCTGGTTCCAGAGAGTAAAAGTCCTGCCAGATATTCTTTCTACCTGTGCACTTTCTACAGGTGATTAGGATGAGCTGGTTTACTAACTGGTTGGATCGAATACTTGGCAGGGCTTTTAGGCTGCATTTAGACTGCCAGTTTGAAGCGACCCAAATCCGATTCTCTCATGTGGCATGTATCCGATCTGTGCCCCGACAGTGTAAACAGTAAAAAAAAACACATGAATTCCGATCTCCGATCGGATACAGGCCCCTTTCCTTTGTGAATTTGAATCAGATATGGATCGGATATTTGTTCATGTGTCTACAGTCTAAACAGACAAATCGGATATTCCAGTGCAATGCGTCCCACACGTCATTAATCTGTGACAATTTTGGCCGATTGTGGTTTTGAATCAGATATGGATCGGATATTTGTTCATGTGTCTACAGTCATACACACAAATCGGATATTCCAGTGCAATGCGTCCCACACGTCATTAATCTGTGACAATTTTGTCCGATTGTGGTTTTGAATCAGATATGGATCGGATATTTGTTCATGTGTCTACAGTCATACACACAAATCGGATATTCCAGTGCAATGCGTCCCACACGTCATTAATCTCCTGGATATATTTGTGACTTCCCCAGGGTCCCCCTGGTCAACCTGGGCAGCCCGGTCCCCCGGGACCTCCAGGCCCAGGCCCAATAATTAACGGATGGGGCCCACCACCAGGGCCAATCAAAGGGTACTTTAGAGATGATCCCGCTGCTGAGGCCAGCAGGCCTAACATGGGCGTGGAGATCGACTCCAGCTTGGACACCCTGAGCCAGAAGATCCAGGGCATCCGAAGGCCCGCCGGGAGCCGCGAGAACCCCTCCCTCACGTGCCGGACGCTGCAGAGAGACCAGCGGGAGTTGACGAGCGGTGAGGGAGTAACCTGCACAGCACACTGTTTATTATGCTCATGTCTATGTTCACATTCATGTTGTTGTTGTTGTTGTTGATGTTGATGTAGATGTAGATGTAGATGTAGATGTAGATGTAGATGTAGATGTTGTTGTTGCTGTTTGTTTGTCTATGTCTATGTCTATGTTCATGTTATTGCTATTGTTTATGTTTGTCTATCTTCATGTTCATGTTACTTCCAGTAGCTGATGCTTTGATCCAAAAAAGTGACTTACAGTACACCATCATAGAATAACAATAAACATTACATAGGCATTAGAATTAAAAGGATTAAAGTAAAGTCGCATTAAATTGAATTAGTGCCTCCCCTCGTCTCCCTTCGCTCAGGCTCTTACTGGGTCGACCCCAACCAGGGCTCTCCTCTTGATGCTATTAAGGTCTTCTGCAACATGGAGACTGGCGAGACCTGCGTCTCCCCGTCCCAGGCCAGCGTTCCTCAGAAGAACTGGTACAGCAGCAAGAACAAGGACAAGAAGCACGTCTGGTTCAGCGAGTCCATGTCCGGCGGCTTCCAGGTAAACAGCTAGAGACGGCTGCGTGGGACAGTTCAATCATCCGCCATTTTTGTTTTCAATGACAGTGCAGCACTCAAACTAATGTGGCTGCATGGTCTCCATGTTTTTGACGGAAAAGAAGCATATCGCCCATTTGACCAAAACTTTGTAAATAAGAACATACTATAAATATGAAAAACGATAAACAATACCAACACACACACACACACACACACACACACACACACACACACACACACACACACACACACACACACACACAAACTCACGCTTGACTTTCTCTCTCTCTGTTTCCAGTTCCAGTATGGAGAGGAAGGCTCAGATCCTGAAAGCGTAAACATCCAGCTGAACTTCATCCGACTGTTCTCCAAACGAGGCCACCAGAACGTCACGTACCACTGCAAGAACAGCATCGCCTACGTGGACCAGGCCTCGGGCAACCTGAAGAGCGCTCTGCTCCTGCAGGGGTCCAACGAGGTCAGCATCAAGGCCGAGGGCAACAGCCGCTTCACCTACAAAGTCTCCGAAGACGGATGCAAGGTCAGTCTGGTGCCGTCGTGCGTGTTTGAGGATCCAGTTCACTTCTGCAGAACATTCACCTTCACCTTGTCTCCTCACACACATACACTGCTGTTTAAATACTGTGGGATTCTTTGACGAAAGCAAAGCAAAAGGTTCTGCTTCAATTGATAGAATGCTAATTTTCTAAACTTGTTAATGACTATATTGCCTACAGTATAATTTTTGGTTGTTTATTTCATACCCAAACTAATTCCATGCATGTTTCCATGAAAAACAAGGACATTTCTAAATTACTCTAAACCTTTGAACAACGATGTATATCTCTTGTATACTGTGTGTTTTACTCCATAAGAGACATTAAGGGGGTGAGATATTAACTAACTCATTTTTTCCTCTGATGCCTTGCAGGCACACAGTGGCACATGGGGTAAGACCGTCATCCGCTTCAAGACAACCAAACTCGCCCACTTGCCGATCGTTGACATCGCTCCTATGGATGTTGGTGCTGCAGATCAGGAATTTGGTGTGGATGTTGGTCCAGTGTGCTTCTCCTGAAATGGAGATTTGTTGGACTTGGTGCTCTTTTTGTCTTACGATGAGACTTGTTTAATGTTTCGTTTTCAATTATTTTTTTGTGGACCTTTTTTCTTCAACCATCCCGTTGTCACTGTGTTTTTTGTTTTTTTGTTTTTTCGTTGTCAGATGAACGAAAGAAAATAATTTGTAACTGGACACTGTAAATTCTAGGCAAAGGAAACCAAAGTGAACGGAGGAAAATGTGATAGTTCTGAAAAATCCTTTGAGCATTTTATTTGTTGTTCTGTCAAATGCAGGAGAAACTAGCACATTACTTCTCGTTTTTAAGAAATAAAGAGAACTGAAAGCGACACCGTGCTGCGTCCCGTGTTGTGTTCCCACCTGTCTTTTCAAAAACATTTCAAGGCAAATATTTACTTTCCATGAAGCAAATAGGATGAAACTTGATAACTTGTTGTGTTGCATTTGTTATTGTAAACTCAGCTACCCTCAATGAGAAATGAATAAAGGTTGAATGAATGAATGACAATAGATATAGATACTGTAGAGCGATAGATGGATATACTTTATTCATTCACAAGGGGAAATTACAGAAAAAATTGTATACTAATAAAATACCTTGTTTTCATACAAGGATTGCAACATTCACAAAACACAGCACTACACATACTGTCCTCAGTCTCATCTTTTGATCAAGCTGAACCTCACAGTGGTTCACTGCTGTTAATCACAGTGGCGCCAGTGGGGTGTCAACCCAGGAAATAGGACCACATCAAGTCACATAAGTTAAACTCACCTACTGGATGAACATCACACCAGCACATGCACATCCAGACGTGTTCTAATGGACCTTATGCACGAGGTAGCTCGTTTGTTCGAGGTAGTGTAGTCTGCCTCTAACCACTTAAGTCCTGAGTTAATCAGAAATCATAGTTTTAGAAAGTGGTCAATAAAATCTGTATCCAAACCCAAACTAAGTACTGATGAGAATTAAAGCAACACCAAAGAGTTTTTCGTGCCTTGAAATAATGTTTCCAAATCTGTAGGCTACTTAGATGAAATGAGACACAGTAAGAAGCTACAAATTTTACTTACTTCTATGTCGCAATATATCATACTTTCATAGAATCATGCCACAGACTCTACCTTGTCTGTGGATAAACAAATAGCGTGGAAAGAGGAAAGGTGCTTTAGTGTTGCTTTAACATAGGAGTAATTCTTTACAAATGATGACCAATGTTTTTAGTAATAGCTTGCAACTGGTTTATAATGGGGAAGGCAGCGTATTGCATAAATGGTTGTTACATACATGTATTTGGAGAGGCTTATTTACTATGAACAGACCATTTACAACTGTGTATAAAAATGCTTTACTTATGAGAAATAATGCATGAGCAATTATTAACAAATGAACAAACCTTTTACTAATAGTTTACAAATGCTTAACATGATGAATTGTGTGTAGTTATTATAAAGTTCAAATAATTGATTGGTGATTTACTGTTATGTTCCCTTGGGGATCAATAAAGTATCCATCCATCTATCTATCTATCTATCTCACAATGAAAACAACGAGGAAAAAAATCCAACCAAATTTATTTTGAGAAAAAGGAAAACCTCATTAATGAATAAATAAGTCGCTCTCAATTATTGCCACTCCTGCTTGTAATACCTTCTTAAACCTGCCTTTGCCTATAAAATAGCTTACAATATTCTCCTATGACACCCCATAAAGTTGGAGAATACAAAGCAAGGGATTTAAGACCATTCGTCTTTACAAAATCTCCCCAGATCGTCCAAATTCCTGGGGCTCTTGCGCTTTCTCCTCTTTGATCTCCTCTCCTCTCTCCTCTCCTCTATTTAGATCAGAGGATGGCGATGGCAGAAGCTTGATTTTGTGTTCAGTGAACCATTTTTGTTTTTTTCTAGAAGCTTGTTTTGGTTTATTGACCTGATGAATGATCCGATCATGTCCATTCATCCTCCAGACTTTCCCAGCAGTGTCCCTTCAGCCAGTGTGGTCTAATCACACATAGGCATTGCAAGATTTGAAGAGCTTTATAAGACCTTATTACATGTATCAATTTGCACCAATCAACACAACATTGAAACAAAAGTATAGTCCACACAAGACACATTTAAATCATTCAGTTTAGTTGCCAAGCCTTTGAAACAGTGCGAAAACATCTTTGTGGTCTAGTTGTGGGGATAAGGTTCAAATTAAGAGCATCCATCACCCTTCAGAGCTTGGCTGACTCCATGCGTGGACAACATTGTATATGACTGACATCTGCGTTATTCCCATTTAGCTGCTCCTTATTAGTCTCAGTTCTTTGGAAGTTCTTTGGAAATGGGACCTAATTCTCCCACAGTATAGCCAGTATAGGGCGCTACTTTTTTTTGCTACAGGGCGCCCCCTACAGGCAGTTAATCTGCACTAATTTTTGTACAAGGCCTTGTACGGTACATGAGACCTGCTGCCAGAGAATTAGATCACATTTCCAGAGAACTGAGTGTGTGTTTCACATCTGTTCCTCTCAGTTCTCTGGAAATGTCATCTAATTAGTGCGGATTAACTGACAGATGTGACGGCTAATTAACCCGGTGAACTCCCACTGAACTTCCACGGCCACAATCGAGTGCCAATGACAATAAACCGACTCAGTGTTCCTTACGCCGTTACAGTATGTGTTCACACAGCAGTACAACACTCACTTGCTTTGCTCAAGACTAATTTGTATGGTAGGAGCAGGTGTCACTCAGTCTCTTAGGTTTGTTTTTGAGAGTGCTAGACCAAACTTATATGTTTACTAAGAAAAGGAAAAAAGGTCGCACTTTGCATTTAAACATGTTTTTATTGCACAGACGCGTTTCGGCTTAGCGCCTTCCTCAGTGTGCAGAGTGCGACCTTTTTTCCTTTTCTTTGCTCAAGACTAATCCCAAACAAGATGACTATGTCCATGGAAATTCATGAATTGTTGATAGGGAAGTATATCACATGCAAATCACATAATGTTATCTTGGTATTTATGTTAAATAAATGTGAATGTTGACTATAGGCCTAGACTTCATGTGTGTTTTATTTAACTGTGCACCTTTCCATTAGTAATTTCGCTAAAATATTGAGCTAATTTTTCCTCTCAAAATATTGGTATGGAGTGGACATGACCCTGTGGTCCATATGCAAACCTATGCCCTTTGACCTCAGCACATCACTGCATACAAATCTGTTTTGACATGGACTGACATCTGCATTGTTCCCATGTGGGTCCCCTCTGGGAGCAGATCGAGCGAGCTGCTCCCTGCTTCTAATGTTTTCATTCAGTTCCTTGGAACTTTGGAAGCGTTGACTCCTCTGCAGCAGATGTTTTTATCTAAAGCGATTGCTTACGTAATTCTCAGGCGGAGATGTAAACACATTTTACACCCTGCTTTCCTCTGAGTGGTTTACTGGCCCAGGTTTCACATCTTTGGCGCCCCCTACAGGTGTTGTGTGTGTGTGTGTGTGTGTTTTACACAACAGTTGCAAGTACCACTCAAATCGTTGGCGCCCCCTACAGGTGTTTTACACTGTGTGTTTTACACAACAGTTGTAAGTACCACTCAAGGATTGCTTCCCTCTGTCCCTCCCCCCAGACACCATGCGTGCCTCTCAACATCCCTCCTCGATCCTCGATGCTCGGTCCTCCAGGCTCCTTCCCACTGATCTACAGTATCACACTAGACTATCCCATTCTTACCGCCCCATCATTCTCTATATAGATCAGTGAGGAGGAGGACCGAGGAAGGAAGGGAGGATGTATAAAAGATGAATGAGAGGCACCCTATCAAGTGTTAGACTTTGTTGCCTTTATTTGGACAAGACAGAGAAATAAAGCAAGAGGCAGGCAAGTGGGAAGGACAATTGGGGTGGGGTTGGGAAATGTCCGGGAATGGTTGGACTCAAATCTGGGTTCCCATGGTCACGTGGACACAAATAGAATAGAATAGAATATACACTTTTTTGATCCCGTGAGGGAAATTCAGTTCTCTGCATTTAACCCAATTTAACTGAATTAGTGAACACACAGCACACAGTGAACACACAGTGAGGTGAACACAACCCAGAGCAGTGAGCTGCCTGCCCAACCAGCGGCGCACGGGGAGCAGTGAGGGGTTAGGTGCCTTTCTCAAGGGCACTTCAGCCGTGGTGGACTGGTCGGGGATCGAACCGGCAACCCTTGGACTCAAACCTGGGGTTCCCATGGTCACGTGGGCACAAATGTGTTATGGGTGCTGTGGCACCACTGGTGCTCAACCACATGCTTAAAATCTGATTTGTTTGTTTGTTTGTTTGTTTGTTTGCTTTGTTTTGCACACAAACAGACTGCAAACAAATTCAATAATAAATAACAATAACAATAACAAAGTTTTTAAGTTGTTACTGTAATAGTTTGCTTGATTTCAGAAAAGATTCCCTGTTACCACTCCTGTGGATTAAGAATCACTCTGTCATTGGGGGAGCTTCGCTTTGTGAAAGGGTGCAACTCACTAAAGGTTTTGATTGGAGGAGAAGTTAAGTAGTGGAGAATCACACTCACTAATGCTCCACCACTGAGGGCTTTGATTGGACAAAGGTGAGAGGGTGCAACTCACTAAAGGTTTTGATTGGAAGAAAAGTTAAGTAGTGGAGAGTCACAGATGCAGATTATCTTGTACTATCTTGATTATCTTTGTCTGCAGATGCACACAAAAAATCCACGATTTTAGCACAAGTAACATGGTCATTTTTCTCAGAAACGCCTGTTGCGACAAGCGACTGGTTAAGCCGTGGAGAGTCACAAATATGGATTTTCAGTATGAACCGTATAGACAGATATGTATGTAGAGTTATGTGCATTAGTAGAATAGCAAAAATGTGTACATTTGAACATTTTGAGCAGTAGGTTTTAGTTATGTATACGTGTAATTACAGTATTCATGAATATAACTAGAGCACTATGGGTAGGATAGGGTGGGGCAATGTCTGGGGGGAGGGGGCTGTTGAGGGGCAAAATGGTGCAAAATGTCAGCCTCCTTGTTGTCTCTGTCAAGCTTGTATACTGTACAATACAAATCTAAGATAACTAGAGGATGATCGACCTTAGAGTACGACAGACACTACACTTACTGTACAGTACATCCAATACAAGATAGCTAGATGATGATCGACCTTAGAGTACAATAAATACTCTCACATAGAATATACCAACCTTAGAGAACAATAAATACACTTACATCTAGTACAAGATAACTAGAAGATGATCGACCTTAGAGTACAATAAACACTTTTACATACAAGATACGACCTTAGAGTACAATAAACATTTTTACATACAAGATATGACCTTAGAGAACAACACTTACTGTACATCCAGTACAAGATAGATAGCTAGAGGGCAAAAGTGCTGAAGTTTCAGCCGTGCATCGCACAAGGCATTCTGGCCTCCCTTTCAGCCTGCTCACAGCTATGCAAATATTTGATCACAATCAATCAATGACTCAGTCAATCAATCAATCAACCAATCAACCAATCAATCAATCAATCAATCAATCCATTTATCTATCTATCTATCCATTTATCTATCTATCTATCTATCTATCCATCAATCCATCTATCTATCTATCTAATGTACTGTAGATCTATAACGTTGAAAGTCGAATTGTCCATTACACATCATGGCGATGAATCCCGCTGCCTCCTCCTCTCTAAATGACAGTATGGCAGCAGGCACTGAGATGAGAGGAGATGAGATGGGCCTCCCTGCTCAGAGAGCCTCTCTGCACTCCTCCTTCTAGGAGGGCCACTTCTCCCCCTCCAGCCTCAGCCTCATCGTCTGATCAGGCTCAGCCCCATATAAAAGCCCCATACAAAAGCTGCGGCCACTGCTAGAGTTCGGCAGCAGGGGAGACATTCTGTCGGTGGGGGCCCAGGGTGATGCTAGGAGAGAGTGGACCCTACTGTGATGACCGCCTGACAGGACGACATTAGGACCATTATCCCGAAGAAAAGAAAAGGCACACACAAAGACACAACACACACACACACACACTCACACATACGGACTCTCTCCTTGTCCTCAAGGAGTTTACATGTCTAATATTTAGACATGTTTAGCTTTGTGGATGTGCGGCTTGGGCTGCTGCTCGTGGTAGCGGTTCTCTCCGGGCGGATTCGCGGTCAGGACACTGGTGAGTGTGATGATGAACAGCCTACTGCGCTGAGACTCCAGCAGAGTCCACTATTCTTCCTCTGTGTAACAGGTTACTTACTGTACACTCTTTTTTTTTAAAAAAGGTGCTGTATAGAACCATGCATGCTTTAAAGAACCCTTAGGTGGTTCCTTTGATAAACCCTTCAGAATGGTATAGAGAACCATTTAGGAGTGCCATATATGAAGCATGCAACAGAACCATCTGATGTACTGTATGATACTATATTCAATATTTACCTTTGCCGTGTTCTTTGCATTGTTCGTTAAAAGTACCAGTGTTGAAAACACTACAATATATGGGTTTTGCAGATTTCATTGGAGAATTGTTTTTTGGACAGATAAACAGATAATCACACCTGTCGTCCCCACCTGGCTGCAGCCAGTGTCATTTGAGTTTGTGCTCCATATCTGAAGCTCAGTTGAATCATAAGCAAGGCTTCTAGCCTATGTTGTCTCGATCTAGCTGTGTTTTATCAGTGGCATCTCTGTCTTCTTAGAGTTTGGAAGGAGGGTCTGTTAGCTTTTAGCTGATACATTTTGGAAGATAAGAAATTCCTTACTGCTGTATCAAGGTGATTCTTTATCATTATTATATCAAACAACATTTTCCATAAACATGAAGTTCTTTAGTCCAATATTTTATGGACAAAGAAGTTTGGATTCAACATAACCAACATCAAACCTGTGCACATCACCCCACATTCTACAATAGATTGCAGGACTGTAAGACACCTGCAATAACAATATGGTTGACAATGTGCACTGTGTAGAAAGTATTTTACTGAAATCCAGTGCATGATTTTAATTGAATAGATTTGTATGCATATAAAGTTTCTCATATGACGCATTAGCTTCTTCTTCTTCTTCTTCTTCTTTTTTTATAGTAAGTCGATATTATGGACCTGCATATTTGCACTTTAAATAAACTAGGCTATGCAGTATGCAGAACCAGAAGTATTAGCATACCTTTGAGATGAATAATATGTCTGCAAATGAACAAGTTGGATGAAGTCATAGTATTAAAGTATGAATTAAATACCTTAATTCTGTTGGAAGAACTGGCATAGGCCTAGGGTTGCTGAACCAAACAGCAAGCAATAATTCATGAAATATCCACTATCAAAACCTCATTGCACATCAAGTAATTAAATGTTGAACATTGACAAATATGTTAAACGTGATGCAGGGAGGTCTGTGTATGGGGGTGGTGGGTTGGAGGTTTATTTTATTAGTATATACTGCCATCATGTGGTAATTTAATGATACTGTAATTTATTTTTTCTCAGGATGAGGAACCCACATGATTGAAACTATAACTAGATTATGTATTTGCATATTTTGACAAATATTTTCAAAGCTTTACCTAAGAAAAATACACAACTCAGAAAACACCACACACTTCTTCAAAATCTATTTTAAAATGGTTTGCATCAAAACTCTACACATCTATCAATCATGTGTGTAATGTAGAGTTCTAGTGCCTTTAGTTTCTTGGCTTTTAAAGTGTGTTTTACAATTGATGACTTAGTGTAAAGCAGAAAATATGTTTATGTGTTGAATGCGTATGTCTATGTTTATGATGATCAGTGAAAACACAGTCAGACAAGACAATCTTTTTCAAGAAGATCATGTCCCAATCCCACCCCAGCTCTTTTTCCCACTGGCTTCCAGATTTAAAGGCAAACAAAGCTCCAGAAATATACCTCTTAAAAACCTGACACTAGCATTTACAGTCTCAACAGCCATCTTAAAAAAAAGACTGTACATACATACAGTATATAACATGTGTATGGGGTCTGTTGTGTTCCCAGTGAAACTGTTTAATGTAAACTGTTGTTGACCCAGTATGGAAGGTCTGATGTAAGTTTGAAATGAAGCTCTGACAGCCTAGGTACTGCAGATGTAAATTAGCCTGAGGCTAACTCTGGTACAAAACTCTATTTATTTATTTACTTAACTACAAAAAATACCACCAACATTGCCGGGTGGCAATTAAAGCTTCTATTCTATTTTGTTATATGTCCTTCCATTTTAATTAAACAATATTTTACATTTTGAATAGAAAGTCATTTCAGTAGAACTATAGTTGTTATTTGATTTATCAAAATATGCTATTTTATTGATATTACCTGATATACAGTATACAATTAGATTACATTCATTTTTTAGGTTTTTTTTTAAAAAAAAGAGATACTGTAGTGATTTGGAAGCAAACTTCACATGGTCTCTAACATATAAGATAGCCTATATAAATACATACAAATAAATAGCCCGGGGTCGCCTCTCTCTTCACCCCAGGTGCTCCTGGGTCCTGTGAGCACGATGGCCAGGTATACAGTGACGGAGATGAGTTTCGTCCAGAGAGGTGCACGCAGTGCGTATGCAGAAGGTCGAAGGTCACTTGCCTCGGAATTGAATGTATCCCAGTGGAGTGTGCCCACCCAGTCCTACCACCGTCCGAATGCTGTCCAGTCTGCCCAGGTAGTCTGGTATCACACAGTTCTACTGTATCACGGTCATGAGGATATTTTTGGGGCTTTTGTTTTTTGCCTTTATTGAATAGGATAATTGTAGTTGTTGGCAGGAAGTGAGTGGGAGAGAGAGATGACGTGGGGTCAGGAAATGACACTGGTCGAACTCAAACTCGTCCTTGTGGGCGTTTTTTGGCCTCATTGTGATAGGGGCGTAGTAGCCAATTGCACCACAGAGGCCCCTACTTGGTTCCTGATTCTTACCTGCAATTCAGACTGTTACTGTGTCTGACACTGAGAGAAAAGTGCCTCACACTCTTGCTCTACGTCAAAGTATCTATTGAGTGAGCATATCACTTTTTTTTTCTTTTTTTTTATCTCTCTCCAATTCAATGAACAATTCAATAATGAATAATGAACAGTGGTCAGCGCCTCAAAAAAGTCCTTAGTGTGTGCTACACTCTTGAGAAAACAGCACAACTTGTGTCCAGATATATAGGGACAACACAAATTGTGTTGTTTCCAACACACTGCTTTTGTCATTTGTTACACAATACAGTACAGAATGTGTTGAAAACAACACAACTTACGTTGTTTTTTAACACATCTCTGTGTCCAGATACAGCACCGTTTGTGTAGTTTCCAACACATTTGTTTTAAGAATGTACCTTCTATTGTCTGTCAAAAAGTCATTTCTGTCTCAGCTCACTAGCTTGTAGTAGCTTGTAGCAAAGATCATTAAAGGCGGAGCAAGATACTTCAAGAGAAGCCACTTCCTGGAACCCGAATCGCAAGAGGGAGGGGGGCAAAATCCCCCTTTATGCAGAGCTGTTCCATTGAAGTCTATGGACATGACACGCATGACACACCCCCTTTATGCAGAGGAAGTGATCCCCGTTTTGCGCCCATAGACATGAACTACGACGACGTATCTTGTTCCGCCTTAAGGATCTTTGCTTGTAGGTTATCTATTGCTGCCCTCTACACAAATACAACCATACCAATGTACGAGCACAACCAGAGCTGTTACTGTACGTCTATGGCTCTACGCACAACCGCTCATTAGTGCCCTCTGTTGAATAGTTATGAACAGTTCGCTGCACTACATCCTCAGACAGAACAGAGTGACACACACACACACACACACACACACACACACACACACACACTCACACACACACACACACACACACACACACACACACACACACACACACACACACACACAGAACTTGTATATGAGAGAGAGAGAGGGAGAGAGAGAGCAAGAGAGAGAGACCTATTCAACTTGAGTAAGAACAAGTTATTATAAGAAAGATGCAAGAGGTAGTATAGTATAATCAGTTTGAAAATATTCTAGTTCTGCCTGTGTGATGTAATGTGGGGTCTCTTTCAAGTATTTGCTATTGATAATACTGTAATTATGCTATTCTTATACACATCACTGTATTTAAGTATTATGGTACCATAAATGTAATTAGACCATGTGTCTTAAATTGTCTTTCAGATGGGGAAAAGGTCAGTGGACATTTTGGACATCAATTACAGAAATGACCTGTAATGTATCTCTTACTATTCACATTCCCTGTAGTTAAGTACCTACCTTCTGCACTTACAGAGTTATGGTTTGTGTTTATGGTTTTTGATTATCTGAAAAATGTATTGTTTTAAATGGATTATTATTATTATTATTATTATTATTATCATTGTTAATAATAATAAAAAAAATAGTGATATCATTTTTGCTTTTATATATTCAATTATTGTTTTTTTTAATTGATAGAGTAGTGTTTATAAACTGTAATTTCCTTTGGACCAAAGTGTTCCTCTCTTGCCAAAGCTGAAAAACATATGTCTAACCACCAAAATGTTGCTGTTTGATCTAGGTAATCGGACCACCAGGAGACCCAGTGAGTTTTCTTATTCTTCTTCCTGTTTATATTTCCTCATGGTTATGAAATTAACATGCAGACTGACATGGGAGAGAGGGAGCTGGGGAGAGAAGAGAGAGAGAGAGCAGAAAAAGAGCGCTAGAGAACAGGAGAGAAGTTGAGAGGGAGAGAGGGAGAGAAAGAGAGGGAGAGAGAGACAGAGTGTACTAGATATGTTCAAGTGGTCCGTGTGGTGCACCCGGTTATCTACTGTAGCCCAAATTGCACACACAGTACCTTGTCGTTTGTTGCGTATGGGGCTGAGCAGCCACAAATTCCCAAGATCTCAATCCAGCTGAGCATGTGTGGGATGGGCTGGACCAAAGCGGTAGATAAAACAGAGTGGCGACACTCCCATAGACTTCCATAGGAAAAAATGGCAGCGCTTTTTCCAGGCTATTTCCTCGTTATGGGGCTTTTGGAACTGTTTACAGCCAATCTCTTGGTCAGTAGTCAATGAATTAATTGATTACACCTTCCAGCAGCAGAAGTACATCCCACCCTCCTGTGATTCAGCCATTCAGCACAGGTTTTTTTGGAACTTTTGATCGTGGCGGCAACATCAGAGAGTGTCGCAACTCTCTCTTTCTATGGCTCTGGGCTGGACAATCAAGTCCAGGCCATGGAGGCCCCACCCTGCAAACGGCTTGGCACGAGATGCCACAGCTCACCCTCAGAGGTCTAGTGCCATCATGCCTCGATGGGTCAAGGCTGTTTTGGCGGCAAAAGGCCTGTGCATTATTTTGGCGTTCCTCACAACCATTCCTCAACCATTTCTATAGAGGTATAGCATGATGATACGTACCATCAAGGGCATTCAAACACTATATATGAATTCACATTTTTGTCTATTTAGCATACCCATTTTTTTTGAGCCCACAAAAAGGGTTGGAATAGCAAAGTTACCTTGTGCAAAACCAGAGATTCCAGTCATTGCAGGTGTGCACTGGCATGGAGAGAGTCTATATACCTATATACAAGTCTGGGTATCATCAAAATGAACTTGAAGCCATTATTTTCATATGATCTCTGACCCCCTTATCACCCCTCCATGAAGCTGACTGATTGAACCCCTCTCTGTCCACAACAGAATGCTAGACCGGCAATGACTATGACGTTTAGGGCCAGCCAATAGATATAGAGTGCTAGACTGGCAATAACTATGACGTATAGGGCCAGCCAATAGACATAGAGTGCTAGACTGGCAATAACTATGACGTATAGGGCCAGCCAATAGATATAGAGTGCTAGTGTGGCAATAACTATGACGTATAGGGCCAGCCAATAGATATAGAGTGCTAGACTGGCAATAACTATGACGTATAGGGCCAGCCAATAGACATAGAGTGCTAGACTGGCAATAACTATGACATATAGGGCCAGCCAATAGATATAGAGTGCTAGACTGGCAATAACTATGACGTATAGGGCCAGCCAATAGATATAGAGTGCTAGACTGGCAATAACTATGACATAGAGGATCCAGACATAGAATGCTCTATAGATCAGAGCTCTTCACCTGTAGCTGGTATGTGGTGAGCATTCTGGCACAAAATGGCTGCCATCCAGCACCCAGGTGGGTGTTGCACATTGATGGTGGTTGAGGTGAAGTTAAAGCTTGTATGTAATATTTATTTATATGTTGTTTATTTATACAGTATGTTTATATAACAGGGACAGTGGACACAGTGCATTACCGAGCCAGACTATAGCAAAGATGTTCATTCACATCTGTGGTATCTTGGTAGCAGTTGAGTGACATCTACAGTACTATGTTGTTGTTGTTGTTGTTGTTGTTGTTGTTGTTGTTGTGTGCTCATGTTGCTTGTGCCCTCCTGCTTTGTTCAGGGTCCACAGGGATTGTCTGGCCGATCTGGCATTCCAGGTGCCCCAGGCCAGGAAGGGCCTCGCGGACCCCCTGGACCCCCTGGAATGGGTGCGGTGAGTTACATACACAACACAGTCTTGATTGTGTGCACTTGTGTCTGTGTGTGTGTGTGTGTGTGTGTGTGTGTGTGTGTGTGTGTGTGTGTGTGTGTGTGTGTGTGTGTGCACGTAATTGTGTGCTTGGAGTTCAATTGTGTGTTTGTGTTCTGGTGTGCTTGTTTGTTTGTGTGCTATACTTGTTTGTTTGTGTGTGTATACTCTGTTGCCTCTACTGACTTTTGCATTGTTGTTTTTGTGTGATCATGTTATGACCTATGACCTCCTCTAGTTGTGAGAGATTGTGTCTTGTGTATTGCGTGACATTGTGTCTCGCTTAAAGTGACCAGATGTCCAAGACATGGGTGACATTTTCAGCTTGACTATCAATGTCATTGAAATACATACTCGTTTTATCTTAAAAATGGGGACATGGGTCGTTTTTCTATATTTTCCTGGGGACAGGCAACCAAAAACGGGGACTGTCCCCTAAAACCGGGGACGTCTGGTCACCCTAGTCTTGCTATACTCATCCACTGTTTCACATTGATGATTTATGTTTTGTATGATCGCGTTGGGACTGTTGCTCTCTATTGTCTGTGCTAAGATAAGGTGATAAGGTTTTGTGTCATGTATGACTGCATTCAACGTTTCAGCATTGTGTTCATGTTCTTGTGCCATGTGTGATGCCATTGCATGTTTCCTCTATCCTGCAGAACTTTTTAGCTCAATATTCAAAAGACTACGGCTCTTTCTCAGGAAAAGACTATAGCGGTGGAAAAGATTACGGTGGTGGAAAGAGTGGTGGTGGTGGTAGTGGGGTATGGAACCTTCCATTATTCCTCTTCTCATGCTGGGACATACAGTTTGTGCAGTGTACATTTAAACTGACTCAAGGGCCTTTCACACCGAGAACGATAACTATAACTATATACAAATATTGCTTGCTTGGATGCATGTGTTTGTTAGCACAAGGACTGGTCTACTACTTAAATCATGCCCCTCAGGTTGTGACATTTTAAGAAGGCCTGCAGCAGCTGATAGCGTAATAACAACCAATAATGTAATAATGGGCAATAACAAAATAACTTTTTTGACAACAAAGTAGTAACTTATTACATTATTGGCTGGTTATTGCATTATCGGCTAGGTTAAGGGAAAAAAAGTGAAGTGTAATAGCCGAAGTCAGTTATGTAATAATCATCTTATTGGAGGCCAAGAGGCGAAGGCATCCATAGTGTTTCTACCTTTTCTTTGAATTATTATGACCGCTGCACAGACACACACACACACACACACACACACACACACACACACACATTATTGATTCAGATATGTTATTCCATTATTGGCAAATTATTACAATATTGGCTTTATTACAATAACATTATTATGTTATAGGACGTTATTACGTTATTGGACGTTATGACATTATCGGCTGCTACAAGGCCCTTTACCAAGAAATGTGACCATTTTCACCGTTTCATTTATCTATAAAATGTGGTAAGGTCTCTCTCTGTCCGTCTCTGTCCCCAGCTTCCAGGTCCACCAGGCCCTCCTGGCCCTCCAGGTTCTCCCGGAGATGAAGTAAGAATTTTACTTTTCTCTTCCGTGGTCTGGGTAGGAAAACTGGTGAACGTGTTTCGTTAAATGCTGTCTTTTTTTTTTTTTTTTGTAATTCAGTTTTTATTGTGATTTTTCAAGTTGGATCATGTACATAATAAAAAAAGTTCTTGGTCACAATGTACATATTTTTACAATAAAGCTCAATGGTGTGGCTTAACCCCCCAATTACGTCTTCCAGGCAGCACTACCACCCAATCCTAACCCTAACCCTAACCCATGCCTAACCCTAGTGCCTTCCAGGCAGCGTTTACAGTAAGACAACGTTGGGGGCTTAAAACAATTTGAATTGTGTCTGCAAGCTACTGTACGCTGGCAATGAGCAATGATGCACGTTGCTTTTACCCTATACTGTATTCAATATTCTACATTGCACATACTGTTTTGCATTGCTTTTTTTTATCTTGGCTTCATAAACTAAAACAGAGTACCACAACAGAGAATCCGCGTACCACCAGTGGTGTCTGTACCACAGTTTGGGAACCACTTATCTACAGTACATGACACATGTTATTGTTTATTTGTTGTTTATGTTGTTGTTTTGTAACTTTACCTTCAGGGTCCCGGTGGCCCTGATGGCCCGAAAGGACCTAATGGCCTTACAGGAGAGCGTGGTCGCCCGGTGAGTGTCTCTAACTAGTCTCTTACCAGTGTGTGTGTGTGTGTGCATGAGTTGGGGTGTGTGTGTGTGTGTGTGTGTGTGTGTGTGTGTGTGTGTGAAGAGAGAGAGAGAGAGAGAGAGAGAGAGAGAGAGAGAGAGAGTACAGGTGTGTAGGTGTGTGTGCACAGTTGTAATGAGTGTTTATACATGTATTGTGTTGATAATTAAGACTTTTTCTAATTTTCTATTTTGACACTTGGTTTCTTCCTCTTCTTCACCATCATAATCATCATCGCTATCATCTGCTCCATCGTTGTCTTCTTCTTCTCCTTCTTCTTCTTCCTCTTCTCCTTCTCCTTTTTCCTTCTTCTTCTTTGTCTTCTTCTTCTTCTTCTTCTTCTTCTTCTTCTTCTTCTTCTTCTTCTCCTCATGCAGGGGCGTCCTGGTCCCCCTGGTCCTCCTGGCAACCATGGCGACCGTGGAAGTGATGTGAGCTCATGTTTGCTTGAACAATCCACACATGACATCTGTCAATACACATTTTGATTAGATGAATGTTAATTATTTATATTCATGTACATGATAAATAATTGTATGTAATAAAAGTGATAGTGCTGAAAATATGGTAACCTAATTCTATTACCCATTATGGTCTGCAGGGCAAGGACGGATCCGATGGCTTACGGGGTGGTGTAGGCCTCGTTGGTCAACAGGTATGCACACTTATGGACACACACACATAGAGACACATAGGCACACAGACACACACACACACACACACACACACACACACACACACACACACAGACACACACACACACACACACACACACACACACACACACACACACACACACACTCTCTATCTCTCTCTCTCTCTCTCTCTCTCAGACACACACACACACACACACACACACTCTCTCTGTGATAAATACAGAAAAAAAAAACCTCACAACAACATTAAATTACACAACAAGGCCTAAACGATGAGTTGCCCTCATCTCCGGATCACCAACTTGAACTGAGGTGTTAGGATCAGTTCTTGGGAATAAACGTCATTCCGTTGTGTCTGTACCAGGGTCAGCGTGGATATCCCGGAATGCCAGGACTTCCAGGCATGAAAGGCTACAGGGTGAGTGTGAGCTGCTGAAAGCCATTTCCATTTGTTGTGGATGTAGTAACCTTGACCTTGACCTTGACCTTGACCTTGACCCTTGACCCTTGACCTGGACTCTGCTGTCACACACGTTTGGGTGGTTCCTGCTGCAAATCCTGATAGCCTCTGACAGACAGACAGACATACACTCTTGACAGCCTCTGACAGACAGACACACAATATGTTAGAAGAAACACAAACTGTGTTGTCCCTATCTGGACATAGAGATGTGTTTAAAAAAAAGAAAAAAACACAGGGTGCCTCTCATTTGGTGTTTTATATACTCTCCCTTCCTTCCTCGATCCTCATCCTCACTGATCTAGATAGAGAATGATGGGGCAGCAACAATGGTCTATCCAGTGTTGGTTATAGATCAGTGGGAACTGACTGAGTAGACTAGAGGTCCTAACAGTATATAATTTGCTTTCTCAGGGAAGGAATGGCATCGACGGACCCTTAGGACTCCTTGGCCCCGCGGGACCGAAGGCAAGTGAACTACACTACTACGTACTGTACATCCACTTTAAGTGAACTTTTGGCCTCATTTCATGAGCCAAGCCCTAGCCGTATCAGTCAGAGCAAAGCAATGGAAGACCTGAGGTGCTTTCATATTTAACACAGTGGCAATTGGTAATTGCATTGTTGCCTTCGTGAAACTCACATCCAGTTCCTCTGTATGTTCGCGGAGAACTACTGTTCCTCCTCTGACTGTTTGCGATTGTTTGCAAAGTTTCACCGAAAACTCTATGGAAAACTGCTTGCAAGCATTTGCTAATATTCGCCTATGTTTGAATCCATGTCCGTATTCTTATTGATGTTACTGTCAGTACTTGAGATGCACTGATACAAGAGCGAACATTTTAGTATGAAGTACTACTGTAGTGTGCGCACTGTTTTCATGCATGTTGCTATGTGTTCATTGGTCATTCCAACAGGGCGAGCAAGGATTATCGGGAAACGATGGCCCACCAGGAACTCCGGTCAGTCTGAAATGTGAAGTCTCCCTGAAATTTCTATCAATTTCAGCCTGAACGCACGCCTTAATCCTAGGCGACATAAGAGACCAAATGTGGGGGCCATGTCCCTGGAGGAGCTCAGGGTTTAGCTCCTTGCTCAGAGGCACGACAGTGGCAGCCAGGAATCGAACCCATGACTTTCTGCTAACCAGAGGTGGACATCTCGGTTCTAGAAAGTAAAAGTCCTGCATATGTTCTTTCTACCTGTGCATTTAAACACAGATGATATTACTAATTACCTCATCTCATACCTGACTGCTAATTAGGATGAGCTGGTTTACTAAATAATTGGATCAAATACTGTACTTGGCAGGGCTTGTACTTTCTGAACCCAGTTCCATCTGCCTCTGTTGCCAACTAGCATGCTAGCTCAGTTCCCTAGTAGCTACAGTGATTTCTGCATTGTGTATACTGTAGGCCTCAGGAGGACAGTAACTTAATGTAAGTTAAACTAAACAAAACCATGTTAATACCATATTAACTGCGACTGTTTATTAACCTCATAGCTGAAGAAATTTAGCAAAGTCAATGTATAAGCTGTGGCTAATAGTTGGGAAATGACGGTGTACCTGTTGTTGTTCCCTGCCTGTTTGCATCTCTGAGCCCATCTCCTCTCTTGTCTGCTATATAGGGACTGCGCGGTGGCCCTGGGGATCTGGGCTTAGCTGGGCCCCGAGGGGAGACGGTAAGTGTCCGTCAGCGCACCTCTCTGTTCATTCAGACACACACTATGGGAAACAGAAGGTTTCTGTTTTAACATTCCTATGTACAGTAGAACGTTGAATGGGATTCTAAACCTTTGCGCTGGTCTCTGTGTCTTACTTCTTTGAAATTGACAGGGTCCTCGTGGTCTAGATGGTTCTCCAGGTGAATCTGGTCGACAGGTGTGTATTAATTTCTGTATAGTCAAGTCACCTTTATTGTCACTTTCTCCACATACTGTATACTAGACATGCTGAGGAATCAAAAGTGTGTTTCTCCCTATCCCACGGTGAAGAAGAACCAGTAAGGTTCAGCCAAACAGCTTTCTACAGCAACAGCACATACTGTACATTCTGTCCTGTGATTCATGTCTGTATTAGTACAGCTATCCTTGTTTGGTTTTAGATTCCTCGTTTTCATGTTTGACTGAGTTTAATATTGTTTGTCACATAGTTATTTTTTTGTGAGTTTATTTTTTTCTGAAATCACTGTAAACTTTATATCTGGGAGCCATATTGTCCTGCACAGAGTGATGTTGCGTTTTCTCTCCACAAGGGCTTACCAGGTCCGCCAGGACCCCCAGGGTTCAATGGGAGACATGGAAACAGGGTGAGTCAGACACACACACACACACACACACACACACACACACACACACACACACACACACTCAAAACTGACCCGGCCCCCAACCCCTAACCCCCCACTGTGATTGGTTTCCACTCAGGGTGCGCCGGGGGAAAAGGGAGACCCGGGGCCTTTTGGCGAGAATGGAGGCCAAGGACCGCCAGGAAACCGTGGACCAACAGGGCGGCAAGGAGAAAGCGTACGTGTCATGGGCTACGGGTGACTTCACACCAAAGATTCTAGAACAGAGCTCTGTTCTAGAATCTTTGCTTCAAACTCTTTTGTAAGGAGTGTATGGAATCAAACTCCCAAGCCCCCTGTCCATGCCCCCAGTGTAGCACAGTAACTGTGTGGCAGCTTTAGCTGTTGGCTGCAGCAACTGAAGGTTTATTCAAGGGGTGATACCAGAAGAAGAATAAATCTTCTAAATTTCACATTTACAGGGAAAACGGGGACGAGATGGAGAAGCAGGAACAAAGGGAGAACATGTGAGTTGAGGAGTTCACACATCTACTGTGTGTGTGTGTGTGTGTGTGTGTGTGTGTGTGTGTGTGTGTGTGTGTGTGTGTGTGTGTGTGTGTGTGCGTGTGTGCGTGTGCAGGTTTGCGTCTGTGTGTGTGTGTGTGTGTGTGTGTGTGTGTGTGTGTGTGTGTGTGTGTGTGTGTGTGTGTGTGTGTGTGCGTGTGTGTGTGTGTGTGTGTGTGTGTGTGTTGTGTGCTCATGTGTTTGATCTCTTTTGGCTCCTGTAGGGAGGTCCAGGGATGTCTGGATCCCCTGGTATGCCAGGAGCACGTGGGTTGCCGGGTGATATGGGAGGTTCTGGTGCTGACGGACCCAAAGGAGAACCAGTGAGTGGTTCATTACTAGCCTGTGATCTGTGTGTGTGAGTGTGTGTGTGTGTGTGTGTGTGTCTGACCTGTGATCTGTGTGTGTGTAGTAATGATCTCTCTCTGTGTGTGTGTGTGTGTGTGTGTGTGTGTGTGTG
This sequence comes from Sardina pilchardus, assembly GCF_963854185.1. Lineage (NCBI taxonomy): Eukaryota > Metazoa > Chordata > Actinopteri > Clupeiformes > Clupeidae > Sardina > Sardina pilchardus. The sequence goes on from NC_085015.1 coordinate 16,316,854, forward strand.
TGTGTGTGTGTGTGTGTGTGTGTGTGTGTGTGTGTGTGTGTGTGTGTGTGTGTAAAACTGATCTGTGATCTGTGTGTGTTGTACTGAAGGGCCTGAGAGGGGTACCAGGAAACACTGGGGACGCCGGACGTAGAGGAGATACAGTTAGTATGCCTCCCATATTCATCATCATCTGATCTAATCTTCTACAGTGATCAAATGCTCTTCTTTCAATGTGATCATTTTATTGTATGATCAGTGTTTTTCTGTCTTAGTTGTTTTATTTTTACTGTTGCCTATAGTATGTTTTATTATGGCCTGCCCTTTTAAGAACTGGCCAGGGACAACAGATGAAAATTAGCCCATGCGGCTAATTTTACAGTACCAAGACTGTTGATTAATGAGCACTGTCCCTATTAAATAAACAAACAAACAAACAAAGTACAACAACAACAACACTAATCTGTGCACAGGGTGCAATTGGACTGAGGGGACCCCCTGGACTGTCTGGGAGCGATGGGAAGCAGGGTCCTCCTGGCGAACAAGGAACCCAAGGACTTCCTGGAACCCCTGGGGGCAAGGTGAGTTGACCTTTAACCTCTGACCTATCAGTCAGTTTGATCTGTTGTGATGTTGTATTCTGTGGTGGCTACTGTACCATCTCACAAAAGACATAAAAAAAAACATATGTGTGTGTGGTTGGGGGGGTACTCTCAAGCAGCACTGGTGTGAAGATGAAATCAGCACAAAAGCGGAACTCGATGAACTCGGCGATGTGCTGATTCACGCCTGTTGGAATACTTCAGTCTGTGTCTGTGTGTGTGTGTGTGTGTGTTCATTCAAGTCAAGTCAAGTCAAGTCAAGTCAAATTTTATTTATATAGCACATTTAAAAGCAACAGCATTGCACCAAGGTGCTTTACATAGAACAAATAAATAACAATAATAATAATCATCAATAATAATAACAATAATAATAATAATAATAATAATACAATATTAGTAGGCAAAAGGATGGGCATTGCGATAATATTAATGAAACATAGAAACTAAAAATAAAAACAAATAAGAAATTAAAGAAAAGTTAAGAAGTTAACACAACAGTGGAGATAAACAAAAAGGAAACATTTGAGGGAGAGGTGGAGAGGTCAGGGAGTGTTAAAAGCTAGGGAGAAGAGGTAAGTCTTTAAGTTGGATTTAAAGCTAGTAATAGTGGGGCAAGATTTGACAGTATCAGGAAGGCTATTCCAGAGTTGGGGGGCATAGACAGAAAAAGCTCTGTCACCTTTGGATTTAAGTGAAGCAGAGGGAATAGAAAGAAGACATTGTGAGGAAGAACGAAGAGGTCTAGGAGGACAGTAAGGAATTAAGAGATCACAGATGTATTGAGGTGCTAAGTCATGTAAGGCTTTATAAACAAAGAGCAGAATTTTAAAATGAATTCTTTGTTCAACAGGGAGCCAGTGAAGTTTAGCCAACACAGGTGTAATGTGGTCATGTTTCTTAGATCCAGTTAGCAATCTTGCTGCAGCATTTTGGACAATCTGGAGTCTGTGCAGGGTTGACTTAGTTAAACCTACATACAGTGAGTTGCAGTAATCAAGTCTAGATGATATGAAGGCATGTATAAGGACTTCTAAATCACTGTAGGAAAGACAGGACTTAAGTTTGGCTATTAATCGAAGCTGGAAAAAACTCCCTTTGACCACACTGTTGACTTGCTTGTTAAAAGTCAAAGCAGAGTCTAGGAAAACACCTAGGTTTTTAACAACACTGTGGTGGTTAACAGACAAAGGGCCAAGAGCCTTGCTAAGAGTGTTGACAGAGTTTGATGGTCCAAAAATGATCACTTCTGTTTTATTTTCATTAAGCTGTAAAAAATTGTTAGCCATCCAATTCTTAATGTCACTGAGACAAAGAAAAAGGTTGCTCAATGAACAGGAATTTTCAGGTGCCACTGGTATATAAAATTGGGTATCATCCGCATAGCAGTGGTAACGAATATTGTGACGGCTAAAAATGGACCTTAAAAATTCACACCTGATTTTTTTTTTCAGGGAGTTGATGGTATGAGAGGACCCAACGGTGGCCAAGGAATTATAGGGAAACGGGTGAGTGATGTGTTGGAGGAGGAGGAGCAAGTTTAGTATTTTAGAATTATTCATACTAGAGCGATGGATAGATGGATAGATGAATGGATGGATGGATGGGTAGATGGATGGATGATGGATGGATGAATGGATGGATGAATAGGGGCAGCCGTGGTGTACTGGTTAGCGCATCGGGCTTGTAACCGCAGGGTTGCCGGTTCGATCCCCGACCAGTCCACCACGGCTGAAGTGCCCTTGTGTGTTAGGTGCCTTGAGCAAGGCACCTAACCCCTCACTGCTCCCCGAGCGCCGCTGGTTGGGCAGGCAGCTCACTGCTCTGGGTTGTGTGATTCACCTCACTGTGTGTTCACTGTGTGCTGTGTGTTCACTAATTCGGTTAAATTGGGTTAAATGCAGAGAACTGAATTTCCCTCACGGGATCAAAAAAGTATACATTCTATTCTATTCTATTGGATGAATGGATGGATAGATCAATAGATGAATGAATGAATGAATGAATGAATGACTGGATGGATGATGGGTGGTTTGATTAACTGATTGATTAGTTGATAAAATAGTTGGTTGATGGGTAGAATGACAGATAGATGAAAGGGTGGACTCTGCAATTTAGTGAACTTGGTTTTAAAACTTCTTGAAAATACATGACACTCAATCTCTGTATCTCCCGTCTTTCTCTCTCTCTCTTTCTCTCTCTCTCTCTCTCTCTCTCTCTCTCTCTCTCTCTCTCTCTCTCTCTATTTCTCTCTCTCTTTTCTCTTTCTATTCTCCCTGCTCTCTCTCTCTCTCAGGGTGATCCTGGAGGCCACGGCGGACCCGGTGAGAAGGGAGACAACGGCCCGCCAGGAGACCAGGGCACCAGAGGGGACCCGGGCCCCAATGGAGACAGAGTGGGTCTCACTTCGCTCACTCACTCCTTCATCTATTCATTCATTCGTTCATTCGTTTATTAATTAATCATTGATTCATTTGTTCATTGCGCGCGCGTGTGTGTGTGTGTGTGTGTGTGTGTGTGTGTGTGTCCGTGCGTGCATGTATGCCTGTGTGTGTGTGTGTGTGTGTGTGTGTGTGTGTGTGTGTGTGTGTGTGTGTGTGTGTACGTGCCTTTCTGTGTGTGTGTGTGTGCATGTATGCTTCTCTGTGTGTGTGTGTGTGTGTGTGTGTGTGTGTGTATGTGTGCGTGTATGTGTACATGCATGTATGCCTGTGTGTGTGTTTGTGTGTGTGTGTGTGTGTATGTGTGCGTGCCTTTGTGTGCGTGCCTGCATGTATGTCTGTGTGTGTGTGTGTGTGTGTGTGTGTGTGTGTGTGTGTGCCTCTGTGTGTGTGTGTGTGTGACTCAGGGACTCCGTGGAAGTCCTGGACCCCCTGGACATGATGGCCCCACTGGCCCCTCTGTAAGTAAACAAGTCTATGTGTTAAGTCAACAAGTCTATGTGTTAAGTAAACAAACCAATGTGTTAAGTGAATAAGTCTCTGTGTTAAGTAAACAAGCCTATGTGTTAAGTGAATAAGTCTGTGTGTTAAGTAAGCAAGCCTATGTGTTAGGTAAACAAGCCAATGAGTAAACAAGCCAATGTGTTAAGTAAACAATGTGTTTTAGTAAACAAGCCTATGTGTTAAGCAAACAAGTCTATGTGTTAAGTGAGCAACTCTATGTGTTAAGTAAACAAGTCTGCGTTTAAACCAACGTTGAGAAGTAATAAAGGTGTAATATTGATTGGCCTCAGGTTGTTGGTAAATCAGGCAGGACATGCACGCTAAGTAATGTTGAGAAATGGGCTCTTCCAACATTGCATCCTCCATGCAGAAGGAAATATAGTTTTCAGAGAAATGGTTTGGTTGTTTTTACCCTCACCCACTAATAGGGAGAACGTTATTACAACCGTTCACATAGATTAAAGTAAAAAGTAGGCTATTGGTCTGAAGAAATGTTGTTATTACCTCTGCAAGGAGGTTATGTTTTCATCTGGGTTTCTTTGTTGGTTTGTTTGTCTGTCTGTTTGTTCACAAGATAACTCAAAGGTAGGGGTGGGGGTTTGTGGGTTGTGGACTGGAAAGATTGTGTTGGAACTCTTAATGAATTGTATGTTTTGCATTGTGGTGAAAAAGTCAATAAAAAGATTAAAAAAAAAAAAGTTATGGATGGATTTCGATTAATTGTTTTGATACTGTATGTGTCGTCTGGTCTGACAGGGACTCAGCGGTCGTCATGGGGGACCGGGACCACCTGGTCATATTGGACAGCCCGGCTTTCCTGGTGTCATGGGTCCTCCGGGAGAGAGAGGAGGAAATGTGAGTGTTCCCTCAGACACACACACACACACACACACACACACACACATATAGCACAACACAAGAGAGAGAGGAGGAAATGTGAGTGTTCCCTCAGACACACACACACACACACACACACACACACATATAGCACAACACAAGAGAGAGGAGGAAATGTGAGTGTTCCCTCAGACACACACACACACACACACACACACACACACACACATATAGCACAACACAAGAGAGAGAGGAGGAAATGTGAGTGTTCCCTCAGACACGCACACACACACACACACACACACACACACACACACACACACACACACACACACACACACACACACATATAGCACAACACAAGAGAGAGAGGAGGAAATGTGAGTGTTCCCTCACACACACACACACACACACACACACACACACATAGCACAACACAAGAGAGAGAGGAGGAAATGTGAGTATTCCCTCAGACACACACACACACACACACACACACACACACACACACACACACACACACACACACACACACACACACACACACACACACACACACACACATATAGCACAACACAAGAGAGAGAGGAGGAAATGTGAGTGTTCCCTCAGACACACACACACACACACACACACACACACACACACACACACACACACACATATAGCACAACACAAGAGAGAGAGGAGGAAATGTGAGTGTTCCCTCAGACACACACACACACACACACACACACACACACATATAGCACAACACAAGAGAGAGAGGAGGAAATGTGAGTGTTCCCTCAGACACACACACACACACACACACATAGCACAACACAAGAGCGAGAAGAGGAAATGTGAGTATTCCCTCAGACACACACACACACACACACACACACATATAGCACAACACAAGAGAGAGAGGAGGAAATGTGAGTGTTCCCTCAGACACACACACACACACACACACACACACACACACACACATATAGCACAACACAAGAGAGAGAGGAGGAAATGTGAGTGTTCCCTCAGACACGAGGAGCTTTTTGCCTGATATTTGCCTGATGAAGACCCAGCAGGGTCGACACGTTGCTTTTTCTCATTAAACAGGAGCAATTTATAATTGTTGCGGACATTATATTACTTTCCTAAGCTACTCTCTATTTGTCCTGCACCTGCCTGCAAGGTGGGATGTGCACATACTGTAGCTACTCTCCTTGAACGTTATTCCCTCAGACACACCACACACCTCATCTTACTGCAAGTAGAGTTCAGACAAAAGAATCGCGACGAGACGAGCTGCGGCGTTCTAAAACCCTGCAACTGCGACTAGACATGTTCGATGCTTTGCGACGGCTTGCAACTACGTGCACCATTTAATTTACACCGCTGCAACTTGGTCTTGACGCATCGCAAATCTTTGATGTGTATTGTCCCGCCTGAGTCATTGTCAGGCGGGACACAGGCGTTGTACTCCTCCCTGCCACGGATTGAATCAAACCTGTAACAAAATTGGGAGACAGCATGAGAGGCATGAGAGTATGTAAGTATATATTTACAGATAAACTTGTACAGTAGATCTACTAAAAAGTAGATGCACCGCATAGCGGTACACAATATGACCGCCGCTCAGTTCTCTCCAAAACGAATTACGCTTGTCATGCCCACCAAGTTAGATGTGCCCCGGTGTTACAGTGTCCTGGGAATCTTTGACCAAAAATTCAGAACCGATGACGAAAAAAAAAAAAAAAAAAGTGACAACTATATGACCGCTTCGCTAGCTACGCTAGTGGCTGTCATAATTAGGTTCAACAGAAGTCCTGAAGTCTCCACAGCCATCTGGCATGCTAGCAACACAGGGCAGGCAGAGCATGCTTGGAGGAAGTGTGAGAAAGGCAGAACACTGCAGCAGGCTAAGTTTTAAATCTATGCAGCTGATGACCAGTCACTCTGTGACTAATCCTGCATCACACACACCCATACACACACACACACACACACACACACACACACACACACACACACACACACACGCATAGCACAACACAAGAGAGTGACAATGCATGTGACAAATAAACATCCTTGTATCCTTGTGTCCTGTCGTAAACACTGCCCCAACACTCTATTTATTTGTACTCCGCAGGGTGAAAACGGGCGACCGGGAGAACCGGGAAAACAAGGCACTCAAGGAAATCCTGTGAGTGAAACTGAATGTCCCCAAGACGCCATTTCCTTTGTCTGTCTACTTGAAGGTGACCAGATGTCTGAGACCAAAACCCGGGGACATAATCCCAAAAATGTTTAGTTTGACTATCAATCTGATTGAAATACATACAAGTTTTATCTTCAAAAAACGGGGACATAGGTCATTTTTTTCTTGTATTTTCCTGTGCCCTGAATCCCCGGACGTCTGGTCACCGTAGTCTACTGGAAATCTTGCTAGGCCCATCCACCTATGGAAAAACGTTGAATCAATACTTAGAAACATAGGAGAAATGTGATAGCAATGTATTTATATCCGTGTCATTCACATGGTATCCATACAGGGCTGTGTGAGATGAGCACGTGTCGTGTCCGTTCGGGATGGGTCACTGTCCTGTTTTTTCTTCCAGGGTCCTCCAGGGGCGGACGGGAAAAAGGGCGGACCTGGAGAAAATGGCAAGATTGTATGTTTACATTTACGTTGATGTTTATGTTTATGTTTATGTTTTGAAAGTGGCACAGTGTCAGAGTCAGTGTCAGAGACCTATTATTAGAGGTCATTGCGAGGTGTGTCTATAGGTCCATGTGTAGTGTGTGTGTGTGTGTGTGTGTGTGTGTGTGTGTGTGTGTGTTTGTGTAGTGTGTGTGTGTGTGTGTGTGTGTGTGTGTGTGGGTGGGTGGGTCTCTGTGTGTTTGTGTGTGTTTGTGTCTATGCGATCATAGAACCATACATTTTTGCCGCATCGGGAGATTGCCAAGAAAAGATTCCTCCAAAAAAATCTGACGTGCCAGAATTTTGGTCGTGGAACGTCACTGAAAATAAATTGCTAGTCGTTGAATATGTCACATTACAGGACACGTTCCTACTTCTGCCTCTATTCCCAACCTTTCATGTTTCATGCAATTTTGTCGGCTGCAACAACATTGTGTCAATATCTGGCTGAAATCATGTAATCTAACCCAGCTGGTTGAAAGTGGCTAGAAGTGTGCATGTTATGAAGTGTTTGGACAACTATGCAGTTATTGAGTGTGCATGTTATGAAGTGTTTGGACAACTATGCAGTTATTGAGTGTGCATGTTATGAAGTGTTTGGACAACTATGCAGTTATTGAGTGTGCATGTTATGAAGTGTTTGGACAACTATGCAGTTATTGAGTGTGCATGTTATGAAGTGTTTGGACAAGTGTGCAGTTGCAGTATTGAGTGTGCATGTTATGAAGTGTGCCGTTATAAGTATTAGGTTACACTTTACTCAAAGGTATCTACGTACAGTAAGAGGGATATGTACGATGGCTCTGAGGCGCAAACTACAACCACAAATTGAAAACCACAACCAAGCTAAAAACCACAACTGCAAATCACAAACCTCAGCTGCATTTCGAAAACTACAACTGCAAATCAAGAATCACAATGACATTATCACATTATTAAACAAACAAGTCATAAACATTTATAAGTTAAGTGTCATTTGTTTTTTGTCATGACAAGTTAGGTTTAGGCTTAGAGTTCATGTGTTCATGTAAATTGTAGATACCTTCAAGTAAACATTGATATTATATTAATGTTATATAACATTATTAGTATTGAGTGAGTTTACAGTAAATCTCTTTCCCACAGGGGCCTAGAGGGGAGACAGGAGATCCAGGTGGCCAAGGACCATTAGGACCAGCGGTAGGACACATACACACCAGCACAAACACACACACACACACACACACACACACACACACACACACACACAAACACACACATAGTTTATTCTTCTTGTTGCTTTGACTGACATGCACATTATATGGTGTGTGTCCAATAGCACTGTAGCAAACCTGAAACTACAGCACGACACAAACATAACAGTCACAACATCTATATGCCTTGACAAAGTTAGGTTGACTGGATTCTATTTTATCTTATTTTTTTTATTATTATTAAATGCCATTGATCAATCTTTCTTTCTCTCTCTCTCTGTTTAATTCTCTCTTCTCTGTCTCACTCGCTCTTTCTCTCTCTCTTTTCTTCTCTCCATCACTCTGTTTTCTTCTCTCTCTCACGCTCGCTCTCTTTTCTCTCTTTCTCTATAACGCTCATTCTTTCCTGCCTCTCTCTCTCTCTCTCTCTCTCTCTCTCTCTCTCTCTCTCTCTCTCTCTCTCTCTCTCTCTCAGGGTACTCCAGGGCTTCGTGGGTGGCCAGGCGACAAAGGAGACACTGGCGATACAGTGAGTTCAGTACCAGACCAAAATCCATGTGATGTTGAGACCTGAATTGCCATTCAGCCTAGCACTGAACACAACATTAAAGTAACACAATACTGGCCCCAGCCGTGGCGCAACTGGCTGGGGTACCTGCACCGCACGCCGGCGACCCGGGTTCGATTCCCGCCCCGTGGTCCTTTCCGGATCCCACCCCAGCTCTCTCCCACTCGCTTCCTGTCATTCTCTCTACTGTCCTGTCCAATTAAAGGCATAAAAAAAGTAACACAATACTGTTCTTTTGGCGATGACCTACTGTATGCCTGTGTGTGCCTACAACGGTATATGTTACACTGACGTATGCCAAGGTGTGCGCAGATTGTTTGATTTTACACTATGAAATCGAGTAGGATCATGATGACACATTTAGTTGTTTCTTTTGCAAACTAGATAGCTACTGTTGAGGCCAAGGAGCATACTGTACATATCAATCCTTCCGTGATGTCAAATGTTGATACTCTTCTCTCTCCAGGGTGAACCTGGCGAGGACGGAAAATCAGGACCTGGTGGAGGACCGGTGAGTGAAACTTATAGTAATACCAGTAATTAACACTAATTAAACCTAGTGATAAAGATTGATTGATCGATTGATTGATTGATTGATTGATTGATCGATTGATCGATTGATGGATTATTTAGCCATTCTTGGCTTAGCATTCTACATACCAAAATGGTGAGTATGAGTAGGCCGTCATTTGTATTCGGAGAACTTTTGCAATATAGGCAAGTAAGAACCGATGATATGCATTGATGATGATACAAGATGTGCGTGAATAAAACTGTGTGTACGCAGCAAATAAATCCTATTGTTCTGTTGAACTTCCCACAACATGTTGTGATTTTACAGCCCACTGGCTACTGTACATGAGCTCTAACAACAGATGTGTAATGTTCTGCCTCCCAGGGTGATATTGGAACCCCGGGTCCAGCAGGACCTGCTGGTTCTCCAGGCGGGGTGGGCCCAAAAGGAGCCGACGGCCTACCAGCGGAGAATGGTGATAAGGTACCGTGCTGTGCTCATACACACCTAAACATATTCTCATCTATTTGACGTGATGTGTTGCATAGGCACAGTGTGTGTAACTGAGTGTATTTGTCCTACATTGTACGTATCGCATGGCGCCATTTTGTTAGTATAGGTTGTTGTTGGTTTGTGTGTCTGTGGTCTGTTTAGTCAAGGTCCTGTTTGTATACATGTTAGGGTCATGGTTTGAATTAGTGACGACACTGATGAATACAAGACAGACGAAGGAAAAGGGAGACTGATGATACATCATCCCATGCCACACCATTGCACATTGTCCTCCATCTCTCATCTCCCTCTTTCTCTTTCCCTCTTTCTCTCCATCTCTCCCCTCCCTCTTTCACTCTCCCTCTTTCTCTCCATCTCTTACCTCCCTCTTTCTCACCATTGCCCACCTCCCTCTTTCTCTCCATCTCTCTCCCTCTGTCTCTCCATCTCTCACCTCACTCTTTCTCTCTCCCTCTTTCTCTCCATCTCTCCCCTCCCTCTTTCTCTCTCCCTCTTTCTCGCCTTTGCTCATCTCCCTCTTTCTCTCCATCTCTCCCCTCCCTCTTTCTTTCTCCCTCTGTCTCTCCATCTCTCCCCTCCCTCTTTCTCTCTCCCTCTTTCTCTCCATCTCTCACCTCCCTCGTTCACTCTATCTCTCCCTCCCTCTGTATCTCTATCTCTCTTTCCCACTTTCTTTCTCTTTCTCATTCTTCTCTCTTCCCTCCATTTCCTGTCTCAACGCAGGGACCCAATGGTCCCCCAGGTGTTACTGGTGCGCCCGGAGAGAGAGGAGCGCAGGGATTGCCAGGAGTGGACGGCGGTGTTGGTCTCATCGGTCTGAGAGGAGCTAGGGTGAGTCCATCACGTTTGCGAGGTCAAAGGTCAAGATCAAGCAGCCAAGCTACACTTTCTGTCCGGCTTCTTTAGGCACATTTTTAACATTCGAGCAGTAAATCCACGCTTGAATTTCACATGAAATCCTCTAAAGATTCTGAGAGGAGCTATGGTGAGTTCATCACTTTTGAGAGGTCAAAGGTCAAGGTCAAACCAAACTACATTTTGGAGGGAGAAAAACTGTGAAAATAACTAGAGTCAAATGAGTACAAAATCTCAATGTTATTTGCCAAAGGGTCTACTTAAGGCCAAAATAACAAACCAACTTGCCAACAAGGTAAACTCACTTACAAGCTCCCTAACAGTAGCTGGGCTTCAGTCTGACTTCTTGAGTCTTAACATTCAAACAGTAAATTCACGCTTTCACAACTAATTTGGCTAACTGGCAACAAAGCCGGGTATGAAAAAGAGCATCCCAGAAAGGCAGGGTCTCTTAAACCCAATTCACACCAAAGATTCCCGAGGCGACGAGACAGAGCTGCAGCCTTATAAATTAGAAGTTGCACGTAGTTGCAAGCCGTCGGGCCCGTCGCAGAGCATTCAACATGTTTAATCGCAGTTGCAAGGTTTTAGAACGTCTCGTCTCGTCTCGTCGGGAATCTTTGGTCTGAACCGTACTTCAGAGGTAAAGATGTACTGTAAGGTGTTCACGCTCTGTGTAAACCCTGTGTGCACAAATGGCTTGCGATTTGTCTGTTGTCACTCAGGGAGATCCAGGGTCCAAAGGTAAAGATGGCAAACCAGGCAAGGACGGAGGTCCCGGTCAAGTCGGCTTCATCGGGTTCCCAGGCCCATACGGTCCACAAGGTTCTAAGGTTAGTCCCGCCTCTCATGTTCCATTCACACACAACGTCAAAGAGCAAACGCTTTACTTGTTTATTTTCACAAAAACGTGTATTTATTTTTTGAGTTTCGTGTATTTGACAAACAAAAACAATACGACAAGGCATAAAACAGAAGGCTTGTTTGAATTTCACGTGCCCCCTTTAAGCGACCTTACACTGACAGACTTTGACAAGATTTGGGAAAGATTCTTGAAAGATTGTAGTCTTTTAACTAATGCCCCACCCTCATTCAAGCTTTACTCAAAAGGCTACAATCTTTCAAGAATCTTTCCCAAATCTTGTCAAAGTCTGTCAGTGTAAGATAGGCTTTACACAGCGAAATGCACTTAAAGTTCAAATGTAATGTGTTGCAGGGTAAAACGTTTTTAAGAAATGAATGCAGGTTCCCTCATGATCTGTTTCCTGTGTTCCGTCTCATCATAGGGTGAAGATGGGCCCACGGGTCCTGATGGAATCCCAGGTCCTGGTGGTCGACCTGTGAGTCAGCCAAGCACCTCATTGGTTTTCCTACAGTATATACAGTAAATACTGTATGCTGTATTATATACTGTATAGATAGATAGATAGATAGACAGATAGATAGATAGCCTTAGATACTGTAGGTATACTCTATTAATCCCTAAGGGGAAATTACAGTGTTTCAGCAGCTATACAAACACAACATCCAACATATACATACAAACATACATAAATTAAATTATTCATATATATATATATATATGTATATAATTGCAGGGATAGTTCCCTGGAGTAGACGTCAGAGTTCAGAGTATTCAACCAATGCAATGTTGCCATAACAAAATGTAACAAAGTCAGATCTCAATCCAGCTCTCTTGATTCAACAGGGCAAGCGTGGCAATCACGGACGTCCGGGAAACCCAGGGTTCCGTGGTACTCCTGTAAGTTTGACCGTCAAAGTTCAGATTCCAGTGGTCTAACTGATGCCAACTGATCAGTGCTGTGCAAGCTTCTATGTAATGTCATGAGAGAGAGTTAATCCTCTTTAAAGGGACACTTCACCGATTAGCATTAAGCTTTGTATCTTTAGAAAACCAGTCATGTTTTTGAATGGTCATGCATCATTCCCTCAGTTTGCCTTGAGATGGGAGAAATACGGATTTCAATGTTGGACTTCCTGCTTTCAATGATGTAAAAAATAATCGTTTTCATCATTGAAAGCAGGAAGTCCTATTCGTGGGTTTCATTGAAATCCATATTTGGTCACGGAGGCTAACAGGCCTGGTGCTTATGGTAGAGTTGTGTTCAAGTTCCTTGAACAGAGGCAAACATGCATGGTGAACATGTTTTACATGCATTGCATACATTAGTACGATTCTGTCTAAACGTTCCATCTCAACAGTGACTATCTGTCCAACTCCCAACACATCATCCGCAGAGAACTGCCTTTTCAAACGGTTTGCGAGAGCTTGTGGAAAACTCCAGGCAAACAAAAAAAAAAAAACTGTTTCCAAACTTTGGGAAACGTTCGCCTATGTTTGCAAATCTGAACATGCCTCTGTATTCTATGACACTGATCGGAGGGGAGTCCCAGCCAGCAGTTCCAGTGGCCAGGCAGCTAACAGCGCTACACTCTGGGGACATTCATTCTCCCGTAGTGTAGCACTGTAACTCCCTAGCTGCTCTTACTGTAGCTGTTGGCTATTATTTTTTTCATACTGACAGTGCTCTACTAAGTGACCTCAAGAAACAGAGATCGATGTGAAAAGTTGAGTTTTCCTTTAAAATAAAGAAAAGCATAAAAGAAATCCCAAACAAACAGGAACAACAGGGGGGGGGGAATGGAGGACCGGTGAGAGTCTCTGAATGAACGTGTCACTTCTGTTTCTCCAGGGTGACCGTGGTAACGATGGGCCCAAGGGTGGACCAGGATTAAAGGGGCCTCAAGGTGATCCAGGCACATTTGGTGACCAGGGTGAAGATGGAGAACCTGGAACTCCGGTAAATCCGGAGTCTGTGGATACAACATTATTATTTTTCATACTGGCGAATAGTCATACTGTACCTTTGCTTTTAAAACACAGTATGCCATCTTTAGCTTTTTTTTATGTTTTTTAAGTATTTTTTTGTTGGTCATGTCTAAGCTATCTTTGCTCAAACAGCTAGCTAGCATTACCACCTTCTTATAATCAACCATTCCTATAAGTACACCATGTCATATCTAAAGTCTACTGCTTGGGTTTATTTTCAATTTACACACACAGTCCCAATGAAATGTGTCACAGCTGTGAAATTGTTTGTGTCTGTTTGTGTGTGTGCGTGTGCGTGCATACATGTGCACATTCAATCCTTTTAGGGTCCACCTGGTTTGATGGGAGCCAAAGGACTCAGAGGTTCTCTTGGTGAACGTGTAAGAATCAACACTATTATTCCACGGATAAAAGGGTCACACGTCATTTTAATACAGTGCTTTCCTAGTTCCACAAGTCTCATCATTCATTCATTGATTGTGTCTCCTTAGGGTCCCAATGGCCTCCCTGGACTTAATGGAAGAATTGGACTTCAAGGCAATCAAGTTAGTGTTTCTATACAATCATGCTACATAGCTAGCCTGGCTAACACCTACCACTTCTCAAATGGGACGTGGTCTGGAAACCAGATGTTCATTTTCTCGTATTTGAAAAAATGCCCAGATCCGTTCATTGGGCGCCACGGATGTCTATCAAATGCGCATAGCTCACCCAACTCGTCGAACGAGGACGCATGAAGTGCCCCCGCGCGTTCATATGCAACGCTAAGGGCTGCCATTGACATCAGTGTAAATCCTTTGGCGTCGAATGTAGACGCAAGAAGGCAACGGAAACTTCTCGGATGTTCTGTGATTGGTTACCAACATTAGGCGAAAATTTGGATGTTAGTGTCCAGACTGCCTTAGCAGCGTGAGAGAAATAACCGCGCAAGGCAGGATGGGAACACCCAGGCTACTACATAGCTTGAAATCTACTCAAAGGGGACAGTACGTGACCAGGCGTGGAATTGAGGGTCGCAAGTGTGTTTTGAGGCATTTTGAGTTATTCACAGATTCTGAAAGTGTAGGTTTTAAGCTTTCTAACAATGTCTTACACATGGAAGATTTTGTAGCCACTTTAAAGTACAGTATACACATCTCAAACCTACAAGCTGAGAATTTAGCCAAGAAAGGTTGGCTACTTTCTCCCTGAATCCATGGGAGGGGAACACAATGGTCCTCATTTGCATGACATTAAGATCAACCCTCTCCCCTGTCACGGTCACGGTCACTGTCACTGTCACTGTCACTGTCACTGTCACTGTCACTGTCACTGATCTGTCAGCCTGCAGTGCAGAGTGTATTGTAGTGGTCTGAACCAGACACATTATGTCCAAACAAAATGACTCCATTTACAATACTGGCATCGTTACTACCTTCTAGGGTGCACGTGGTGATGCAGGTGAACAAGGAGAAGATGGCGTAGCTGGTCCCAAAGGTGAACCAGGCTCTCAGGGACTTATTGGACCTCCGGGAAACTCTGGACCCCGGGGGCCCCCAGGATCCCCTGGAGAGAAAGGGCCAGATGGAGGAATGGGCAAAGATGTGAGTGTCACATTTAGTTTCTAATTATATTTGATTTATATTTCATAATTTTATTTAAACCTAATGGCTTAATTTACATATAGATGTGGTGTGTTTTGAAGAACATGTAACATCACAATTAAAACACTAACAAAAAATAAACATCAACATGAATATATTTAAGAGAGAGTGACCGTTACACCTTGTCCTAACCGGACGAGATATGAGCGGACATTAGCGATAAAATCCGTTTAGTTACATTGTTTGCAATTAGAGTGTCCTGACTGAAGTTCTTTGCCGTTCATGGAGTTCTGGACTGCAGGACTGTAACAGCAACATTTCATTCCCACAGGAATCCAATTACTACATTTCTGTGGTCCAAGTTTAAGTAGGAAATCTGCCCATACCTGATCTGGGGTGTGTTTCCCTAAAAATATAGTTGCTAACCGGTTTGCAACTTAGTTGGTTGTCAATGAGAAATTGCATTGCAACCAACAAACTTGCTAGCTTAGTTAGCGACTATAGTTTGGGGAAATGTGCCCCTGGAGGATTCATTGCATTAACAACCCGGACCTCCATCAGACCGACCCGCAGGCTGACCTGAATTTGTCTAATTTGTCCTAATATATCTTTCTCTCTTAGGGACCTCCTGGTTTACCTGGACCTTCAGGTATAGTAGGGGGACGAGGACCGGAAGGTTTACCTGGGGTCAAAGGTTATACAGGATTTCCAGGGACCAGGGGAGCAAAGGTAAGCTAGTCCCAGAACCCTTTTGCAATTCTGTAAATACATAATGCAATCTGAAAACTGCTGTCCTTACTTATCATAGCACCCCGATGGACAGAATTACTGTAGGTCATTTGTTTTTTTTTGTGAAATCACACACTCATTTGGGGCCTACAGTACGGTGAAAATGTGGTTATTTGGAATTACGGTTATGGCTACAAGTACGGTTTTACTGTGGAAACGTAATTTCATGAAAGGGTTAAAAATCTAAATAAAAACAATAGCAGTCCCACAGCTTCTCTGCTTGGAGCCCTTCTAAGAATAATAATAATATTATATGGGCGGCAGTGGCTCAGGAGGTAGAGGAGTCATCCAGTAACGGGAAGGTTGCTGGTTCAAGCCCAACTCCTCCTGACCTGGTCAAAGTGTCCTTGAGCAAGACACCTACAGTAACCCCAGTGCTCCTGATGAGCAGGTTGGCGCCTTGCATGGCAGCCTCCGCCATCGGTGTGTGAATGGGTGAATGTGAGGCATGATAATATGTAAAGTGCTTTGGGTGCTCACAGAAGCTGATAAAAAGGCTATATAAATGCAGTCCATTTACCATTTGCCATTACGTGACGATCATCTGGTTTTATTGTGGTAGGGATCTATGGGTCCAGCAGGCCCTAATGGTGACCCAGGTGGGCCCGGTCCAAACGGACAGAATGGACGTCCTGGACCGCCAGGGACCGCAGGCCGTAATGGTCATGACGTAAGTTAGCTACTGCACTAATACATAGCCTACAGCACACACACACACACACACACACACACACACACACACACACACACACACACACACAGTCTCCCCCCCTCTGTCTCTCTCTCTCTCTCTCACACACACACACACACACACACACACACACACACACGAACAACCCCCCCCCCCTCTCTCTCTTTCTGACACACACAAACAGACACACTATTTCATCCATAACTTATTTGATCTATTTTTTGCCTTGTCCCAAGTACAGTATATCTGTAAATCTGTCTCACTCTTTTAGTGAATATTTGCCAAATTCGGTACTGTCTTGGGTCTATGTTTTCCCATCGTGTTGTTTTCATTTTGTGTGTGCAACCTCTGATCTCCTCTGCAGGGTAAAGATGGTCCGGAGGGTCCGGATGGACCGGATGGACTACCAGGCAGAAGGGTAATCTCTCACCCATCTCTCATTAAAATACACACACACACACACACACACACACACACACACACACACACACACACACACACACAAATTAATTCAACACACACATTAATTCAATAAATGTGAATTAGTGTGCACCCTTACTATTCACTTTGTTCTCCCATAGGGTGACCGTGGCCCAAATGGTCGCCAGGGACCCTCTGGACTATCTGGCCGCCCAGGAGGACCTGGACCCCCTGGAAATCAGGGCAAGAATGGTGGCATCGGAGATCCTGTATGTGATGCATTGTTCCCCCATATGTCCATAAACAAGAGCCCTAGTAGCCACGGTTACATGGACACTTCTATTCCGATTAGAAATGGAATAACACCTCGATCGGAATTCCTGATCTGATCAGAATTTTAATCGGAATGAAAGAGGTGGTGTAGTCCGCTCCTATTCCAAATGAACACTGTATGTATACGGTCATTCGAATTGATCGCTGTATCTTCCCAAGGAAAAGTAGTCAACAACGGCAATTCCAATCAAAGATTGTATACCGCTGTATGTTGCACATGTTGGTGGTCCACTGCCATGGTCTGCTTTGCTGTCTGCTTGTGTCCTACTGTCTAACTGTATGTTGCTTTTCTTGTTGCTGTGTTTTGCTTTATGTTGTTGTCTTGTGTCATGTTGTGCTTTGCTTTATGTTGTTGTCTTGTATTGTTGATGGTGGCACTGAGTTTCCCCTTTAGGGGATTATTAAAGTTAATCCTATCATATCCTATCCTAAAGTGCTTGAGAGCACCTTATCGTACCCCATGTTAACAGACGGCACAATTTTTTCAATCGGAATGACAGAAAAACTGTCCATGTACACATGGCTACTGTGTTAACACAGTTGTTAATGTCATTTAAGTGACCGTACATACATACATTCCTTTTATTCTGGCATCTTTCCTTGTTTGTCTCTTTTGTAGGGTCCAGCAGGTGATCAGGGTCCTGCTGGAGAATCTGGGAAACCCGGAGGGCCGGTGCGATTTCTAAAATGTTTCTAGATTTTTCTTCACACTGAAAAGGCTCATCAATGTTTTTAAAGCTCACCCGTTTTGTCAGTGCTAATCTGAAATTCAGCTAAATATTAATAATTGCAATAATAACTGTGATGTAAATGTAGATGTGTTACATAGTTACATTCGTAATGTCTTATTATTGGTTATTGAATGTGAAAATGCCGCCCCGTGCAGGGTCCTAAAGGTCCTGCTGGGGGGAAGGGTGACCGTGGATGGCCTGGTCGGAGAGGCATTAAGGGGCACCGAGGGATGCCCGGCCCGCACGGGCTGATGGGACTTATCGTAAGGATCAACGCATGCTCAAGATGAAACTCGCCATATTATACACACTGCAAAAAGTGATATCTTGCCAAGTGTTATAAACTTATATTGGGACTTATCATAAGGATCGATGCATTCTCAAGATGAAACATGCCATACAATGCAAAAAGTGATAGCTTACCAAGTGTTATAATCGTATATAAAAACATTTCGTTTGTTTTGTTTTTAGTATAAAGCTAAGCTAAGCTTTCTTGTAAGATTATTTGACTTAAAATAGATCACAATCTTCATGAATTAAGACATAAAAACAAGCTTATCCACGATATTCCGCAGCCCAACAATGGGGGTCGCCATGACACCGAGACGGTTTTCTATTTCCGAAGCTGCATTGTATCTGTTTTAACGTGACGGTTTACGGTGCTTAACATATCATAACGCATATAAAAGTAAACTTTTCTATTTTATATCGGTTATATATGATGTAGTATATAGATGCTGAGGGCAGAATTGTCAATATTTCGAAAGAAATCTAAGTTGAGGCATAATCTAGTTAGCTATGGAGAACGCACATGTTAACAGAATGAACGGAAGTTGAAAACAGTATCGTAACCATCGCAACGATACATATTTCCGGGTTAAGGAAAGAGGTGGATACAAGGACAGGGAAGGTCTAGTGTGCACTGTAGGTTTTGTGTGCTAAGGAAGTTCAGTCTATGTTTGGTTCTCCTTGACAGGGCAGTCGTGGAGACGCAGGAGCTACTGGAGACCCTGGACCTGCGGGACCCAGAGTAAGTTTGTGAGCGGTTCAGAGTTTTAGGATTGCAGCGCTATACCAGTACTGTGATATACCATGGTGTGACAGTTTATGGTTATCGTTCCATATTTTTTTTGTCCGGAATCATACTGTAATATCATGGTAACCCTATTTGTGATACCATGCCAAAACATGTTCCCACCACACCAATACTATACATCCTGTTCAATAAAGGGGTAGATCCTACAGTATGCGCTTCTGCAAACAACATCAACGTCAACGGGAGGGATATCGGCGCAACACAGACGTTTTCTAAGAATTTATTTTTAATGCAAGGGTGCACAATTGTGCAGCCTTGCAAATTATTTCTTAGAATAGATGCCCACTATACATCCTGTGTCTGAATATCCTTACTTGAGGAGGCAGTAAAGTGGTCCACTAAGGAGACAGAAGAGTTGGTGTACTAAGGAGAGTTGGTGTACTAAGGAGGCAGTAAAGTGGTCTACTAAGAAGACATGAAAGTTGGTGTACCAAGGAAGCAGTAAAGTGGTCCACTAAGGAGGCAGAAGAGTTGGTGTACTAAGGAGAGTTGGTGTACTAAGGAGGCAGAAGAGTTGGTGTACTAAGGAGATAGTAAAGTGGTCCACTAAGGAGGCAGAAGAGTTGGTGTACTAAGGAGAGTTGGTGTACTAAGGAGATAGTAAAGTGGTCCACTAAGGAGACAGAAGAGTTGGTGTACTAAGGAGAGTTGGTCTACTGAGGAGGCAGAAGAGTTGGTGTACTAAGGATAGTTGGTGTACTAAGGAGATAGTAAAGTGGTCCACTAAGGAGGCAGAACAGTTGGTGCACTAAGGAGGCAGTAAAGTGGTCCACTAAGGAGACATGAGAGTTGGTGTACTAAGGAGATAGTAAAGTGGTCCACTAAGGAGGCAGAAGAGTTGGTGTACTAAGGAGAGTTGGTGTATTAAGGAGGCAGAAGAGTTGGTGTACTAAGGATAGTTGGTTTACTAAGGAGGCAGAAGAGTTGGTATGCTAAAAAGGCAGTAAAATTGGTATACTAAAGGTGCGGTACAGTTGGTATAGAAAACAGCTTAGCAGAGTTAGTAGAGTTGTACTGAGGAGACAGTAGAATCAGTAGGGCAGGTCAATACTAAGGAGACGGGCAGAATTGATATTGACATTGCTAGAGTCAGTATGTTTGTGTATGCACACACAAACACACACACACACACACACACACACACACACACTGAGTGAGACTGAGTGAAAGCCGAGCAGGCTTCAGCTTGTTTGTCTGTGGTTGTGCGTATATACAGTAGCTAACAGATGCACCTACTCATGTGCTTTTGTCAGGGTCTTCCAGGAAAGCCCGGGCGAGATGGGGGCGATGGCAACCCTGGCCTGCCTGGACCCATCGGCCCAGTTGGAATACGAGGTCACCGCGGAGATATGGGACTCCCTGTAAGATTCAGCATCCTAACTATAAAAAAAAACACTCACAGACACACACACACACACACACACACTCACACACTTTAGGGATTCTATGTAGAATCTGTAGACATAAGGGTTATATGTGTAATTCAATGACAAGGAATGATTTGCAAGCAGTTTTCTTTGAGTTCGCTTTGAAAGTTTGTGACTACTTGTAAACAGTTTGAGGAGGTACTGTAGTTCACTGTGAACATACAGGGTTGCAGGACAAAGGATTGCCATTTAAACTGAATGTTTGCATACCATTTCCTTCAAATTGAAAACATGTCTTAACCAAAGTTTAAAGAATATACATGTATTAATTTAGCGGACACTTTTTATCCATTTGTCAATTCTACTACAAGGGACTACAACTTGTCAGGCATGCTAGTCCAGCTCCTTAACGACTACGCTACCACCACCCGAGCACAACTCAGCACTGATCTCCTGCGCTTTGCTTGGTTTCCCAGGGACCCCCAGGCCCCCCTGGACCTCCCGGCCCCCCGGGTACAACTTATCCAAGTCCTATTCACAATGGTGGCCAGAAAGGCCCCAGGCCAGACTACAGCGGCCCCGGTCGCTATCCCGGTCCCGGTTCTGGTCCCGCTCCCATGTACGATGATTATGGTCCGGGCCCCGCGGTCCCTGCGGAACCGTTCTACTACGCAGATGAGCCCGGAGCACAGGCGGAGGTGGAGAGGGTGGAGGCCAGGCTGAAGACTCTGAGCCAGGAGGTGGAGAGGCTGAAGAGCCCCGCGGGCACTCAGCAGGACCCTGTCCGCATGTGCCACGACCTCAGGATGTGCCACCCCGACTGGAAGAGCGGTGCGCCCCGCACACACACACACACACACACACACACACACACACGCACACACACACACGCGCACACACACAACACACACACACACTTCACAAAATGAATCACACTCCTCTGATCCCAAATGGATGTCAAAACACTCTAAGGCTGCAATAATAAATACTAAGTCGCTTTTATAAATCCTCAACTATTATAGCAACCGGTTAATGGCAATCTGTGTCATCGGAATTACATATCAGACCCCAGGAATATACTACCTTATTTGGTAACACTCCATAATAAGGGTCCTTAATAAATAGCAAACTAGTCATTAACTAACCCTTTGTTAATATTTGTTAATTGTTACTAAAATATCTAACCTTTGACCTGTGTCTGTGTTCTTGATGCTTCTATGGTAGAGATAGAAGAGGGGCAAGGTGTAGCACCATGTTCAAAACACTAGAACAAGATGCTACAGTAAAAAGTTACAGTAAATTTTATTTAAAAAAAAACGATAACATTTTTTATTATTTTTCTTTTTTTAATCTCAATTGTGTATCTGACTTTCAGTATTTAGTTATTTGCAATAGAGTATCTTCTTATTTAACTGTGCATCTTATTTTGAATTCTATCTTTTTCAACCCATAAAACTCATTCATGACATAGTAATGGTGACGTTCTCGTAGGGTCCGAGTATAGTCCTGCGTCTATGGAAAAAAAGGACACAAGAGAAAGGAAACAAGAGCAATAGAAAGTCTCAAAAGGCTATTTTGAACTAATTTGAGAACGACAGAGAGAAACGCAATGTAAATTCACTGTAAACAGGTTTGAGGCTCTAGAAGAACAAAACCCTGGATGATTCTTAGGTCTCAAAAAGAGGACATCTGGGCCCGTATTCACAAAGAATTTTAGGGCTAAAAGTAGCTCCTAACTGGCGAATTTAGGAGAAACTCCTAAAAATAATGGACGTGTCACTCCTAACTTTAGGACTCCTAATTTTTCTCACTAAAAGTAATTCACAAAGCATTTTAAGCCTAAAAGTAGCTCCTAAGTCTAGGACAGCTTAAAAGAAGTCGAGAGGACTCCTAACTCAGTAAGACCTATTCACAAACCGCTTTTAGTGGCATTTCACGTCGCGATGTAGTGAAATGACCGTGCGGTTACAGGAGCTGTCATGCGAGGGAATCATTGTGCACTGCAACTAAGAGATGCAATAACGCCACCGACAATCAAAAAAACACCACTGCATGTAAACTAAATGTAACGTGTCGTTGTAGGGCTAAATTAAATTAAATTGTTTATCCTCTTCGCGAATGTAGGCTACGTGCTTTCACACAGATTCATTTAAACATGTTGCAAATATAGGCTACTGCTCCAGTCCGTGTTTCATTATGCTCCTAGGCTATTTGCTTTAGCCTACTCTTTATTAATTTAGGCTATACCCATTTATCATATCATCATCTTCCATCCTTCACAGTCCGACATAGCGCACGCATTCTCACCAGCTAAGACCTGACACCTGTCACTCAACTCGTCATCGTAGGGGAGGTTTTTGCCATCATTCCCGCGTTATCACCAGCCAATCAAGGTGGTCACTTTCATCAAGCTCGTGCATGAGTAATGACGTCAACCATAGCAAGGAAGACTCACTTTTAGTTTAGGAGTGGGCGTTTCTCCTTACTAAAAGTAGGTCTGAAAGGCTTTGTGAATAACTTTTAAGGGAAAAGTGCGATTTAGGAGTACTCTTAGTGGTAAGATAAAATGCTTTGTGAATACGGGCCCTGGTCACTCTATCCCAACCTATAAGGACTGTGCGTCAGTGACAGCTTTGACGTGTGGTGAATGTGCAAGTAGGGCCATACTCTTTGCTTTAGGCTCAATCTCTCTCCTCATGTCCAGGTTTTTACTGGATCGACCCTAACCAGGGCCCCTCGGATGATGCCATCAAGGCCTTCTGCAACATGGAGACGGGCGAGACCTGCGTCTACCCGACTGTGTCCACTGTTCCTCAGAAGAACTGGTACACCAGCAAGACTACCAAGAAGAAGCACATATGGTTCAGCCAGTCCATGTCTGGAGGTTTCCAGGTGTGTGTGTGTGTGTGTGTGTGTGAGTGTGTGTGTGTGTGTGTGTGTGTGTGTGTGTGTGTGTGTGTGTGTTCATATATGTGTTTGTGTCTGTGTCCAAATGTACTGTAATGATGGCAAAAGAGCTATTTCAGACATGCTTTTTTCTGTACTGTACAGCTGATTTGAAAGGGTATTAGTTATAAAGTTATTTCAAGCAACATAATGTAGTTATTTACCTTAAAATACCAAAAGCTCATACCAAACTCAAATGGTACCTCTTTCTCTCATACCCTCTTTCTCTGTCTCTCTCTCTCTCTCTGCAATGTTTGACCTCCCTGTGCACAGTTCCAGTATGGCAGCTCGGCGGTTGACCCTGACGACATAGATGTCCAGTTCTCCATCATGCGCCTGATGTCCAACGAGGCGTCCCAGAACCTCACCTACCACTGCAAGAACAGCGTCGCCTACATGGACCGGGCCACCGGCAACCTGAAGAGCGCTCTGCTGCTGCAGGGGTCCAACGACATCGAGATCAGAGCCGAGGGCAACAGCCGCTTCACCTACAGCGTCAGCGAGGACGGCTGCATGGTCAGTAGTCCTCTTTTCTTTGAGGGCTTTTCACACCGGGCGTGATAACTAGTCTTCTTTCTTTAAGGGCTGTTCACAACACGAGCGATAACTAGTCCCCTTTCTTTAAGAGCCGCTCACACCAGGCGCGATAACTAGTCCTCTTTCTTTAAGAGCCGCTCACACCAGGAGCGATAACTAGTCCTCTTTCTTTAAGAGCCGCTCACAACAGGAGCGATAACTAGTCCTCATTCCTTAAGGGCCGTTCACACCAGGAGCAATAACTAGTCCTCTTTCTTTAAGAGCCACTCACACCGGGCGCGATAACTAGTCCTCTTTCCTTAAGAGCCGTTCACACCAGGAGCAATAACTAGTCCTCTTCTTTAAGAGCCGTTCACACCGGGCGCGATAACTAGTCCTCTTTCCTTAAGGGCTGTTCACACCAGGAGCAATAACTAGTCTCCTTTCTTTAAGAGCCGCTCACACCGGGCGCGATAACTAGTCCTCTTCTTTAAGAGCCGCTCACACCGGGCGCGATAACTAGTCCTCTTCTTTAAGAGCCGCTCACACCGGGGGCGATAACTAGTCCTCTTTCTTTAAGGGCTGTTCACAACAGGAGCGATAACTAGTCCTCTTTCTTTAAGAGCCGCTCACACCGGGCGCGATAACTAGTCCTCTTTCTTTAAGAGCCGCTCACACCAGGAGCGATAACTAGTCCTCTTTCTTTAAGAGCCGCTCACACCAGGAGCGATAACTAGTCCTCTTTCTTTAAGGGCCGTTCACACCAGGAGCAATCTTTCATTAAGGCCTGTTCAGTCCAGGAGCGATATCAATTCAATTCAATTCAATAGCTTTATTGGCATGAATGTAAATACAATATTGCCAAAGCATCAAGTCTAGTCTCATGTTTTATGAAGTGTGTGTCTTTGTAATTTGTGCAATTGAATAGAAATTGAAAATGTCTGCTGTGAACAAACTTGTATCTGCTTGTGTGAAGGACAGTGTTGAGACATTGTTTGGTATCCGTTGTTGAGCAAAACACGTGATTTTTCCTCCAGCATTGTAAGACTATTACTAATGGGCCAATTTCTCTCTCTCTCTCTCTCTCCCTCCCTCTCTCCTTCTCTCTGTCCCTCTCTTTCTCTCTCTCTCCAGTCTCACACTGGCACGTGGGGCAAGACAGTCATCGACTACAGAACAACGAAAACATCTCGCCTGCCTATCGTTGACATCGCTCCAATGGACGTCGGAGGAGCCGGCCAGGAATTTGGAGTGGAAATCGGCCCTGTATGCTTCTTGTAGGAGACTAAAAAACAAGAATGCAGAATTTTGGACTTTGAAAATATTTTTCTATCAGTCATGTGTTTGTGTCGGTTTACTGTTGTTGTTGTTTTTTTTATTGTTTATCAACTTCCTTGTTTGTGCTTCTTCTAATTCTGAGCACAACTACATTCTGTCAATTCTGTTTAAAATGGATCAAAACAATTGTTTTTCAAACCGTATGTTCAAATGTAGATGTCACCCCCTGGAAGCATAGAACAGAACTTCCGTAAAACAATGGTGCTTTATTTTTCAAAATAAATGTGGAAAGATGACAGTAAACACAGTTACTGTTTTTCTTATTGTCTCTCACGGGAGCACAAGTTCATAGTCTGGGAACATAAAACTCTGAATGCAAAACATAAACATAGCACAAGTACAGTAATTTCCCGCATATAAGCCGCATTGTGTATAAGCCACAGGACAGTGTTTTATGCAAGTTAAAAGAAACAAAACCATATTAACACCATATTTACTGCCCTCCTGTATTAACCTCATAGCTGAAGAAATTTAGGAAAATCAATGTATAAGCTGCGGCTAATAGTCGGGAAATTACGGTAATAGAAGCAGTAGTAATAATGATAAACAATAATAACTATTTATACAAATTGTACTTCTTATCCATATAAAAATGCAATATGGACATTGTGTCTTCACCAGGACTTAGAAGAACACAAACCACTCAAGATGCAAAGCCTGACAAAACAACCATACAGTATATTACATTTAGATAGCACTTTCTCCGACACTCAAAGCGCTTCACAGTGAAGGGGGAACGGGAACCTCACTAATAACAGCCAATAGACCTCTGAAGTTTGCCTATAAAAAAGCTACCATCTTTGCCCAGATAAGGAGATCCGGTATCTTGAGGAGTTTTTTTTCCTATGGGAGAATAACATGTGGATTTTGAATTAGCGCACCTGTTAAAGGCACTGGGGGGTAGTGGGTGGATAATGCAAGGATGCATTGGTGGATAAGGCGGTGGGGGGGGGGGGGGGGGGGGTAATGTAAGGATGGATTGGTAGATCAGGCACTGGGGGGGGGGGGGGGGGGTAATGTAAGGATGGATTGGTGGATAAGGCACGGGGGGGGGGGGGGTAATGTAAGGATGGATTGGTGGATAAGGCACTGGGGGGGGTTAATGTAAGGATGGATTGGTGGATAAGGCACTGGGGGGGGTTAATGTAAGGATGGATTGGTGGATAAGGCACGGGGGGGGGTAATGTAAGGATGGATTGGTGGATAAGGCACTGGGGGGGGTTAATGTAAGGATGGATTGGTGGATAAGGCACGGGGGGGGGGTAATGTAAGGATGGATTGGTGGATAAGGCACTGGGGGGGGTTAATGTAAGGATGGATTGGTGGATAAGGCACTGGGGGGGTAATGTAAGGATGGATTGGTGGATAAGGCACTGGGGGGGTAATGTAAGGATGGATTGGTGGATAAGGCACTGGGGGTAGTGGGTGGATAATGTGAGGATGGATTGGTGGATAATGCAGGATCCTCACTCTTGGTCTGGAGACTCAGGGCTCATGTCACAGGGCTCATCGGCATCTTGCTGGCTGAAGGCTGGGATGTCCTCATAGAGACCACACTGCTCAATGTCCAGCCCCTGCATACAGCACAGAGAGACAGAGACACAGCGCTGACTTCATTCCTATATCAATCAATGCCACGACTAATACTAGCAGGAGATCTCTTTTATATTAATATAT
Organism: Sardina pilchardus; assembly: GCF_963854185.1. NCBI lineage: Eukaryota > Metazoa > Chordata > Actinopteri > Clupeiformes > Clupeidae > Sardina > Sardina pilchardus. Next base: position 16,343,884 of record NC_085015.1, read on the forward strand.
ACAGTGGGGAGAACATGTATTTGATACCATGCTAAGGTTGCTTAAAAACAGGAATATTAAATCATCATTTGACAATTGATATTAATGCCACGATTTAAAAAAATGAGTAAAAATCGAATTGCTAAGGACACCAATTTTCTTTGTGATTGGAGAATATAATCGTAAATAAATAAATGTTCTTCCTTAAATGCTAGGGGGCAAGTATTTGACCCCTATGTTAAATTCCCATAGGAGCAGGAGGATTTTTTTATATGCTTTTATTTTTAAAGGCCAGCTATTTAATGGATCCAGGACATTATGCATTCTGATCAAATTCCCTTGGCCTTTGGAATTTAAAATAGCCCCACATCATCACATACCCTTCACCATAGCTAGAGATTGCCATGGTATTTTTTCCAGTCAGCCTATAGCCTGTTTGATTTGCATTGTGCTCAATGAGATATAAATTAAATATAAATATGTGCAGTATATAAGCAGTTACCTTATAAGAGCAGAATAAATATGGCGGCTTGTGACAAATGCTACAATTACATTACATGCATTCTTTTGGCACTGTTGTCCAAAATGACTTACTGTACATATGTTAACTATATTACAAGGTATTACATTCTCCCTAGAGCAACTTGGGGATAAATGCTTTGCTCAAGGGCACAGTGGTCAAAGCCGGGAATTGAACCCACAACTTTCAGGATACTGCACGCTATGGCCCAGCTCCTTAACCACTACCACCGCCCCCAATGTTGTAAATGGCAAAGCTATAAGTAGCAATACTGATATAACAGTTCCTCCTGCCCTTTCAGTTGTACAGCAAGGGTGTGTAGGAAGCAACGACTCTCTGTTTCTTTCCATTTTTCTTTGTGTCTGAGGTCTCTTTCTTTCTTTCTTTGCTCTCTCTCTCTCTCTCTCTCTCTCTCTCTCTCTCTCTCTCTCTCTCTCTTCCTGTTTATGCAGCTGAATGACTATGGGTCACCGGCCAACCGTGAAGAGAACCACTGTCCGTTACCCTCCAACATCCACACATCTCCAAGTAGCATCAAAACACGTTGAGTTGAGTTGCAACACTGCAGCAGTGCAGGCCCATACTGGATTATGCAACATGACATGTTCATGCAGTGCAACTCTCTCTCTCTCTCTCTCTCTCTCTCTCATGCTCTCTCTCTCTCATTCTTTCATTCTATTCTCTCTTTTCTCTGTCTCTATTGCATGTGTGTGGTTCAATTTAGACATCAGTGTTGCTCTATGGGTGAACTGGAGACTGAAACCATGTCCTTGGCCTATCTTAGTCTTCAACTAAATAATAAATAATGATCTGATGCTAAATAGTGATAGTCTAAATGTAGGCTATATAACATAAAAATACTAATATAATATAATATAATATAATATGAATATAAATTACTTGGTAATCGTATTGGAATCTGCTTGGTTACATGTTTGTCTCACTTAAAAGTGTACATGGACTTGGTCATTTTCAGTCGGCAATACTGAGCCTTTGCACATTAAACTGAGGCTGTGCTATTGTCTGCAGCTTATGTATAGAGGCTGTGCTGTTTTATGTTGATGGAAGCTTATATTTGGCATAGAGGCTGTGCTATCTTGTGTGTCTGTGTCATAAAAGCCACTTTACCTCATATGTGTGGTCCTCGTCAGGCACCTCATAGACATTCTCCTTTTTCTCTAGCTGCAGGAGGTAAAGTAGATTAATGAATGAATATGTAAATTGATAATTAATATCTCAATTTTAATTATTTTGGCAAATCATTACCATTGTCCGAAAAAAAAAAAAGTTGAAAATCATAAACAAACCAAGAAGTGTGTGTCTGTGTGTGTGTGTGTGTGTGTGTGTGTGTGTGTGTGTGTTTGCGCACGTGTGTGTGTGTGTGTGTGTGTGTGTGTTTACGCACGTGTGTGTGTGTGTGTGTGTGTGTGTGTGTGTGTGTGTGTGTGTGTGTTTACCTCTTGCTTGAAGCAAAGGCGAGGGATCAGTAGGAATAAGCCCAGCAGAAAGGCCTGCAGGAAGATGACCACGTCCTTCATGTTGCTTCTCCTAATGGCCTTATCCAAGTTCCTGGGCCCTGGGACAAACACACACACAAACACAGGAAGTTTAATGGATAAAGTGCAGAAACGCATATACAGACAGGCACATCAAGACAAGACAAGACAAGTCAAGTGAAGTTTATTTATATAGCGCATTTCATACCTCATTCAGAGGTCATTCAATGTGCTTTACATAAACAAAACTAAACAGTAATAGCAGGTAAAAGCACATGAATGGGCAAAGAGTAGCCTAATTAAAAAAAGACCATAATAAAACATAAAAAGAAAGCATAAATCAACGTAAAATCATTTAAAAATATTCATAAAGAATAATTAACATGAAATCATAAAAGACCTAAGGTGGAATAACTAAAAGTCAGATACAGGTCTGTCTAGCAAACCAGTGGTGAGCCATCAGTCTTCTACATGGTCCACTGTTAACTGTTAGCAATTCAAGGGAAAGGTAGTGCAACAAACAAAGTGCCATGTAAAAGAAATGAAGAGTGTGTGTGTGTGTGTGTGTGTGTGTGTGTAACAAATGTGGCTGGAACAAATGTGTAACAGGCCTAGGACTTTTGCTTTCAGAAGTTTCCCACCTCTGTCACAGTACATTCAATCCATTACTCTTCAGCCAGGTATAGATCAGCAAGTAGTCTGATCACTGTTCATGTTAAGAGCACATGCACATAGAGGCAATACAAACTAGGACTTTCACCCTCTGAAACCCACAGGGCTTCAGAACACATCTCTGGCCATAAGGCCAAAGATTAGCCTACTTACGATGGACTTGAATCTCGCTGCCAGGTCCCATGATGCCCTTGGTGCCATTGACGCGGCAGAAGTAGATGCCACTGTCTGCGGGCTCCAACTTGGTCAGGGTCAACCAGCCCTTGCGTTCGCCAAAGTGCACCCTGTCGTTCTCCTCTAACAGGTGGGCATTGTCTGCCTGGCCTTCAATCAGCGGAGCCTTCAGCCATTCCACATCCTTCAAGTCGTCCTTGACGTAGCTTTTACAGCCGAGCGTTACTACCGGTATGCGGCCCGATTTCACACCCACAAACCTCGGCCACTGGTAGAGCTGCATGCTCGCTGGGGAAACTAAAAGAGGGTATTTAATAAGAGTATATTACTTATAATATATTACTTAAAACTAGTTCTGACACAAACAGGAGTGAGAGCACCTATAAGAGGAAATATAAATATTAAGGATATAAAGATAATTTATGTGTCAGAGATATCAATGTAGTTTGGTTCTATAGTATAGATATACATTTATATGCAAAGAACGTCCATAACTCTCTAAGCATGAATGTTGAAAACAACACGTCTCTGTGTCCAGATAGGGACAACACAGTTTGTGCTGTTTCCAAAACATTGCTTTTTGTTAGGCTATTTGTTACACAAAATGTGTTGAAATTTAAAATAACACAACTTGTGTTGTTTTATAACACATCTCTGTGTCCAGGGACAACACTTGTTTCCAAAACATTGACATTTGTTACATAATGTGTTGAACACGATTTGCTTTGTTTTTAACACATCTTTGTCCAACAGTTTGCGTTGTTTCAACACAAAACAGCGTCGTTTTAAGAGTATATCCGATTCTTATATTTGACCTGGACATGTAAGGTCTTCATTGTAACATTGTGCTGTTGTAAAAATAGCTACACATCTTCCCTGAGCAACTTCCTCTTTTCAAACCCAGATGGAGGGGAAGATCTTCATCAAAAATAAACAAAAGGGCAAAAACACAAAATATGCAAAAGACAGAGAAAGTGCACAGTGAAATTTGCACAGTTTGTGAAATAATCATTATTAGTTAGGTTAGGTGAAGTTGAGTACAATCATAATTAAACACTCTGCTCTTTGAGCTACTGTAAATACCATGCATCCGCTATAACATTGTAAGCAAATGGTAAAAATGAACTATAGCCACATATGTAAAACATTTTTAAAAAGCAGTGAACTTAACTAAATGCTGCACTCTGTCTGTCATTCATATGTAAACGTTGCTAATAATCATTGCTTTGCTGTAATAATTAGGCTCTACTTGGAAAAAAAGTTTCTGCATAAACCCTGAACATATAGTAAGTCATGAAGTGTGGAGCCTTGAACCCATAATTCGGAATATCTTTCATGGCAATGGAATTGAGTATAGGCTAAATTAGCTGACAACAATGTTTTTGTAAATGAAAAGCACTTACCTGATGCATCCACCAGCATGATGAACAGAAATACAATTTGGTTGCGCATGTCTAGGAGATATATTCCAATATGTACCGTTTTGGTGAGTTTCCTATTAATTGTTAAGTTTGAGAGATATTAAAAGACTGCAGCAGGTATAAAACCTGTGCAATATGCTATTGAATGTGCATGAGTTTGTGTACATGCATGGGTGAGTGTAGTGTGTGTGTGTGTGTGTATCTGTACGATATAAGAGTGATGTTCATGAGATATGTGAGAAAATGTGTGTGTGTGTGTGTGTGTGTGTGCGTGCGTGTCCGTGTGTACGAGGCAGAACGATTCAATGAGTGTGTGTGTATGAGTGAGTGGTGTGAGATATGTGAGTGTGTATGTCTGTGTAAATGAGAGTGAGTGCACGTGCGAGAGAGTGAAGAAGACACCAGAGAAGAGGAAGAGAGTTCTGTAAGTGACAGGCAATCGCAAACCTATGACAACAGCACCATCTCTCAGGGGCCTATGCAAATAAAACCAACCAAGCATCCGAATTCTCAGAATAAGGCACAGGGAACCAGCAAGGCACACAAACTGCAGCCAGCCAAACCCTTCTGATTCATATCGGTAAGCCAAGGCTGGATACTGGATACGCATACTCATAATGTACTGTATATTGACATGTTTTGCATATCATGATGAACTTATGTTGTGATGGAATTAAAATGTCATGTTCCCACTTCTGTTGTTACTAGGCTGTCTAGTCAGTCAGCTGATGGAAAAGATGCGCTGGAAACACAGACTAAAGCACCCAACCATGTCAGGGACTGCAAATGGAACTCAGCTGGTGACTAAATTTTGTACAAAACTCTTACTCTGTTTCTGTGGTACATGCATTTTGTACATGATCCCTCAAAGAAATGAACATAACAAAACTAAACCTCCGCTTGTATTGTTCTTCCTTGGTTGTCATACATTTGAACCTAAACTATTCAGATCGCCACCATTACAACGCCATGAAGCGAAAAACATAACCGCCTCATGAATCAAAACGTTATGGATCTCTCCCAAAATTTCATTTTAGAGTTAGACCTTCCCTGAAAATGTCATCGAAATCCATCCATTACTTTTTGAGTTATCTTGCTAACAAACAGACAAACAAACAAACAAACAAACAGACAAACAAACAAACAAACAAACACCGATGAAAACATAACATAGCTCATAAGTTGAGTTATACAATCATAATTAAACACTCTGCCCTTTGAGCTACTGTACCATGCATCCGCTATAACATTGTAAGCAAATGGTAAAAATGAACTACAGCCACATGTAAAACATTTTTAAAAAGCAGTGAACTTAACTGCTGCACTCTGTCTGTCATTCATATGTAAATGTTGCTAATATTCATTGCTTTGCTGTAATAATTAGGCTCTACTTGGAAAAAACAGTTTCTGCATAAATCCTGAACATAGTAAGTCATGAAGTGTGGAGCCTTGAACCCATAGCAATGGAATTGGGTATAAATTAGCTGACAACAATGTTTTTGTAAATGAAAAGTACTTGGCGGAGGTAACAACAGCACAGTGAAGGCTGGATCACAGTGTGACAGATAAGCCAGTACAGCACCCACAGCTGCAGGGGTGTTATGCAAATGCAAACATTTTGGGTGAGAACAATTAATTGGACATTTTGAGGGAGATGATAGAAAATAATAGTCATTTTAAAAATGGACTCCAGCAGTTTATCACATCTCGTTATCAAATCAGTGATAAAACCTCAGTTTTTGTGTAAAAGGCCAAAGAGCATGGAAATAATATGCATTTGTAGCCACAGCGATTCTGTTGCAAACCAAACCAAAAGCGTGCTCAGATGACGTGATAGACAAGGCACAGTTGCTCATCTGTCCATCATCGTATAAAATCCGCCCTGGCCCCTGACAATTTGATTGGTCCAAACAGCTCTGGTTCGAGCATACTGTAGTTGCGCCACAACAGAGCAATGCCAGACCGAACTTCCCGACCTCAAATGTTGTGGTGGGCGTGGCTAAGTTCGGCTAGCACCAAGGCTACAGATACTGTATGCCTTTAGACCCCTCTTGAAAGACCCCAAACTGTCACAGGAACGGAGAGCAATTGGCAACTCATTCCACCAACAACTGAGGAAAAGAGTTTTAAAACCAGAACAGTTTGAATTTGACCAGTTGGGTTTGTGGCTGGTCAACACAACAGAAACTCATCGGAAGACAGTGGGCAGTTGGGGACATAGCCTACATCTTGCTCATTGAATTAAGATAGCAGAGAGCAGATCCAGTCAGTGTCTTATAGGTCAGTGTTTAAATGTCATTCGGACAACTATAGGGAGTCAGTGTAACTAGGAGGGGAGTTGTGTCCTCTTATGTGCTGACTGAAGACCAGGCGTGCTCCAGCATTCTGAATCAGTTGTAGCCTAGTTGTAGCCTAGGAGATAACCATGATCTTCACAGTAAGCTGTGTGGAAACTTGTGTCAGATAACGTCTGATCTTCCTAATGCTTTAAAGGATAAACCAACATGATTTTGCAGTCGAGGCTACAGTAGGCCTACAGTACATGCTCAGAAAAGTTAAGTCAGTCATCAATTAATTGCAATGCCCAAGATTTGGTTGGGGTCAAAGAAGAGGGGTCATGCTGGATGTTAATCTGTTGGGGAATTGCTGTTTTAGCTGGAAACTTTAGTAGGCTAACTAGGCTTCTTGTCAAATTCCATCCTTTCACATTGAGGGCTGTCGAGATTATAGCGATGAAGATCTATCTGCAAAGAACAAACAACAAAGGACAAAATTATGCATTAACGGACACTACAGGCAACATATTTTCCTGTGTAGACTACAGGCCAATTTTGAGATTTTTGGATTTATGATGTCTGGGCTGTGTATGTGTCTGTGTAAATAAGATTCAAATGGCAGCGTCGATCTTCACTAGAGAAAGGGTAAGGCACAGCCGTAAACATGAGCAAGACACTAGCCATTGCAAGTTATGTGAATGCCACCTAGTGGACATGCTGTATAGTGACAGTGAGTCGCAAGATTATAGGGGATGGTTAGGGGAAATGGAGAGAACTTGACAACACAACTACTTTTTGTGGAGAGAATGTACAGGACCGAGCATCAGTCATATTTTGCACCACTATACGGTACGTCTAGTTATGGTTATGGTGGTTATGGTTATTTAGCAGACGCCTTTGTCCAAAGCGACATACAAATAAATAACAATACAAATGAAATAACAGTGAACAATTACAAAAAGGGAGAATAGCAATATTAACAATAAAACAAACAATTAAGCACTAACCTAATGAGAAATAAAACCATGAAATGAGAATAGCAATCAAATAAGTCACTCAGTTAATTATATAATAACAATAACTATAGCATGGTATGGCTAAATTTAAGGACAATAGCAGAATAAATGTCAAATTCTAACAATGGACAAATTATAACAAAACAATACTAGTTCCATATTGTTTAATGGAATCGTTAATGGATCTAAAAAGAGACAAGTGAACATTTAGCATGTCGAAATACACCCTTTCACAAGTTCACAACTAGTGAAACTAACTCTCATCACTAACATTTTGGATGTAAAGCAATCACTAAACAATTAAATTATAAAGAAACCATTTTAAGAGAGAGGCCTTCTTACCTGAAAATATTCTATATTACATAAAAGTAATAAGCAATAATAAGTGATTGCAGAGACTATTATGAGAGCATATCCTCATCCCTGTGATAGTGTAGACTGCAGTTGAAGTCCTTAGGATATGTACATGAGTGCAGAAGTAGTCAGGGGATGACTCTGGCTGGCTGGCCAAAACTCCAGTTCATCAATAAATTAGTTGCACCGTTGAGCAAGCAGTATTGCTTTATTCTTTTTTTTTACTCTGATGCTGACAAAACCACAAAACTACAAAAATTCGAAATACACTGACAGCACAAAAGTAATTAATAATAATTATTATTATTGTTATTATTATCATCATCATCACCATCATCATTGTGAAGATGCCATTGGGCAGGGATAGAAGGTGGCATTGGTGAGAAAAGGGAAAGGAGTTTGCATGATGAGCCGATGAAATTGTTTACATGGAACCTAATAGCCAAACAAAGGCATACTCAGAAAGGTAACCAGACATGCAAATGCTGCACACCCAAGTTTGAATATTTGTTAAACATTGGCCACATTATCAGTACTTATTTTCTATACCAACGCACCAATGTATGGTCATATGAGTAAAATGTATTCAACCCTCAATAGTATTGGATAGAATAACACACAAAAACTGTTGTACCGTGCAGTTTGAGTGTTGTACTGAACACATTGTTCATAGAGAAAACAAAAATAATAATGCATTTTATAATGAAATGGCAGCAACTGATTTCACTTCCATGCAAATTTGCTTTATACTGATTCATTTGTTTGATCAAGTCTGGAATCAATCCAGTCAGCTACTGTACCAGGAGATTTTAGCACACTTCATGCTTCCATCTGCTGACAAGCTTTATGAAGATGCTGGTCTCCTCTTCCAGTAGCAGGATACAGTGCCAAAACTACTAGTAACTGGTTGACTATGGTATTATGGTCACTGGGGTGATGATAGCAGACTGGCTAAGCAGTCGCCTGAGGTTGTGGATGCCATTCTCAGCTTCCACTGTTGTGCCCACGATCAAGACACTTGACCCCAAACTTCTCTGCGGAGAATGGCCGTATTGTCATAAGTCGCTTTGAATGACAACATTTGAGATACTAAATTTGTATACATTTATGTTACATTAATAATCATCAAGATTAAAGTAGAATAAAAGGCTTGTCATATTTTAGAAATGTGTGAAATGAATCTAGAATAGGCTAGATTCTAGGCTATATGAAGATGTATTTGACATAAATTATGGAGAAATAAATTAACTTTTTTTTTATACACCTAGCTACAGCCAGAGACATTGCAAGAATATAAACAGGACTGTTAATTTGACAAGGTTTTAATCATTTTCGGCCGAGTAGCCTACCGAAACACGGATGTAAACCGGATGTGCTGTTCAGAATAATTGGGCTGCTTGTGTCATGATGCAGCCTTGAAACAAACGGCAAATTAGTGAAAGTCCTCTTAATTAATACGGTGAAGAAATGTTCACTGGCGTTCTCTCTTGTTTTCTGTGAGCTTGGTTAATCCTGTGAAATCAATGAGCAAAACATACATTCGTGTAGGCCACTAAAACATATTTTGACACAAGTTTTCGTACCAGTCTTTTGAGGACACGTTGCACTTCTTGATGCAGTCGGACGTTCATGTGAGTCGCGCATGCTCAAACATGAACGGTTACGGCTAAACGTCGCAATGTAAACATTACAATACAGGAAAACGTTGTTCACAGTTGGTCATATTTCACTGAAAGGCAACAAGTCATTGTTTTTTTTGTTATATATTTCGCAAATAAAAAAGATATGAAGTCATGCGCATGCGCGTCTCAAACGTGACGCATGCGCGACTCACATCTACGTTCGACCCATACCAGGCACTCAGCGACAAGCGAAACCGAGGAAGGGATTAGTAGCAATATTACCGGCCTGGAAGATATCGTTTGTATATACAATTTTGCGAAACCAATAACGACCACAGGCAAGTTGAACCGTCAGAGAACGTGGGACATCTGTCCGCTTGGATTGCCCACTTACATACTGAACCTAATTGGAGGTGAGGTGAGTGTCAAGTAATGGTTGTCGTCAACCGCTAAAGTTAGCTTGTAGCTTTTTGGCTAAGTAGTTTACTAGCAAGCTAACGAACTAGCCCAACAAATCCCTTCGAAGGGCGATGCATATTTGGCATTATTTGAAGTCGCAGCTAGCTTCGTTAGCTTTAGCCCTCCACATACCGTACCGAGAGCAGTTGACTGGTGTTACACATTAGCATACATTCATTACCTTAGCTGTGACTGCCTGTAATGTAATTTCAGCAGGCCTTCTGTTGGTGGTCCTGATACGACGTGTAGACTAATCGTACCTTAACGAGTACAATGCTAACCAGGAATTAAGTCGGCTAGTCTTGGGTCGTTTCGTAGTTTCACCTAGGATAGTTAACGTTAACTGGACAGCTGATAGAAAGGAAGCTGCCGAGGGAGCGCCTTGAGCTAATAGCGATAACACGGCGACTTAACATTAACGTTACCACTACCATTGAAGTCAACATCGCTGCGCAAGGTTAACGTAAACTCTCTGAAGTAAAAAAATATATCATTACGTTACTATTTGTCGACAGTTATGCTGTTGTAGTTTTACTGTCCTAGAAGTTGCAACAGTGCCTAGCATAGCTAGTCTAGTTCTGTTTACCGAACCACGAAAGTTCCTATTGTAAGGTACCTATCACATATACCACAATTTGTCATCTCTAGCAGTCAGCCTGAATGGCTAACTAAGGTTAGGTACCTAGTTTGCTACTAAGTTCTTCGTTTTCAGTTCCGTAACGTTAGATGATGGCTAGCTAGCTACTACGCCCTGGAAGCGAACCAAAATGGCCCTGAACGGAATTACATTCACGCCGCAATGTGTGAATCACAAGAACCGAAGACTTGATTTTGTTAAACTAGTGAAGATCCCTACCTGCTTCCTTACACTAGAATGGCCACCAACGTTAACGTGAAATGTTAGCTCTTAATGTGCTATGGAATGTAAGCTAGACGTCAGTAGCAAGATTTAGGTCACTCATCAGGCCTGTCAATGAATATAACGTAAGCTAGATAGCAAAGGTAACGTATCATACTGTCGCTGGCCATGATATTACATGGGCTACTGTTTCACTAGCGTTAGCTATCTATTTCATCTAAATTATTAAAACCGCAGTGTTTGGTTGAAGAGTGCCAGTTCCAGTTGCCATTGGAAATGTCTGTTGATCGGAATGAGCTTGGTTATTTTCTGGTATTGTCCGATACCAAACCTAGTTTAATCCAAGTGAAATGGTTTCATGTACCCTAACATTACAATTACTTACTGGTATGGTCGGGCTTGATGAGGGATTCGGACTTTAGTTGGTGATGATGATTTGTAACACGAGTGGGGGCTATGCTTCCACAATGAGATCACGTTTCATGGAATTAAATATTTTCAAGTAAATAGATGCCCACTTTTGTCACGCGTATTATTCAGACCACTGTCATCTATCATTTTTAGGAGTGGATGATACGCCGCTGGGTTCTCGATCCAGCCGGAGATTCTTAAGATCCGTATCTGTTACTTTAACCTGTGGATGGTGGTCTGTAGAGTTTCCCTTTGACCTGGGTGTTTGCAACCATATGCTAGTCCTGAGGCCAACATCTCAATTGGAACAGCCTATTGCGACATACTTTATGGTGATCCTCCGCTCTGTAATAGCCTATACCTTGGAGGCATCATGCTGGCAAACGCTGGAAAAGTTGACACTGTTGAGTTTGACTGTAGATTTGAATCGCAGAACCTAAGTGGTATACACCTGTGCTGTGTGAATCATGATGTTGTCCTTACAGCCTGACTCCCTCATGTGCCAGTGTCACACTTGTTCCCCAGCTCCAAGCTTAACACTTCATGGTAGTTGTTCTCCCATGTTTAGTGAACTCTGTCAGTGTAGTGGCACAGTTTAGGCCCAGATTTGCTTGAAAACAGTGTCAGAGAGAAAGACAGTTGAATTGACATGTGGTTTGCAGTGACCAGTCATTGCTTTTAGACACAATCAAATGTTCAGTGCGTTAGAAACATTTAGTCTCGAAGAGTAGGTGTGAGTAAGGGAAATGTTTTTCTGTAGTGTAAACCTAAAGGTGTGGTCAAGTGCAAATAATTGAAGACTTGGCAGTGACGTCAGATGGAACAGACCAGGTGCAAAAATCCGGCACATGCCTTTAGATAACAGGAAGACAAACTAACTCTGCCACAGTTCGAGAGTTATGGGTATACAGTAGACTACATCGCTCAGGTTAGATAGCCTATGTCACTTACTCTTTTCTCTTAATTTATTCTTAGGCAGACTGACCTAGCATACTTGCCATTAAGTAAAAGGTAAATGACTGAGTTTCTTCTATTCCATGTGTGTTGAGTAAAAGGTATGATCATGGCGCTGTAACCGAGTGTAGTTTAGACACCTTTAGCCCCAAAGCAAGAAGTAGCCCTGGAGTTTTCAAGGCCAAGTGTTCTCGTTCATATTACACAATATCAGACAATACGACGAGTAGACCTATATTGCAGACAGCCAACACTAAAGTAGGTAGAATGTAATTAAATACATGCTGAGCATTCCATTTGTGTACAGCTGAGCTTTGTGATTGACTGTGTGAGCATTATTTTCTTCAGTAGAGAATAGGGTGTCATTACATTAGGCCAATGATGCCATTATTTCCTTTTTGGCTCACCCCTTTTTGCGGCCCTTGTAGTAAGTCCTCCGGTTTGCTGAGCGATAAAAGTGTTTATATCTGGACAGCGTGAACCAAAATATGAAGCATCAATTGAGTTTGTTTTTCTCCTTGTGCAGTTTCACCCAGCACTGTATACCGTGACGTTGACTGCCGATATTAGCATCGCTTCTGTGGGACGTCAGCAGATGTTATATTGCCACACCACCACCATGCTGAGTTAATGTGACAGGCTTGGCCACGTCTGTGGAATATAGGCAAGGCCCATGATGATTGACATGTATCCATGAGCTGTGTTAAGTCATCATTTAGACTAGGCCAGAGCCATATAAAGAGAGAGTTGCGACAACCCGGGTACAGAAAATTCGGTTTGTGACGTGGTTCGTGTAACTTTAAGTAGTTCAAATAGTTCCCGGAAGCGATTTTGACTGTTCGTTAGAATCATAAAATAACCGTCTTTTACTGTCTGTTAACGAGTGTTCGATCCTAACTTCCGGGAACTATTGTTGAGAAAATATGGAACATTAGCGTCAATGGAGTTGTCACAACTCTCTCTTTATATGGCTCTGGACTAGGCTACTTCTTAGATTCTTTCCGGCTACTACAAGCGTATGTCTCAGACCTCTCAAAAGACTCGAATAGCTTGTTATAGCAGAGAGGGTTAAAGCGGAGCGAGAGGCGCAAACGTTCAATCATTTCCGCGTTCTGTCTTCGCAAAGGGGAGGGGGGCTAAATCCCCCTTTAAGCAGACCTGTTAACATTCGAGCTGAACTGCTTGCCAATCTGACAGAGATCGATATCCCACTATGACGTCTTTGCGACACGCCTCTTTAAGCAGACCGGAACTGTTCGAATTTTGCTTCCATAGAGATGCATTACGTTGGCCTATCTTGTCAATATTTAAGGATCTTTGGTTATAGTTACCGTTATGATAGCCAACGTACCAGAAGTGAGCACACGTGTATAGCTATAGAGCAAGACTGTCCTTTGATTATACAAATAAACATGATACACTTTTATAACCTTCAGCTCCTAATATTTATGTAAATGGCCATGTACCTATTATACCTATTGTACCTAATATGCCCATATTATTATCAAATAATTAGTTCTACTTGGTGCAGAATAACTTCAAAACACCATCAGTAAATTCCACACCCTTTCAGGGGGTTCTAATACTGAAATACCCTATAATAATGTAGGGTCTCCTTTTACTGGACTTAGACATTTACTCTAAGAATGGAGTATTTGAGAAGTTGTCCTGGCTGGCTTATCTTTGCTGGACTTTGAGAATGCAGTAGTGTTATCCTGTCTAGTGTTAGGGAGTGCAGAAACATTTGTACAACTTAATAACAATTATATAAAAAAAAAAACATCATTGCCATCTGTAGCTATTTAAAGGGTTCAGTATCTCTTACCGCTCTTGTTTTCACTGGTATGATGATTCTATTAGTGCCTCATAGTTTGCTGTGTAAGCAGAAGATGCCTGTGACACAGCTAGGCCTGCCGTGGGAGCACCGGGAAGGGAAGTGGCTACAGGAAGAGGTGCACTTTTGTCATGTACATAGATGCAGCTCTGCAGCTGATCGGCCTCACACTACACTGATCTATAGTAACTTAACTGTGCCATATTTTTCATTATTGACAGCTAAACAAAAATGGCTGGAAGGTTTCTGCTCTGGTAACTGATCGGGTCACCGCATGAGAGAATGCGGGGGAGACATCGCGGGGAGCAACCGTATACAACTTAAACCTGTTGTGAAAATATGTATGTAGGTGGATTAAAGGTAGCCCTGTAGTAAACCATACCCTGGAATCTTTCAGATTAAGGGTCTGGCCGTGAGTTATGAAAATGGCCCAACTCGAGGGGCGGCACCAGCAAGCATGCCTTTGAAAATCTCACTGCACACAATTGGATACGACCAATGTTTACTGTGACTGATTCTGGACTTCGACGCAATTGGATAACTACGACCAAAACTGAAAGTTGTAGTGCTGCCGCTGTCGTCATCAGTTCAGCTCGCCTTTGTCCCGCCTATGCCGATTTGATCGGTTAGCTCCGATATTGGTGCAAAGCGTAATGTGTATCATTGCTCGTGGCCAGATAAGAGTATCTTGTAGACACAGTTCAAATTGTGCTCTCGCGAGAACTCTGGAATCCCAGGGTAGATTAAAGGTGGGAATGATGGAAAATGAACGTTCTAAAGAATATCTGGGTTCATTGAATTCAACATAGAATTTTAGAACCTTGAATTGTTGCGGAAGTTCAAAAACCCACACCTTTTAAAGGTTAACCAGCTACATCACTTTAATTGTGTTTTGTCTGAAGTACAGCAAAAAAGTCTGGCCCAGTTTTATGGTGGAACTGTTGGTTGCTACTTCGCTACTGTCCCGTATCCAGCTGCTCGTGTCTTGAGTACAGAGTGTAAAACTAAGTGATGTCGGAAAACAGTTACAACAGATGTCTGGCCTTGCTTTGGCTACATTACATAGGCTACTGCAGTGTGTTTTTAAACCTTGTACTCTGGAGATAAGTGTCTATGTGTGAAGTCCTTATGCAATAGTAGGATCTAGTGCTGAATGCTCATGTGCTTGTTGTTAATGTCTAAAACTGGCAAGTTTATTTAATGCTGTCGATTTTATAGGACGTCTAGTGCTATCGGTTCTTTTGCTACTTACTCCATCTCCTGTTTCTGTTTAAATAGCAATGCATGCAGAAAGACTAAACCCAAGATGTCCTTCTCACTCTGTGTGTCCACTCCACAGGGATGAATTGAGAGGATGAATGTGAACCAGCAACCACACATGGCCTCCCCTTACGGTCCTCCTCAGCCTGGATACCAGGGCTACCCGCAGGCTGCTTATGGGGGCCAGCACGTGGCAGGAGGGTACCCAGGGCAGTACCCCCCCTACAACGGGCCCACTTCTGCTTACCAGCCTGGAGCTCCAATGCCAGGTAAGACAAGACGGGCACTCGTGGCGTGGTGGGTGTTGTGTCACAGGGCTAAATATGAGGCCGGCTCCTCCGTCTGTTGACAATCCTCCGTCTGTTGACACTCCTCCGTCTGTTACTGACGTTCAAGGGTTTGTTGTGATTGGTGCAGCCTTATATCTTACTGAATAGAGTGCGTAAGTGTGATGTCACGTTTCCGTAACAACCAAAATTTCTGTTCTAAACAAACGGTTGAAAAAAGAGAATTGCAAATATTGCATTCCGTGATTTTGCTTCTTTGTGTGTTGGGGGCAATAGCAGAAAATTGCAACTAGAAGTTGTCTTTGAATTTGGAAGAATTTCTGGAAAGTCCTGGAACATTATGCACCAAGAACGCAAGGCCCCTCAGCGCAACACCTCCAACAGTACGATGTAGCTGCAAAGTCTACAGGAATGCCACAAGGCTGTTTGGGCACAGGCCCAGCCTAAGCTTATGTAGGCTACATTCCTGCACTTTTAGCCTTCAGAGTCTTTCAGCTCACCGTCCAGCCTCTCAGTCAGAGGTCTTTAGATTGGTTAAGGCATTTCAGAAAGTAATGTTTTGATTGCTTGCGTCAACTTTTACACATTTCAGCGCAGAGTTCTCTCAGGCGTGTATAGTAGCCTAATTTCACAGGTGTGTGACTTAGAGGCGCTATCCAAGGCATGTAACGGAAGCGTCTCGTTCGCAGAGCATTTGGTGCGACAATTAGCTTCCATTGTAATCGATGGAACTGGCCACACTAGACGTGATGGCAGCGCAGATGTTTGAAGAAATTAGCCCTTCTAGTCTTCTAGAATTATTTTTACGCTCTGAGTAATATAGTGCTTCAGTTGCGGACTCTGTTGAGACTCTCTCTCTCTCTCTCTCTCTCTCTCTCTCTCTCTCTCTCTCTCTCTCTCTGAAGAAGGGAGCGCGGTGGTTCTAGATCACAGCTGAGTGGTCATCACAGTCCAGCCTCCAAAGCTCCTTCTAATTCTAAGAATTGGGCTGTAGGAAGTGAAACCATTAGTGTTCTTCAACAGACCTTTTTCTGCGTAGAGAGGTCTCTGGCTCCCTGGGTACGGTGCGAGCGTTGCCAGAAAGCACTTCTGTCTGTCTGGTGACACTAATGTCGCTGTGATTTCTCTCACTCGAGGCTCACAGTGGCCCGGCCCCTCTACCTCTACTGCCTCAGGAAAAGCAGTTTGACAACATGAAACCCTGTCAGCTTTGTTTCTCTCTTCCTCATATCCAGGTCTCTCCCCTCTCTGTCTCTCTTTCTTTCTCTCTCTCTTGCTCTCTTCTAAATTTCCTCCTCCTTTCCTTCTTCTCTCACTCTGTTTTTTTTTCCGTCACTGCAGACTCTTCCCCTCACTGCTGTTCTTTTTCTTGTATTTCAGGATATTCTCCTTATGCAAGCTTTCCCTCTAAGGCTTTTGCAGCAAACTTAGTCTCTGACCTGTCCTCCTCCTCTCCTCTTGACTTAGGTAACTTTGTATAATTGTGCTTGGCAGTCAGTCCTCTTTTGTCCCAAAACTTTGTCTCAACCCCACCTGCCTTACCCCCCCCCCCCCCCCCCGACTCTGTTGCCAGCCAGTTCAACTTGTATGTTTGCGGGGATACAAGTTCATTCTGAAGGCAAAGCCCATTGCTAGTGTCTTGCACTAAACATGAGCAATGCTCACACACGTTGCGTCTCATGCACAGAAATGTCTAAACTAGGGCTGCAACGACTGGTTGTTTTCACAGTCGATTAACCGATTATTTTTTTTCGATTAATTGGTTAGTTGATCAATGCAATGACAGAAAACCTTGATGATTGATTCCCAAAGCCCAAGATTATGTCTTCAAAAGCCTTATTTTGTCCACACACCAAAGGTGTTTAGTTTAGGGCATAGAGGAGTAAGCAAAGCTGAAGTTTAAGAAGCTACAATCAAAGATTTTTTTTATTATTATTATGTATTTTCCCTAAAAATGACTGACGATTTATCAATTAGAAAATAGCTGGCGATTAAATAAATAGTTGACAACTAATTTATTAATCATTGCAGATCTAGTCTAAACAAGATATTTATACAGCAAGTATTGTCACCCTAGATTAAGTATTACACTAGGAAGCAAAACAAATTTTACGCAGTTCATTTAGCAAGTATAGTTAACTAGTATGAATGATAAATGGCAAAGTCCAGTGTAAATTTAGTCTCTTTAGTCTTTAGAATATTGAAGTGAATGGGGCAAGGCATACGGCAAGTGGAGTGTTCGCTGTCGCATCGTTCTAATCGGCCCCTCTCTGATTTTCTGCACAATTTTGTATCTCCACTGAATCGATCGGTGATCGCGTCGCCAGTAGTGTGTAGTAAAGCGATTAATAGAATTCCACCGTCACGTTTGTCTTATCGCCGACTGTGTGTGGTGGACCTTATTACGCTAGCTTTGTCGTCGGCAATGGCCGTTGGCCTTTAGCTTCACTTAAGGTGATGCATCGGGCAGCTTTTTGACTGTAGTTCCCGGGCAGTGATTTGTAGTATTCTGATTAGTTTGCAACATTCTGTCCTCCGATGATTAAAAGAAAAAAATAATACCGGTATATTAAAAAAGTGTATATAAATTGCCTGAACATCATGGCTTAGAATTGCCCCGTAACATCGTTCAAACTATTTAGCCTGTGCATCATCACCACTGGATCGTTTCCGTATCTGGAACGGATGTGGGCCAGGCCTGGGCCGAATGCTGCTGCCCCTTTGGGGAGGGACTCAGGCTGGGTTAGTCAAGGTTGTGATGTGTCACCGCCTCCTGTGCTGCTCACAGGCAGATGCTGTCATTTGCCCTTCATATCTCTGCCAACGTGCTCTTTTTTTTTCTTCCCCTTTCCCATCCTTTCTCTTTTTTTTTCTCATTTGTTTCTGGCTTGATGACGTCAGTAAGCTGGCAGCTTCACGGCTGATTAGTGAAACGTTGTTGGTGCATGCTGCAGTAACATGCAGGATTTTTTTTTTATTTTATGGTGTTTTGTGGCGTGCTGTTAATGCTTACAGTGCTGATGTGTTTTTCTGATGTGATGTCTTGTTTTGTAAAGCCTATGCGATACGTATTAGATATTGCATGCATGTTTTTTTGTGTTCGCGTGTGTGATTGCTAACCTCCCTACCCTCTCTCTCTCTCTTGCCCACGCAGGTTCGATGTGCGGCCCCCCCTCTTCAGGCGCTCCGCCTGTCTCAGCCCCCCAGGCCTATGGACAGTACGCTGGGGGTCAAGCACAGAACGGCCCTCCCCCCAGTGCACCCCCAAACCAGAGGTCAGTGTGTTCAGTGACTCCGAGCACCCCATTAATGGATCCCATTGCCTCACATGAAGACCTGTTTTAGGCCTCATGGCCTTTGCGGTTACCATCCATCGTCATTACTGTAATTGTGGAAGATGTTCTTCAGTGATGTAGCAGTTGCCTAGTTCCCCTAAGGCAGCGTTTTCCAACCTTTTTTTTCCCTTGGAGGCCCCCTTGCCTGTGTCTAAGACAAGCCAGGGCCCCCTACCCGATCTTCTACCCGTAAACACACATACAAGACATTGTTTGATTCAACAATCGGGGTCCATTTTATTGGGATTGCAATCTCTGGTGGTGGGAACCGCTGCCCTAAGGCAACAGGTAGTGACTCTGAGGCCAGCTTTAGGCTTGTTTGTCGGGGAGAGTAAATGATAGTGAAGTAAATGCACAAACCCTGTAGACCCGTCAAGAGACTCTGCATATCATATGCTAAATGAGACAGGGTTGCTTGTGAATAAGGAAGGCTACTAAAGGACCAAGAGGATAGGAGCCATGTTTGAACGATGGAGAGCGATTTGGCGTCATCAAATGTACTGTGAGGCTGTGTAGATATGGTTGTCTGCCTAAAGCAGGCTAAGCGCAATGCCGTCATAAGGCATTGTTGCCCAAAACACATTGTGGGTAGTGAAGTCCAGCTGGTTGGAAGTTGGACTTGAGTCGGACTGTGTTGCGTTATCAGTCTGATGAGTGTGAAACCACTGGACGAGCAGGTCTGTTCTACGGCCGTCACGCATCCCACCCACCTAGTGTGATAACATGATCACAGACCGAAGAGAGGAGATCTACATCTAGCCAGGATATATATACTCTCTTAACTTCCTCCCATCTCTGTGGAGAGAGTTTCCTTCCTGTTCTTGTTTGCCAGTGGATTGGTTCCCTCTCTGCTCCTATTTGGGGCAGTGTCTGTCTTCACTCCTGCCTACCTGAGCTGAGCTGATATCTGAGAGGCACGCAGTCCCAGGAAGTGGCTCATTTTGTTTCTGGCCAGGTTACTTTACATGGCGTTAGCCCTAACTTGTATTTGGAGAGAAGGGTACACACATCCAAAAAAATGTTTTAACAGGTGGCAGAGAAAAAACGTCCCTAAGAGTGAAGGGGATGGTCTGCACACTGTGTGTAATGGCTTATAAAGTATTTTATTTGTTTGCTATAAAAGGCAACGTTTCGATCGACAGTTAGTTAGCTTGGACATTTTGTTTTGTAAGGACTGTGCTTTGGAATAAAGAGATTTGATCAATTGACATCTAAATTGTTTGTTGGACAATTAAATGAGTGTTCATGAAGCAAAATATAAGATGTTTGTTAAGGGCTAGTGGTATCTTTGAGGTGTTAGGGGTTGCTTCTCTTGGGGTTAAAGCTGCTGATACATGGTGCAGCTTCCTGAGTAATGTTGCTGAGCAGTGCTCCTCACTATTTTGGTTTTGGGACCTTCGCTTTGATAGGGCAGCAATGTGTTCTGGAGAACTTTAGTGATCAATGGGATTTGCCATTGTCATGATCATCACTATAAATTAAATCTCTCTTTCTCTTTCTCTTTCTCTTTCTCTCTCTCTTTCTCTCTTTCTTTCTCTCTCTTTCTCTCACTCTCTCTTTGACTGACTCTCTATCTCTCTCTTCCTCCCCCTCTCTCTCCCTCTATCCCTCTCTCTCTCTCAATTTTTATCCTATACAAAAGTTTAATTGTGTGAATCTTTCAGTGTTTTTGTAAACCAATAACGAATGAGTTCAAATCTCCACCTCTCTCTCACTCTCTCAGGCCCCCTGCGTCGCAGCCCTATGCCCCGGCACCCATGAACCTGTCCTCCCCCCAGTACAGCCAGCCATTCGCTGGCCCACCTACAAGCATGCAGCAGATGACCAATCAGATGGCAGGGATGCAGGTTGGGTCCGCCCCTCCCACAGGAACAACTCCTGGCTATGGTGAGGAGTGCCGGCAGCCATTATCATAATCTTATTATTATAAATAGGAGACGTTCATTCAATAAAATGCTTAATTTCAAACTCAGGGAAGAGAGGGACTAGTATCCAAAGATTCATGATAACATTTATGTATTATATAACTGTTTGCGTAATTGATTTGTCCTCTTGATTTGATCAAGTCTGGATTAATCCAAAGTATAAATATTTACTTTGCAGTGAGCAATGAACGCTTTGCCTAGTACCGGTTCTTACTGCTCTTATGAATGAATGTGAGTGTATGTGTTTGTATTTGTTTGTTTACATCCTTTGCTTTGTTTATTTGTTTGTTTCGCACAGCTGTGCCTCCAACTTCTCAGCCTCCAGTCTCCGGCGCCTACACATCCACAGCACCACCTCCTTCCTTCCCCCCCACCTCCTCCTCCGCCTCCCCACATCCTGCTGCAGCAGGTGACGGAGTCGCCCCTGGGCCCCCTCAGTCCTTCTACGGGGGTCCCCCACCCGGCCAGCAGCCCTTCCCCACCTCTTCCGCGCCTCCGCCGGCCTTCTCCACCACTGCTCCCCCCACTCAGGCCCCAGCCGCACCTCCATCCGCTGCTGCTCCAGCTCCACCCGTCTCCCAGGCTTCACAGGCCTTCCCTGGAGCTCCTCCACCTGCCCAGCCCCAGCCAACACCACCACCACCGCAGCAGCATCCGCAGCAGCAGCTGCCTCCGTTCTCTGCTGCTGGGCCTCCACCCTCGCAGCAAGCACCCTTCTCCTCTGGAGCTCCCCCGACAGCAGCACCCCCGCCCGGCTCCCAGCAGCATCTGTACGGAGGCCCGCTACCTCCGCAGGGTGTCCCCCAGCAGCAGGCCGGCTTCCCCAGGCCTCCACCTCCCACCTCGCAGCCTTCGCCCTCCGGCCCGGCTGCCGCCGCCAACTCGGGGTTCCCCGTCGGCCTCCCTCCACCCCCGACCTCCACCCAGGCGTCTCCGCAGCCGTACCCCGGCGCCCCCATGTCCCAGCAGCAGCCCCCGCCCCAGCAGCCCCCCCCGGGCTCCCAGCCCTCCCCCTTCCACTCGGCCCCGCAGCTCTCTGGGCCCATGGGTCCTCCGCCCGGCACCGCTGGCTTTCCACCACAAGGGGGCGCCCCTCCGAGGCCCCAAGGCATGCAGCAGGGCCCCCCGATCTCGCATCCCTCCATGTCTGGGCCCCCCATGTCCCAGGCCAACCACGTGGCCCCGGGGGCCATGCAGCCGGGCATGCCTCCGCAGATGGGCCCCCCAACAGCGGGCATGCCAGGGCCTCAGCCTGGCATGCAGGGGTACCCCGCTCAACAGAACGGTTAGTGTGCCCACCACGGTTGCTGCGCCCCATTTAGTGTTTGTCTTCCTGGGCGAGTTTAAACTTGCTGATGCTATATGTAGAGCTGTCATCATGATGCCAAAATGATTGCCTTGGTACGATGCCATGCCTAAGTGTCTGATACAGTACGCTGCACTAAACTATTGCCATGGCATAAGCGTCAGTCATTTTTTAACCTTTTTTTTTTTTTTAGCATTTCCATCAGCATTTAGTATTTCCAACTGATTATTACTGTTAATAATGATGTGCTACAAGACATATGAGAAGCGAAATACACAGTAAACACTATGGCTGAGTATTTCTGGTATAGGTGCCGACAGTGCTTCAGTTGATGTTTCGGAATAATGAATCCGAACAGCCCGTCGTTGTGGGAACCCAGACCTGACTGATTTGCAGGGTGGATAATATAAGTTTCTTCAATTGAAGCTTCAGTGTATTGATCTTGTATTGTGTTGTTTCTAAACCAGGTGCTTTTGGTCAGATGAGAGGTCCACAGCCAGGCTACCCGGGGCCGTATCCGGGGCAACAGAGCTTTGGGGGTCCTCCTCAGGCTCCAGCTCCCGCTCCTCAGCCACAGAAACGGTTGGACCCCGATTCCATCCCTAGTCCAGTATGTAACTCTCTCTCTCTCTCTCTCTCACACTCACACACACACACACATTCACACTGGCTCACATCCTCACAGCTCGTATTATACTATCAAGAGTTACACACTTTTTTTTACTGTTCAGGCTTTTGCAATCAAAGAAGAACTTTCTGCACCATCAGATCCATGGTATCTTTTAACTCATTCACTGCCATTGACGTCTTTAAACGTCAATTTAGACACATACGTTTTCAATGGGGAGGGCTCCTGGGTGGGCTTGGGAACGATCTGGCAGAGTTTCAGGCTTGTAAACAGACTGCACTAGCGATCCGAACCTCTAGATGGCAACAGTGCCATTTGGATCATTAGTATCTGCCTAGAGTGCACAAGTCATGCAGAGACAACTAGCAAACACACTGAAGATCGACCACAGTGGATCTAGTTTGCACGCGATGCAGGGAATAAATATGCTTACTTCTTACATCAAGGATGGAAAACACGTGAACGGTATGATCCATTTACATTGGATATTGCGATATAGATTAACAACAACCTTGCTAGTGCTAGCTTGCTAAGTCTAGCATCCTGTTCAGAGTCTTTAGCGACCATCAGAGTCCCTAGCAACCTTGACGAGACTGACGAGATAACAGTGCAATCGTGGTTGACATACTACTGAAACGCTAACGTTAAAAAGTTGATTTTCACAAAAAGATCGTTTTCTCCATGTTTTGGTCAAAAACAGGTGTTTTTAGCCAAACTAACCCATGTTCTACTGACGATAACTAAAGAACGAAAAACGATAGAAACAAACCGTTTTTTCCTGGTGAAAGAAGAGAGTCTACTCTTTCATTTGGTACCTTCGGTGTTTACATAGTCATAAAGCTCACCGTTCGGTGGATCTTGGAAAAACAGTCAAAATTCTGTAAAACGTCTGGCAGTATGGAGCGCTCTGCACTGAAAATCGCTGGCAGCCAATGAGTTAATTGAAGAAGAACACTAAGCTTTCAGTCAAAATCCCTTTATCAGGGCAATACAAACCTCTACGTCTGCTGTTCTTTTCGTTGAAAGATACTTGCATGGATGTAAGTGTGCACACAACTCTTCTTTGATCACACTGCCGTCTGGTTTAATGGCACTTAAGCACATCCTCTGGCAGTGAGTGTGGTGTATGCCTGTTCAGGCTCTTCACAGATCACAGATCACACACACACACACCACACCACAGTGTATATAACACCTACATACATCAGCATGTCCGTTTCACTGTTGTCTTGTGCATTCAGATTCAATAGCTCACACTCACTCACACACTCTCACACTCGCACACAAACACACTCCCCCTCACACAAACACACTCCCCCTCACACACACACAAACGCACTCCCCCTCACACAGTTTGCTTGACATGGTGCCGTGGTATGTCCAAAGTTAACGTCCGTTTGTGTTGGTGTGTGTTTTGGTGTTTGGGATAGGCTATACTGTGTCTCACGCATGCATCATAAGGTGGCTTAACTTGGATGATGCCTACACTGTTAAATTAAGTGCAACCTATTTTTATATTTTTGCTTGAGCTCTCTCAAGAAAACTGCATTTTCTTTCATAAGATATAAAGAGGTAATTTGCATGCACTACAGCAAGTGTCTTCTGCATCCATGTTTTCTTGAAAATGCCCTCTAAGAATAATAGTAGTAATAATAATAATAATAATTTTTAAAAAATGCACTCATGACTAATATGTGTGTTTTGCCGGTCTGCACAAAAGCATAAAGAAAACAGAGGTAACCATGGTTACTCATCTGTTGACCTTTCCCCTCTATTCTTTCTTCCTTTTCCTCATGTCTCCCTTTGTTTTGTTGTCGTTTTTTTGGCATCTTTCTTCTCTCCCTCCTCTCCCTCCTCTCTCTCTCTCTCTCTCTCTCTCAATTTGCTGGACAAAAAAAAACATTAAATAAAAAAAGCAAGCGCCTGACATGCCGCCTGTGCAGAAAACAAGACATAGAATAGACCCAGACGCTATCCCCAGCCCAGTAAGTGACGTGTGTGTGTGTGTGTGTGTGTGTCGATCAGTGTGTGTCTGTTCTCTCTTATCTCTCCTGTGTGTTGCACTAACCACCTTCACACACACCCCCCACCCTCACTTGGAAACCTTATTGGGTGTTGTGAGTGTTTCTCCTGAATGTGTTCAGTCTCTTTTTTCTTTTTTTTTTTTTATAAGCTCTTTGTGTTGTGTCTCTTGTGTTGTCAAATGATCTGACACTGGTATTTAAATGGAATAGCGTTAGATGACAATGCTTTCGTCAGTCCAGCGTTAGATTCTTTACAGTGGACAAGATTGTTTCCTGAGCATGCAAGCTTGAGAGACTCAGAGTTGCCCTGAGTATAAGTATCTTAAAAATAACAAGTACTACTGCTACTCCTGTTAGTGTTTTAACACTTGTACCTGCTCAACTTGCCTCAACTCTACTCACTGTTTTTTTATTATAAGCCAAAAGTAGTACCAGGTAGGTGCTAATGGCATCACCTCTGTTAAGATTCCAAGCGATCTGAGACGATACCAAAGGTGATGTGAATGTATTGTAGGTTACTGATAGGTTGCTGTTGCCATTCTTGTGTAATAGCATTCTGAACAAACCCAGCATTTTAAATACCTCAGGCCTACTGTCGGTGCTAACACGATAAACCAGTTAACGTTATTCACAGCTACGTTACGTTATTATTATTCGCAAGAGGTGCTCATTAATTCATTCTGGCACTCCGAAAAGCACTTAGAAGTTTGAGAAAGAAGAGTATTCTACCTCTCTATGAATTAACGATTATTTTGATTATTTTTCCCAAGGATCGACTGTAACAATTGTTAGGATTGTTACTGTGTGTCCCGCATTAATGATGCCATGTTGTTTAAGCAATATGAGTGGGAGTGGGGTTGGTCAAAGATATGGCCACGGCTGTAATTCGGCCATAGGTAGAATAGAATATATACTTTGTTGATCCCGTGAGGGAAATTAGTTTCTCTGCATTTAACCCAATTTAACCGAATTAGTGAATACACACAGCACACACACAGTGAGGTGAATCCCACACTAACCCAGAGCAGTGAGCTGCCTGCCCAACCAGCGGCGCTCGGGGAGCAGTGACTGGGGTTAGGTGCCTTGCTCAAGGGCACTTCAGCCGTGGTGGACTGGTTGGGGATCGAACTGGCAACCCTCCGGTTACAAGCCCGAAGCCCTAACCAGTACACCACGGCTGCCCTCAAAAGGTACGAGTCGCCATGTCGCAATGGCATCCACCTACGAATACGGGGAAAGGAAGCATCTGAACCAAGTTCAGTAAAATAAGAGATGAGCAGAGTTGAGCAGGTATCATCAGAGACACTTAAAAGGATTATCCGGAGTATTGATCTAAAGTGCATTTTACTCCTGATAATCCCTTTAAGGACTTTGGTATCATTCAGTGCAGAATTAGTATTATAATGATGACGGTCTCAGAGCAGTTCTTATGGCATCACAATTGCTGCTTTGAGTATTCTGATAGTGAAGTGACTAACCGCATGTTCATGTGTGTGTCATCTACATGTGATTCCATTGGATGAGGACGTTTGTCCATCCCCAAACTGACCACCAGCAGTTGGTGCTACTCTGTTCCTGTCTGCATGTCTTGTGTCCTGTAGATAGCCTCTCTTTGCATGACCAACCCAACTCTTGTTGTTGGAGCCCACTGACTTTACTCACTCACTCACTCGTGTCTTAAACCAACCTTCACTCCACCCCACCCTACCACACCTTCCACACACACATACGTAGAGCTAGTCTCAACAATGCAGATGTCACTTACATCGTGTGGACTTGGCTTCTGGTGCTCTGCTGGATCTACGCTTAACTTGATGTTGTGGTGGAGCTCTATCGTCGCAATATACTTCTGAACGCATCATCGGCATTGGCTTGCAAAATCCTCATGCCGCCATCCTGTCGTCCATATCAGGATAAAATGTAACCATTCATTTGACAGCCGCAAAATACTAATTGCATTGAAAATAGAATGCCTTGAACTGCTATTCCTGCTGGCAGCCATGGCCAGGCTTGCTTATTAGCCAGCTTCCGCTTCTATTTGAGAGGATTTACTGAATAAACATAAACGTGTAATCAGGTTAGCTACGTGGACCTTAGTGACGTTTTTTTGTTGGATTATTTTATGACCCTTAAATAAGCCACACAGGAAGTGCAGTCAGAATGAAATCAAATAAAGCTTCGCTGGATACCCAAAGAGATTAGGCAATCTGGAGTGCAAAAGTGCAGTTCGTAATACTTCTCCACACCATTCCAAGTTCCAAGCCACGAGCCCACGTTGGCTGGAGTTGTATATCCTGGTGCCTGGAGAGGTATATTCTGACGATAGTATCACTGGTGGACACAAATTGTCTGTTCTCCTCTTCGATCCTCTCATCTTGGTGTTCTTCCTCCTTCTCTTTTGATGTAGAAATCATCTTCTTGGACATGATGTTCAAGATGCAGTCGGGGATTGTGGAGGAAGTAGCGTTAGTTTGTGTTTACATTTCAATTTGGTAGCAGATGGTTTTGTGCAAAAAAAAAAAAGTACATTGGCCCTCATTTATCAACCGAGCGTAGAAACCAGCGTACATCTGAGCGCAGAAATCATTTTACGATGGGGCTCGTGTGATTCATCAAACTTTCGTATCACTCCAATTCCAGCGTAAGAATAAACGTGTGTTGATAAATGTGGCGGCTGGAAACAAGCATGATTTAAATATCACGCCCCTATATATGCTCGTTTTAATGGCCTCGCCCCTAGAATTTACGACATGAAGGTGCATTATACGTCCAAAAGAGATCATTGATCTCGAGCCACAGTGACGTCCAGCTGAACCTTGTTCATTTTGACAGCTAGAGGAGATGATTGCTGAATGTGACTAAATAAACGATGGGCTTGAAATCACACAAAAAAAAATCCCTGACTGCATCTTCTAACTAGTAGTTGGAATGCCAAAGCAATGTGAGGTGGCATATACAGTATTCTGTATGGCGCGAGAGTGTGTGTCCTGTATGTGTTTGTGTCTATTCTTTATTTTGTCTCATGGCTTTTTCCCCCCCTCCCCTCTGCAGATCCAGGTGATTGAGGACGACAAGGCCAACAAAGGCACCGATCCCTTCACCACGGGGGTCAGAGGTCAGGCCCCGCCCCTTGTCACCACCAACTTCCAGGTCAAAGATCAAGGTGAGTCCACATCCTCTTTACTAATAATAATAATAATAATAATAATACATTTTATTTAAAGCGCCTTTCATGACACCCAAGGTCACTTTACAAGGTTGTAAAATCATCACCTAAAAATAAAAAAGAGAAGAAAAAAATGAGTCAGTCAGTCGATAACTTTGGTCACGTGACGAGCTCCGCAACACCCCTGCAGCCAGAAATTGTGTTGTTGTGAGTGACGCTTGTCGCCTGGCCTCTAAATTAGCCTTTTCTTATGTGTGTGACTAGCTAGCAGCCCAGAGGGTTTGTGATGTTTTGTGCTGTCTGTCTGAGTCATATGTCTGTGCTCTTCTTGTGTTCTGGGTCCTCTAAGAATCTCACCTCGAGACAGGCAAACGGCTGCTAGACACGTCTGACTTATGAGTTGTCTGCTGCTTCAAGTGCCCTACAGTATGTCTGACTGAGTTAGCAGTGACGATGACTTTCTCTCTCTCTCTCTCTCTCTCTGTGTGTGTGTGTGTGTGTGTGTGTGTGTGTGTGTGTGTGTGTGTGTGTGTGTAGGCAACGCTAGTCCCCGGTTCATCCGCTGCACTGCCTACAACGTGCCCTGCACCTCAGACATGTCCAAGCAGTCACAGGTGCCACTGGCTGCAGTCATCAAACCTCTGGCCACCCTGCCCCCAGATGAGGTAAAAACACACACACACACACACGCATGTGTATACGCACATGCGCGCGCACACACACACACACGCACACATGCACCCATACTCGCACACGCACACACACACACACCCATACTCGCACACGCACACATAGACATAGAGTGCGCATATTACGTCCATATCTCAGACATGTCTGTTTATATTTTCCAAATATCATATGGTGTTGGTGGTTGTGGGGTATTCCTCCAATTGATCTGGTTCTTAAAGGTTAGCTTAGCTGATTTTCTAGAGCAAATACGATAAGCCTGTTCTGTAAATGTGAGCTTTTGTTTTGATTTCATTTTATTTGATAACAGTTGATTTGATGTTTCTTCTTTCTGATGGTCTCCTGATGGTCCTCCGTTTATCCTTCACACACTGCTCATCAGTTTGACCCCAAGTGACCCCTTAACTTTGGCTCTCTTCTTCTGTGGTTTGTCAATATGAGGCAGATCTGATAGGGCAGAGGAAATTATATTTTTGTGAAGACACTTCTTACCGCATCCTGTTTCCCAGACACACTCTCTAGACCTGCTTGTGCTCTCACACACACACACACATACACACATACACACAAACACACACACACACACACACACACACACACACACACACACACACACACACACACGCACACTAGCTGGCATGTCTCTACTACAGCACTCAGTGACTCAGCACAGGGATGTTTTTCTTTCTCATCCCATAGACTTGCTTTTGCTCTCACACACACACACACACACACACACACACACACACACACACAGAGGGAGTCTTGTTTTCATGAAGGCTGTGTTCCCCAGGTGCCTCCGTACATCGTGGACCACGGTGAGCAGGGCCCCATCCGCTGCAACCGCTGCAAGGCGTACATGTGTCCCTACATGCAGTTCATCGAGGGCGGCCGCAGGTTCCAGTGCGGCTTCTGCAGCTGTGTCACAGAGGGTGAGACGCACACCCGCACACACACACACACACACACACACACACACCGATACTGACGGAAGTTGAATCCACAAGCAAATCATTACTTATGCTGTCCCACACACACACTCCAATATTTGCGGAAGTAAATCCACATACGCAATCACTTATTCACACACACACACACGCGCACACACACACACACACACACACACACACACACACACACACACACACACACACACACACACACACACACACACACACACACACACACACACACACACACACACTTGATATATCAGGCTTGTTTGACATATCTGGATTGTTTGATTGATTGACATGTCTGGATTGATTGATTGATTGATTGATTGACATGTCTGTGTGTTTCTCCACCTCCACAGTGCCTCCCCATTACTTCCAGCATCTGGACCACACAGGGAAGAGGGTGGACTGCTATGACCGGCCAGAGCTCTCCATGGGCAGCTATGAGTTCCTAGCCACTGTTGACTACTGCAAGGTACATTCTCACCAACGCTATCCTGCTAAATGTGCTATTAGTCTTTCTAAAAGTGTTATTAATCTTATGAAGATCAAAAAAGAAAACTAGTAGGTATTTAGAGTAAAGATACTTCCCTAGAGCTCTCCATGGGCAGCTACGAGTTCCTAGCCACTGTTGATTACTGCAAGGTGCGTTCTCACCACCAGCACTACGCAGCTAAATGTGATTATCTAAGCTAGTGTTATTGATTGTGTTATTAATGAGCAGGTATTGTTTTTAGTGTAAAGATACTTACCTAGCGCTCTCAACGGGCAGCTATGCGTTCCTAGCCACTGTTGGCTACTGCAGTGTACATGCTGCTCACCAGCTCTAGGGACCAGTAGTAGTGGAATTCAGCTGGACTGCACATATGGATATTTTTACGCTGGAAATGCAGCAGCAAATGTGGCAATATGGTATTTCGCTGGTGCTTTTATCCAAAGGGACTTACGACAGCCACTGGAATGTCCATAACTCTCACAGTCAGAAACATTTAAGTCCATCATATATGTCAGGAGCTTAATGGACTTTTCACACATGTCCTGTTTCACTCAACCACGCTGGCACTTAACAAAGCCTTGAGTGATCCCCTCTTAATGAGTAATGGCCGGCTGTATGCAGTGTGGTGGAGTTTTTCTGAGTGAATGTTGAAGGCCAGGCACAGCTATGTGTGGCCTCGACATAGTTTGGACAAGATCGATGTCTGAATTGACGTAAAAGGTGAAATTCATGTCTAGACCACCAATTTATGGTTTACAATTTGGGCATTGCTGTTTTAATACCAATATGCTTGGTATTGGTGTTTAGAAGAAGTAATTGAAAAGTCAGTCGAGATTTTGATTGTGTGTGGTTGCAGAACAACAAGCTTCCTCAGCCCCCTGCCTATATCTTCCTGATTGACGTGTCTTACAACGCGGTGCGGAGCGGCATGGTGAACATCGTTTGCCAGGAGCTGAAGACGCTGCTGGATTACCTGCCCAGGTATGCCACAAATGCACACACAGGCTGCTTTACCTGCCCAGGTATGCCACAAATGCACACACAGGCTTAAATACCTGTCCTGGTACGCCACATATGCACACACAAGCTGAAATACCTGCCTTGGTGCACCACAAATGCACACACAGGCTTAAATACCTGCCCAGGTACTCCACAAATGCACACAAAGGCTGAGATGGATGAAACTCCGCAGGTGGATGAATTCCCTGTCCGGAGCATTTATTGAAATTAGTCAAAGGTCTAGACGTGTGTGCGTTAGTGTTTCATTCAAGAGAAAAGGAACTCTTGTGTTGACTATTGCAAGTGTCCACACATGCGCACACACACACACACATACTTACTTACAAGCTCATATAAACATGCATACACACAGTGAGGAAAAACAAACAGACATAAATACAAAAACATATATACACACACACACACACACACACACACCTTGATGTTTGAGTCCGTGTTGTTCTGTCTCTCTCTCCTCCAGGGAGAACCCGGAGCTGCCGTCGTCGGTGCGCGTGGGCTTCGTCACCTACAACAAGGTGCTGCACTTCTACAACGTCAAGGCCTCGCTGGCGCAGCCCCAGATGATGGTGGTGTCCGACGTGGCCGACATGTTCGTCCCGCTGCTCGACGGTTTCCTCGTCAACGTCGACGAGTCTCGTGTCGTCATCGAGAGGTAGCTTCCCGAATACAGTCCCGAGATCGTCTGCTGTGCTTTTCTGTCTTTATAAAATGCACCCTCCGTTCTTTCACTTCTTCTGGTGGGAGGATTATAAGCAAGAGATCATTTAATAGTTCATGAACTCACTTTCGCTTCTCTTTGTGTGTGTGTGTGTGTGTGTGTGTGTGTGTGTGTGTGTGTGTGTGTGTGTGTGTGTGTGTGTGTGTGTGTGTGTGTGTGTGTGTGTGTGTGTGTGTGTGTGTGTGTGTGTGTGTGTGTGTGTGTGTGTGTGTGTGTGTGTGTGTGTGTGTCAGCTTGCTGGACCAGATCCCTGAGATGTTTGCAGACACACGGGAGACGGAGACGGTGTTCGGACCTGTGATCCAGGCTGGTCTGGAGGCCCTGAAGGTACGGTAGCTTCAGACACTCAACAGAGTGTGTGTGTGTGTGTTGGAGAGTGAGAGTATATCAATGATCTTTTGAGTTGATAGAAGTCATCCTAACTGGTGGTCTGTTATTTATATGTGTGTGTGGGGTCAGGCGGCTGACTGTGCTGGGAAACTCTTCATCTTCCACACGTCTCTGCCCATCGCCGAGGCCCCTGGGAAACTGAAGAACAGGGAAGACAAGAAGCAGGTTGGCACAGACAAAGAAAAGGTAACAATCTCTATCTCCCTTTTTTTCCCTCTCTCGCTCGCCCTCTCTTCTCTCCTTTCTTTCTTGCTTTCTCTCTTTCTCGTTCTCTCTCTCTCTCTCTCTCTCTCTCTCTTTGTTGTTCTCTCTTTTTCTTATTCTCTCTCTCCCTCTCTCTCTCTTTACTGTCTACTGTCTCCATTACCTGGCCCCGTTCTGCCATCAGTTCCTCTTTCTTCCTCTGTGTGTGTGTGTGTTGGCCTGAGGTACATTCCTCATCCCTTTCACATGCTGTGTGCTGTGGTCTATTCACTAGAAGCACAATAGCTTCCATTCATACTCCCCCCGTCATCCTCTTCCATTCATACTCTCTGTCATCCATCCTACTTTACTGTACGAGTTCAATCTTCACCTGCGGACGACCGTCTGACCGTCACCTCTACACACACTCTTCCCCCAGGCACTGTTCCAGCCGCAGGTCAGTTTCTATGCCAACCTGGCCAAGGAGTGCGTGGCGCAGGGCTGCTGCGTGGACCTCTTCCTGTTCCCCAACCAGTACGTGGACGTGGCGACACTCGGCGTGGTCCCCACCTCCACCGGAGGCTCCATCTACAAGTACACCTACTTCCAGGTGAGCGCGTCACCTCAGAGGACCAGCAAGCGTGTGTCTCGTAATTTTTGGAGCAGTGTTGTAGTCTACCGTCAGTGGTCATGAAGACAAAATAATCACTTCAAATGATATAAGAATATATATAAGGAAAAATCACTACATTTAAACTAGTTTTTATCTTTCTTGAAAAACAAAATAAGACAAAAACAAATGCAAAACAGTATGTACAATATAAAATATATTATATAAATTGGCCTATGCAACTGTATTTTAATGCTGCCCATAATGGTGGTACTTGGTTCTTCTCTGAGGTGGCACTCATTGTGAAAAGTTTTGGAACCACAGTGGTCTACCTGATACGCAGGACTACGCAGTATGCCCACTTAAAAAGCATCACCATATCAGTATACCCACTTAAAATAGACAAGGATACATATTAACATTTGGGGTTGATCATAGTATTCCCATTTCCATATAACTACTACGTCACTCACAGTACATCCACTACAGCTAAGTAGACCACACCATTGGTATAGAGTAAGGCTACTGTAGAAGACTGGTAGAATGTCTTTAGAATGTATGCACCAAAGATTCTAGAGCGGAGCGCTGTATGATCTTTGGTATGCACTGCGATCAGCGTCTGATGCAGCCGGTTCCACTGATTTATAGTGGAAGCTAAATGCCGCAACAGACGTTCTACGAACGGAACGCTTCGGGTACGTACCCAGTCCCTGTAAATCCACTCTACACTGACTCAGAATTGCGGCTTCATAAGGTTGTGTTCAACCGTTTTTATGAGGGTTGAGTGAGCACTCCATGATCATAAGCAATGCAAATGTGCTTTGTCTAATTATCAGTATCTCAACCACTAATGTAACAAGTAAAAGAAAGACATTTCAAGATGCCAACGATAACGTTCGTCTGCGAGTTTGTTTTGTACCTGACATGGCTTTGATTCAAAAAGTCAAGTCTTCGGAATGTAGGTCTTTGAAATAAAATAAATAAATAATGTAAATCTGCCTCAGTGCAACTGTCAGCGTTCTGCCATCCTGAGCCATCTGATCTGTAATCCACTTCCTGTTCCCTACACACACACACACACACACACACACGCACACACGCACACACGCACATGCAGTTTTATCTGTTCTCACCAGCAGGTTGGTAATCTGAGATTTATGCCCAGGGGTCTGTGATTTCACTTGTGTCAAACGGGATTCCATATAGAACCACAAGGTCACTGGATTAAACAGCCCAGACACATAGTGTTGTGGCCATCGTGTCGACCAATTCGTTCGTAATTATGAATGACAATCTAGATAGGATTTCACATGGCGTCATGTAATCAAGTCGTGTCTATGTCTGTATTTCCACCCCCTCAATAGCATTTAGATATTTTGCTGGCCCACAACTTCTATTTTCATGGTCATGGTATAGCTTTTTTTTTACGTTCATGCAACAAGCATTGCAGAACCCTTCCACCAGCTATAGACCGTTTCAAGAGTTCCATTATCAGTGTGATAGTTGTTCCCACAAGGTTTCCATTATAACATTCCATATGTTATTTTAATGCAGAGGAAATAGTTTGGGAAGGAAAATAGAACGGTCAAGCATTGTTTTTTGTGTTTCTTGTTGAAAGACAGACACAAAGTTACAGATTTTAGCCTTTTAGTTCTGGAGCCCGTTACATCACTGGGTCAAGCGTTGTGGCTGATCTTCCGGCGTGTGTGTGTTGACCACCATTAGGCCCAGTCTGACCAGGAGCGCTTCCTGCACGACCTCCGGCGGGACGTGCAGAAGCAGGTGGGCTTCGACGCCGTCATGAGGGTCCGCACCAGCACAGGTGAGTAAACCGCCAGCCAGCCAGCCGTCTGTCCATCCTCTCTCTCTCTTTCTGTCTCTCTCTCTCTCTCTCTCGCTCTCTCTCGCTCTCTCTCGCTCTCTCTCGCGCTCTCTCTCTCTCTCTCTCTCTCTCTCTCTCTCTCTCTCTCTCTCTCTCTCTCTCTCTGTCTCGCTCTCGCGCTCTCTCGCCCCCCACCACCACCCTCCAATCCAGCAGTCACCCTTTGTGAACGTTTGGGTAAAAAAAAAAAGTAGAAAAATATCTACATTCTCGACTTAATACAATTATTCAAGAATTATTCATTATTATCCTGACAACGCTGCACACATCCATAAGTTGCCGATGTTGCCATGTTTGGGAATGTATGGTGTTCAGTCCCCTGCCCCTAAAGCTAAGCCACAGCAAGGCAATGCCTCTGACCTTCGTTTCTGATTTGACTTTTAAAAATGATGATGTGAATCAGGAGGCAGGCACACTAAGATCATGGTATTAGTACTCTGGGGATGGACACAGTGATCTAAATGCATGTCTGTGTGGCGAGTCACCTTGGATGAAAGCTTCTGCTTAATTCAATTCTCCTCTATAGCCCCAATAACATTTGACATGATGATCTTAAAGGGATAGTTCGGATTTTAAGACACGAAGTTGTATGGGTTCCCTGTCAGCAACGTAGTGCATCAGCACTGACTTACCCCCGACAGCGTCCTGTGAGCCGAGATCCAGCCGGTTTTTGATCGTTTTTGATGCCGGACTATTTTCTTCAGCAAGTTTCTGGGGTCACGAAAGTAAAGTGTTTTTCTTCTCAAAACCATATGCGTTCAACAGAGTGATATATTTGCACCACAAAAACGTTGTCCAGCTGTCAGTAGCGCGCAGTGATAGGAATCGCGAAAAATAAGTAAGTGATAACGAGGTTTGAATTTTTCCTGGACAACGTTTTTGTGGTGCAAATATATCACTCTGTTGAACGCATATGGTTTTGAGAAGAAAAACACTTTACTTTCGTGACCCCAGAAACTTGCCGGACTACTTTCTTCAGCATCAAAAACGATCTAAAACCGGCTGGATCTCGGCTCACAGGACGCTGTCGGGGGTAAGTCAGTGCTGATGCACTACGTTGCTGACAGGGAATCCATACAACTTCGTGTCTTAAAATCCGAACTATCCCTTTAAAGGCCCCGGTACAGTCCACGCACCCGACTTGTCGTGCGACATGTTGACGTCACGGGGAACGTTGTAACCATGTATACTTGCGCGTGGTAGTCGCGACACAATTTGCAGTATTCTCCTGAACAGAGGCACGGTATCCATTGACGTTAATGGCAGTAGCAACTAGCTAATTTGCTGACATTTCAGACTTAGCTTGCACAACTGAAGGATTAGCCTACCATCTCCTTTATGAGATGAGTTTGTGTAATCTCCCTAAATGGAAAGAGATTTTTTTTTTAGGTCTAGCAGATATCCTTTGGTTGAAAATAAATCTCTTCCTTACCTTTTGTTGGAATGCTTATGTGCCTCGGTCCTAGTCATTTCCCCCTAATTCCTCCAGTTGCAACTCTCACTGGTAACTTCGTTAACTTATCCAACGTAGTTCACGACTGTAAACAAATGAGTCATCCAAACGGCAACTCTCGCTGCAGCCTAGCCAAGTTAACTTCCCACTTCTCAAACTTAGGCTACTATTATTCAAACTTCATGACTACAGTCGTTTTAAAAATGAATGGGCTTATTTAAGATGTTGGATAGGCTATATGATAATGCCTGAATGTGGTTTATGTGGTTGATGACTGTAGAAGGACACTGGCTCCGTGAGCTTGGCTTCAATCTCTTCCTAGTTGTCGTGCGAGGTTGGCGCGCGCGGTTGATAAAAAATGTTCGGTGTCCGACAGGTCGGCGCGCGGCTGAAATGTGGCTTGCGACACAGGAAATCACGTCATTTTGACGTCACATTGTCGCGCGACAGGTCGGGTGCGTCGAGTATACTTCTAGCATTAGGCGCTTGACCGACCCTACTGCCTGAAAACCATTAGAGAAAAGCATCATTTTTAACTGGAAGAACCTCTTAAACAGCCTCCTGTTCCATGTCATGAGTTTATAATGTGAAAACCATACCACTCATTCACCTGCTCCCAGCAAAAGAAAGGCTGGTTCAGCCACTGGAGCTTCAAAGGCAGGGGGACTCCTGCACCTAGTGCTGTCTGCCAGGGGGACTCCTGTACCTAGTGCTGTCTGCCAGGGCAGAATGGTCTCCTACTGTATACCCGCTGTTGCGTAATCCACACTGTGGCTTAGCTTGTGACCCAGTCCCTTTGTGGATTAAATGCTACATGTAATGCTATTTGAATAAGCCTGGATTTAAAGGTCCCATATGCAAACTCTCTCTCTCTTATATATATACACACACACACACACACACACACACACACATACATACACACACACACACACACACACACACACATGCAGGGTAGGTCTGTCTAAGCATGTATAGTTTGGAGCTTGGGGACTTAAGTTTGACCTTGTCTTATGATATATGCTGTATGCTTGACACGGGTGCAGATCCCTGATGATTGCATGTGTGCAGTCATGAATATGTTCGTCAAAGGAGGAGATCTGTTTCAGGAAGTTCTCTGATGTGAATGTGTGCCTGGGAGGTGTGTGTGGGGGGGGGGGGGGGGGGGGTTGGTAGTTTCTGCTGAAAACATAATTAGTTATGTTTCGCACACGTTCTGTTCAGTCATCCCCTCAAAATTGCACATATTCACCAGTTTTACGAGATAAGCCCCGCCATAGCCAGCAAAACAAGCCCACTGACAGTTGAATGAATCTGGTTTTGTTGATGCTTTATTGGCAAATTGAAACATCACCGGACATTTTCGAATAACGATTAGATTAGTGAACGTGACGACGAGTGCGATGGATGATGTTTGACCTCTGACCTCTGGTGCGTCTCACGTTTCTCAGGCATCAGGGCGACGGACTTCTTCGGCTCCTTCTACATGAGCAACACCACCGACGTGGAGCTGGCCGGCCTCGACTGCGACAAGACCATCACCGTGGAGATCAGGCACGACGACAAGCTCAATGAGGAAACGGGGGCCATGCTGCAGGTGTGTGTGTGTGTGTGTGTTTGCGTGTGTGTGCACGTGTTTGCTGTTGCACATTTAATGTGCTGGTTTTTGCGTGTGCCCTTGCGGCTGTGTGAGTGTGAACCTGCAGGAGAGAGGAGGGAGTTATAGCCTTTCAGAAAAGCGTGTGTGTGTGTGTGTGTGAGAGAGAGAGAGTCAGAATTGCAAATAGGGATTAAAAGTGAGGAATCATATAGGACTGTCACCATAGCAGTTTTTTGCTTTAAGCTCTTTCTGCTGCAGTGAGCCCTGTTTCTGCTGACTCCTGCCTCTTAAGTCCTGAGGAATCTGACCTGTGTGTGTGTGGTATTCAACCAGCAATTTGGGTTTTAAGAGTGTGTGCTTGCAAACACACACATGCTAGATGTTGAGAAGTTGGCGTCGAGGGGTTGACTTCCTGTCTCCTTCGTATGATCCTCTATGAGCGAGTTTGTTACCACATGTGCTGTTCTTATGAATGTAGGTTTACTTTGCGTCTTCATTACTGAGTGTGTGTGTGTTTTATAATGTTTTTTTTATCCACGCTGACCAAGGTGTGTGTGTGTGTGTGTCCGGGTCCGGTCTTGTGTCCAGTGTGCGGTGCTGTACCCCAGCTACAGTGTGTGTGTGTGTTTGTGTTTTTATAATGTTTGTTTTTATAATGTTTGTTTTATCCACGCTGACCTGTGTGTGTGTGGTCTCCTCCTGCCCAGTGTGCAGTCCTGTACACCAACTACAGTGTGTGTGTGTTTTAGAATGTTAGTTTTATCCATGCTGACCGAGGTGTGTGTGTGTGTGTGTGTGTGTGTGTGTGTGGTCTCCTCCTCTCCAGTGTGCGGTCCTGTACACCAGCTGCAGTGGTCAGCGGCGGCTGCGGGTCCACAACATGGGCGTCAACTGCTGCATGCAACTGGCCGACCTCTACCGGAACTGCGAGACCGACACAATCATCAACTTCTTCGCCAAGTATGGTGAGTACACACACACACACACACACACACACACACGCAGGCAGTCAGTCATGTGTTGTCACTGCTTGTTATGCCATTTTTAAGTCCCTGTGAAGACTTAAACCTGAAAGATATCAACTTACAATGTCTTACTGATTGAGTAATGTGTGTGTGTGTGTGTGCGTGTGTTTGTCCAGCATACCGAAGCGTGCTCACAAACCCCACCAAGAACGTGCGGGACAGTCTGGTGAACCAGTGTGCTCAGATCCTGGCCTGCTACCGCAAGAACTGCGCCAGCCCCTCCTCTGCTGGACAGGTGAATCCTCACACACACAAAATAACACACACACACACACACACACACACACACACACACACACACACACACACACACACACACACACACACTCAGCTGTTGAGAGGAGAACATGTTGACACACTAGCAGACTCACACAGTAACTCGCCAGACTTACTCACACATTATTTGAATAGCCAGTTACACACACACACACACAGCCACTGCCATGGCTCTATGGAGCGCTCACCTCTGCTGCCACCTACAGGACATTAAGGCCACACTCAACACAGGCGCACACACAAACGCTAACTGACACTCGGTCACTCTTCCTTTAACTAACTTTTACTCCCTCTCTACCTCTCTCTCTCTCTCCCCCTCTTTCTCCCTCCCTCTCTCTCTCCCCCTCTTCCCTCCTGTGTCTCCCTTTCTCTCTCTCCCTCTCTCCCCCCCTCTCCCCTGTGTGTGTGTAGTTGATCCTGCCGGAGTGTATGAAGCTGCTGCCGGTGTACCTGAACTGCGTGCTGAAGAGTGACGTGCTGCACCCCGCGGCCGACACCTCTCTGGACGACCGCGCCTACCTGCGCCAGCTGCTCAGCTGCATGGACGTCGCCGAGAGCCACATCTTCTTCTACCCGCGCCTGCTGCCGCTGGTGAGACACACACACACACACACACACACACACACACACACACACACACACACACACACACACACACACACGAGAGCCACATCTTCTTCTACCCGCGCCTGCTGCCGCTGGTGAGACCACACACACACACACACACACACACACACACACACACACACACACACACACACACACACACACACACACACACACACACACACACACACACACACACACACACACACACAAGAGCCACATCTTCTTCTACCCGCGCCTGCTGCCGCTGGTGAGACCACACACACACACACACACACACACACACACACACACACGAGAGCCACATCTTCTTCTACCCGCGCCTGCTGCCGCTGGTGAGACCACACACACACACACACACACACACACACACACACACACACACACACACACACACACGAGAGCCACATCTTCTTCTACCCGCGCCTGCTGCCGCTGGTGAGACCACACACACACACACACACACACACACACACACACACACACACACACACACACACACACACACACACACACACACACGAGAGCCACATCTTCTTCTACCCGCGCCTGCTGCCGCTGGTGAGACCACACACACACACACACACACACACACACACACACACACACACACACACACACGAGAGCCACATCTTCTTCTACCCGCGCCTGCTGCCGCTGGTGAGACCACACACACACACACACACACACACACACACACACACACACGAGAGCCACATCTTCTTCTACCCGCGCCTGCTGCCGCTGGTGAGACACACACACACACACACACACACACACACACACACACGAGAGCTATGTCATGGGAAGTCAGGGAATTATTTTTGAGGCAATATCCTTGAATATCAGGGAATTTTGTTGTAGCAGTTTAAAGTGTACTTGCCAAAAACAAAACACTTGATCTTACAAAAACTTGATTGCTACACGACAACTCGTGGTCGGTATATTGTACCGTTCATTATAAAGTAGGTCATGGAAATTCCGCTTTTTTTTTGTTCGAGGAAAAGGTTTGTGTTTCGCGTGTTATGGTTATAGTTATTTAGCAGACGCCTTTGTCCAAAGCGTCTGACACCGCTATGGCAGTATGTCAACATGTGCATCTGTGCAGTTGTGCAGTTGAAAACTGCTGACTCACTGAACGGTGTACATCTGCCTTATACTCTGTAGTGGAGGTCTCGGCCATCTGAGAGCAGAGAACTCTTCTCTGTTCCTTTCCCCTTTTTAATGTCCACTTATTTTCTCCCCCTCTAATGCACCAGTTTTAGACAAAGCCTCCTTACTGTGGTTCTGAGGGTGTGTGTGTGTGTGTGTGTGTTTATTAAAGTAAACACACACACACACACACACACACACACACACACACACACACACACACACACACACAGAGAGAGAGAGAGTGTGAGCCCACCCTATCTGGACATCCCTGATGCTCCCATCTCCACTGGTACTCAACATGTGAAGTGGCACCTCTGTGTCCTTCTTGGCACTCTGTCTGTCACCTTGTCCCTTCCCTCCCTCTCTTTCACTCTCTCTCTCTTTCTCTCACGCTCTCTCTCTCTCTCTCTTTCTCTCATATTCTCTCTCACTATCTCTTTCTCTCAAGCTATCCCCTCTCTCTCTAATGCTCTCTCTCTTTCTCTCATGCTGTATCTCTCTCTCTCTCTCTCTCATGCACTCTCTTTCCTTTTTTCCTCACTCCTGACACCTCACTGTCTCACACCTCTGTCCTTTCTTTCCTTCTGGTCATCCTCGTCTTTCTTCTCTTGACCCCTGTTTCCTGTTCTCCTCCTCTTCTCAACGCTTTCTTCTCCTGCTGTTTCTCATGTCGCTCTCTCTCTCTCTCTCTCTCATTTCTCACCTCTTCGTTCTTCCTTTTCAGTCCTTTGTCGCTCATGTCTGCGTGACTCTGGTTTTCACTTTCCACACGTTTTGTTTGTTTTTCTGTTTTCTCTTTCTGCCACTACATCTCTACTATCGCACTTAATTGAGTAGTATTTTGCTTTGGCTTTTTTTAAGTTCAATTCAATTCTTTTTTTTTTTTTTCAGGGAGGATTGTGTCGACAAAGTATAACACACAGAACCATGAACCAAACCATTTGTTCTAAGGCCCAATTATACTTCTATGGATGTGGTTTGTGCGTCCTGTTCGAACAGCCTTACTGTGTTGCAACTAAATTTGGTGGCCATACGGGTGTTGCGTATTGTCTATGTGAAAGTGGATGTTTTGCAACGCTGATCCAGTGGTTAGGAGATGCGCACACAGATACGTGCAACTCTAGAGTATAGCCGTATGCCGCAACTGCATGACTGTACAGCATAGCCGTATGCTGCACCTGTATAACCGTACAGCATTAGCCGTATGCCATGTGCAGCAGAGTCCTCGTTGCTTTAGTGTTCTCCGTTGACCAGAGCCTGACCGTTTGTTCCTCCTCTCCTCTCCTCTCCTCTCCTCTCCTCTCCTCTCCTCCCTGTGCAGCACAAGATGGACGTGGACAGCGACGCGTTGCCGGTGGCCATCCGGGACTCGGAGGAGCGGCTGTCCAAGGGGGGGCTGTACCTGCTGGAGACGGGCCTGAACCTCTTCCTCTGGGTCGGCGCCAGCGCCCAGCAGGAGCTGCTGCAGAACGTCTTCGGCACGCCCGCCTTCGGACAGATCGACCCCAGCATGGTGAGCTGCCGCCGCTGTTGCTGTCTCCGTTTTAAAATCGACCTTAATGCGTCTTTCTGATTTGGGGCGGTGGATCTTCTCACCTTTCATTTCAAGGATGTCTTGTCATTTTTCCGTTTTAAAATTGACCTGAAAATTTTTTTTTTCTGATTTAAAATAGTGGATCCTCTCAAGTTTCATTTCAAGGATTTTGATTGTTACGTGTAGGAACGAGGTGTAGTACTCCAGTCCTTGTTATTGTTGAGCAAAGATATATTAATACATTAAGTCACCTTATATAAACTCTTCTATGATCTTGTTCACTTCACCGCCACCATTCCCCTTCTGTTATCTCGGTCACCTTGACGTTCGTTAGCTTTGCTCTATCGTTGATTTCTCGCTAACTCTCGTCTCATTCATGTTGTCCTTGGTGTCCTCGTGCTCATGTGTTTGGTTTCGCCCGCTGCAGACATGCTTGCCGGAGTTGGATAATCCTTTCTCAAAGAAGCTGCGAGACATCATCGCCTCCTTCAGAGCACAGAGGTCACGGTATATGAAGGTGAGTGCCTGCCTCTTTCTTCTCTTCCCTGGTCCCCCTTCTTTCTTTCTATCTTCCACTCTATCTGATTTTTGTTCTTTCTCCCTCTCATCCTGTGCCTGCCTCTTCTCTCTTCTTTTCTCTTCTGTGTTCCCCCCTTTTTTCTTTCTGTCTTCCATTCTATCTGATGTTTGTTCTTTTGTTCATTTTACCTATGTCCTTTTCCTCTTCCTGCTTCCTGCAAGAGAAAGAGAGAGAGAATAAGTCTGTGGAATTAATTAACATGAATGCCTGTTTTAGAAGCTGCCTCCATGATACGTGTACTTCAGTTTGAACAACGTTGCGTCGTGTCCGACTCTGTTGTGTTGTGTCTAACCGTGTTGCGTTGCGTGCTCTTGTGTCCATCCGCAGCTGATCGTGGTGAAGCAAGACGACAAGCTTGAGCTCATCTTCAAGCATTTCCTGGTGGAGGACAAGAACAACAGCGGCGGGGCCTCCTACGTGGACTTCCTCTGCCACATGCACAAGGAGATCCGGCAGCTGCTCAGCTAGGACCGCCCCCTCCATCTCCTCAGATCCCTCCCCTTCCACTTCCTGTCCACGCCCCCCCCCCCCCCCCCCTCCCCTCATCCCCCCCCCCCCCTCCCACTCCTCTCCCTCCAGATCCCACTCTCATACTCTTTTATCCGAGAAGCGCTTTATCTTTTTATTTTGAAATAATAAAACTAAACTTCTCCCTCCTCCTCCTCCTCCTCCTCCAATCATCACCATCGTCATCATCAACATCCGCACACCTCCATGCTCTGGCTCTATCTCTGAACACTGGCGCCTGGAAGGTGTTGATCCAGAGCTGCTGGACTTCTGGTGGACTGGGGGAACGAAGTGGCACGGCCAGACTCCGACACCTGTCTCTGTTGGGTTTTAGTCTCTAACTCTCGCTTTGGGCCAGGCACTTCATTTTCTTCGATCCTTTGGGGAGTTTTGTGTGTGTGTGTGTGTGCGTGTGTGTGTTTGTGTGTGGATGAGTGCTTGCGAGTGTCTTGAGAGTATGTATGCGTGGACTGCCTGTTTATTAATGGGTTTGTTGATTTGAATAAATTGCATGGATGGGTGGATGGAGGACC
This sequence comes from Sardina pilchardus, assembly GCF_963854185.1. Taxonomy (NCBI): domain Eukaryota; kingdom Metazoa; phylum Chordata; class Actinopteri; order Clupeiformes; family Clupeidae; genus Sardina; species Sardina pilchardus. Next base: position 16,388,073 of record NC_085015.1, read on the forward strand.
AGTCCTTTACTACAGCAGATGATGCAGGATTCCCTCTCTCGGCCTCAGTATGAAGTTCAACTACACAGCAACATGTCAGTCAGCATAGGTAAAGGAAATAATCTAAGTGGTGTGTGTGTGTGTGTGTGTGTGTGTGTGTGTGAGAGAGAGAGAGAGACTGAGAGATGTTAGACGAATTGGAAGTAGAAGGGTGATTTTTGTTTTGAAAGCTTCGTAATCATTGATGTTGATTGTATCGGGTGTTCTGTGAGTAACACTAGCACTGAACCTCTGGTTGCCGGGGGGGGAGGAAAAATGACAAAATAAACAAACAAATAAACAAACAAACAAACAAACAAAGGAGAACTCACTGGAAGTTCACGTAAGACGCTCCTAAACCAAAAGTCCTCAGACGACTTCCCAATCAAAACCAAATGCTCCACCACCCCAGCAGATGGAGACGATGGAGAGAGAGTGAGATGGTAACACGCTCATCTTGCCTTTTGTTTATTTATTGAGTTTGTTTATTTGTTTGTTTTCTTCACCCCCGTCATCCAGAGGATTCCCTTTTCCCGTTTTGGCTGCCACTTTTCTTTCTGTTTCTCCTTTTTTTCGATCCGTTTTTGTCTCTTTTCCTGTCGTTCTCAGCGTATGGCCTTATTCACCCGTTCTTTTCCTTTCTCCTGGTTTGTTGTTTCATGCCCACACTTTTTTTTTTTAATTATTCTGTTTTTTGTCATCGTCATTCTTTTGTGTGTGTGTGTGTGTGTGTGTGTGTGTGTGTGTGTGTGTGTGTGTGTGTGTGTGTGTGTGTGTGTGTGTGTGTGTGTGTGTGTGTGTGTGTGTGTGTGTGTGTGTGTGTGTGTGTGTGTGTGTTGTTTATTTGTTATCGTCCACTGTAACAGTTTGTATGTTTTTAAAAATGTGTGGAAATCAAAATGTGACTAATAGGCAATATGGGAACCAGAGTAATATTTTTTTTTTCTTTTTGCATTTGTCCATGTAATCTATCCCCTGTTAAAAAAAACAAAAGCAAAAAAAAAAAAAGCAAACATGTCTGGTTTTCATGAAGTGATCGACAGGAAGACTCGGCTACACACAGAATATCACACACACATCTAAACAGTCTATGCATTTTCCTACTAGAGGAGGGCTTAACAGGGGAGCTGTGTACGCATATTATTGTGATTACTATACTTATTAATCTTGAATTTTACCATAATATCATCAGAGGCGGCCCTTCTCCTCTCCTCTCCTCCAGGGGAGTCTAATGGGAGAGATAGATGCACATTTTAGTGTGTGCCCTAACTCACACACGCATACACACACACTTGCTTGTGTTCTGATAAATTATGTTGGATTCTCCATTTTGAGGAGAAACAATTAGGTTTGAGATGAAGGCCCCCAGAGGAGTAGCAGGAGGAAGTCTTAGAGATGTGAGTCTCTCAAATGAACCCTGGGAATTGTAGTTTATATATGAACAATATAATGAAGAAGGTCCCTTGGCCTGCTGGGATTTGTAGTTCAGTAGAGGGGTGTGCTTGGATCAGTCAAACACCCCCTCTCCCCAGTCCTACTCTCTTCCACCAAACTGTAATACCCTAATGGCTGTTAACCTTCCTTTTTTAATTTCCAATTTATTTTAGTTTGTGGTCCTACTCCCATCCCTTCTGCAGATCTTTGCTTCAAACGTCCTGATCTTTTGTATCGCTGACTGAAATCTGTTTTTCCTTTCTTTTTTCTTTTTTCCCTTTTTTTCTTTTTCTTTTTTTAAAAAAAAACAACAAAAATCTGGTTTGAAGGTTTGTGATTCTGTGGGGTTGCATCTCTCTGGCCTCTCGTCAATTAGAATCGAGCCGTTCTCTTGTGATACGCATGGCGATGATGATGAAGATGATGGTGGTGGTATGGTGCAATGTGGGTGGGGTAGGGGGTGTAAGAGTGCAGTATTTACAGCGATTGATTTCTTCTTTTGGGAGGGGAGGGGAGGGGAGGGGAGGGGGGTGAAAGGATTTAAGAGAACGCAGAAGAATTGTGACCAGATAAACGATTCAGACACTGAAATACCTTTGTCATTGACATTTATTTACATGTACAGAATTAAAACAAAATCACATTTTAAACACAACGCCCCAGCCCGTGTGGTTTGTTTGATATGTGTGGTGTCAGTGATGCAGGGGGAACTCATGCCCATAAACCCTCTTACTGTAGCACGCAATTGTGTGTGTGTGTGTGTGTGTGTGAGAGAGTGAGAGTGAGAGAGTGCGTTTGTGTGTGAGGGAGAAGATGCAAATCCTTGTGAATTTCGACAATTGAAATGAGGGATTAATCTCTGATGACTGAGATTGTATTTTTCTTTTCTTTTTTTTTTGATTAATATAATTCTAAATTTCTTTTTCTAAACATTTTTTTTGTTGTTTCTTTTTTTTTTCTTCCTTGTGTGGGTGTGTTTTTCCATAACCTTATTATTAATCTCAGTTGAGTTGTTTACAATCTACCCCCCACCCCATTCTGTGATTTCTGAATGTAGCCTCACGATTATGTTTTTGTTTTACTCCACGCTGTCTTGTCCCTGCCCCTCTTGAGTTGCAAACAAACAACGTAAATAAATGAAATAAATAAATAAACAAACATATATTTACCCATCGGCTCCTGCGCCTTTTCCCAATCACAAGACAGGCTGTAGCCTCCTGTAGGCTATAGGCTGAAAAACAGAGTCACACTTTTGGGCGCCCAGTATGGACTAGGAAGAGTATAGGCCTGGCTGACCTACTATACTCTTACAAAAAGAGTGCTATATAGAACCAAAAATGGTTCTATTGCATGCTTCATATGGTACCCCTAAATGGTTCTTTCAACCATTTTGAGGGATTCATCAAGGGAACTGATGGAAGTGATGGTTCTATATACCCCTTTTTTTAACCTTTAAAAGGGTGGGTTTTAAACATTCTAACACAAGATTCCATTCCGCAACAATTCAAGGTTCTAAAATTCTATGTACAATTCAATGAACCCAGATATTCTTTAGAATGTTAATTTTCCAACATTCCAAACACACCAGTGTGACGGTACAGAGTGTAGTTGAGCGTCCTCCAGTCACAGGGAAATCCCGAGGAGAGCGAGGAGAGGAGAATATTCATGCTCAATCTCCTACTAATTCCAAATGTTAAACAGGAAGCTTATTTCCTGACTAACGTGATTATACATAATGGGCCTGTCCTCCTAAATGCCTACCCAGATAAAGCATCCGACTCAGATCCAATCCTTGACAAAGCCCCAGATAAAAGTCAAAACATGAAAATAGTCATGAATATCTCCAGTTTCTCGGTTAAAACATCTTGCTTCTGTGATTTGCAAAATGTCCACACAGAGCCACAGTAAATCTGGGTTGCTTTATTGTTATGGAGATGAATGGAGTCGCTCAGAAATTCAAAGTGGTTTGAGTTTTGCCAAGCGGAGAACAAGCATTGTTCGGAGATGGTTTTAGGTGTGTGTGACAGAGAAAGAGTGTGAGTGTGTGTGTGTGTGTGTGTGTGTGTGTCCTGTTGCTACCCGCCTCTCTGGCTGAGTTTAACCGCATCTGGCAGACGCGGCCAGGCCGGGTCAGTGGGATCGCTGCCGAGTAATCCCCTCTCTCACCAATTCACCTCAGATAGCTCGGCTCCGACGCGTCCTTAGCGTTCCACGACCGTTACGTAAGGCGGTTTATCGCTTGAGCCTAGACGGGTTATTTTCAAGGCCCCCCCTCTGACTCTAGTGTGGAGCTGTTTTCCAGTAAGCCACTACAGCAAATACTTGAAAAAATAACAATATATAATATATATATATAATATATTTATTTTCTATATATGTATACAAAATCAATATATTATAGCCTATTTATACCACTGCTTGGTCAAATTTCCTATTGTGATGCGCTGTTTGGAACGTGCATTATTTTTCTATATACCGCACGGCTATGAAGTAGTTCCCTACTTTTGGGCTTATTACACTTGAATATTAATTCGCCAATGTCAATGTAACGGTAAAAACAACAACGTTGTATCTAAGACAGCGGCAATATAAACGAAAGTGATAGTAGCAGTGGTATAAGCGGGATAATCAACTCCGCGCCGTGCGTTTATCGGAAAATAATGCACTTATCGAAGTGTAAAGTCCCCTCCGCCTGCGGCGTCGGGTCCTTATTACCACTTCGAACGTGCATTATTTTCCTATAAACGCACGGCGCGTCGTTGATTATCCCTTACATATATTACAATTTTACTATATATATACAGTGCCTATAGAAAGTCATCATACCCTTTTGAAATAGTTACTTTTTTTGTCTTACAGCCTGAAATCAAAACCCATTTTAAAAAAAATCTTTTCCAGTTTTATTAACAAATTTAGCTGTACAACATCAAAATAATGAAAAAAAAGTCAGCAGTTCTGAAAATTAATAAAAAATTAAAAACTAGAATAACAGGGTTGGAAAAGTCATCATACCCCTGACTTAATACTTTGTAAAGCTTCCTTTTGCTTTCATTACAGCCATCAATCTGTTTGGATATGTCTCTATTATAGCTTGGCACACCTAGATAGGGGAATATTTGCCCAATTTTCCGTGCAGAAATGTTAAAATTTAGTCAAATTCTGTAGGGAATGGCGATGGACAGCTCTCTTCAAGTCAATCCACAGATTTTCTATAGGATTTAAGTCAGGGCTCTGACTTTGCCACTCAAGGATATTCACCATCCTATCCTTAGGCCACTGCTTTGTTCTTTTGGCAGTATGTTTAGGATTATTGTCGTGTTGGAAGGCGAATGACCTCCCCATCCTCAGCTGTCTAGGAGAGGGACGCAGGTTTTCCTCAAGAATTTGGGTGTACTTGGCAGCATCCATTTTCCCTTCTATCCTGACCAGTTGCCCAGTCCCTGCTGTAGAGAAACATCCCCAAAACATAATGTTGCCCCCACCATGCTTCACAGTAGGTATGGTGTGTTTTGGGTGTGTTTGGGTGTGTATACTGTGTTTGGTTAGCGCCTGGAGCTCAGTCCAAAAACTTCAATCTTAGTCTCCAAAAAGTTCGATCTTAGTCTCATCTGACCATAAAAGCTTTTTCCACATGGTAGCAGAATATTCCAGATGTGTTTTTGCACTGAACTCCAAGCGCAATGTTTGGCGAAAACCAACACAGTACACCACCCAAAACACACCATACCTAGTGTGAAGCATGGTGGGGGCAACATTATGTTGTGGGGATGTTTCTTTTCAGCGGAAACTGGGCAATTGGTCAGGATAGAAGGGAAAGTGGATGCTGCCAAGTACACCCACATTCTTAAGGAAAACCTGCGTCCCTCTCCTAGACAGCTGAGGATGGGGAGGTCATTCGCCTTCCAACACGACAATAATCCTAAACATATACTGCCAAAAGAACAAAGCAGTGGCCTAAGGATAGGATGGTGAATATCCTTAAGTGGCAAAGTCAGAGCCCTGACTTAAATCCTATAGAAAATCTGTGGATTGACTTGAAGAGAACAGTCCATCGCCATTCCCTACAGAATTTGACTAAATTTTAACATTTCTGCACGGAAAATTGGGCAAATATTCCCCTATCTAGGTGTGCAAAGCTATAATAGAGACATATCCAAACAGATTGATGGCTGTAATGAAAGCAAAAGGAAGCTTTACAAAGTATTAAGTCAGGGGTATGATGACTTTTCCAACCCTGTTATTCTAGTTTTTAATTTTTTATTAATTTTCAGAACTGTTTACTTTTTTTTCATTATTTTGATGTTGTACAGCTAAATTTGTTAATAAAACTGGAAAAGATCTTTTTTTAAATGGGTTTTGATTTCAGGCTGTAAGACAAAAAAAGTAACTATTTCAAAAGGGTATGATGACTTTCTATAGGCACTGTATATATATTTCAGATTCAGCCTTACAGGTTACACTGCACAACCTTGGCCTTAATCTCTGGTGGCTAAAATCTGGATTCTAGTAGACTTGCTCCTTCCTCTCTCATCCAATAGACTAACTTGCCTGTTTATGTGAGATGTGGATTTTTGCATTCACTCTGCTTTATTAAATGCTAGGCCTTCTGTGCATCGAGTCTTTGCAGGAGGGTTAAAAGGACACTTCACCGATTAGCATTTAGCTTTGTATCTTTAAAAAACCAGTCATGTTTTTGAATGGTCGTGCATCATTCCCTCAGTTTGCCTTGAGATGGGAGAAATATGGATTTCAATGGTGGACTTCCTGCTTTCAATGATGTAAAAATCATCATTTTACATCATTGAAAGCAGGAAGTCCTATTCATGGGTTTCATTCAAATCCGTATTTCTCCCATCTCAAGGCAAACTAAAGATACAAAGCTTAACGCTAATCGGTGAAGTGTCCCTTTAAGCATACATACAGTAGACAACCTATTGGGCCATCAGGGCAAATCTATACATTACCATCTATAGATATACAGTAGAGGGGCTCAAGACACAGTCAACATTATTTTAATGCTATTTCAATGTTGCAGTAGGCTTGGTGATGTGGAGTGGCCCGTAGTGTGCCGTCTCAATTCTGGCGGCCCTGTCACATTAAGCTTCTGACATTTCAACTGAGCTGTGTGTGTCTGAGAGACATATTGTGTGTGTGTGTGTGTGTGTGTGTGTGTGTGTGTGTGTGTGTGTGTGTGTGTGTGTGTGTGTGTGTGTGTGTGTGTGTGTGTGTGTGTGTGTGTGTGTGTGTGTGTGTGTGTTGTAAGTGTATGTATGTGTGTGTGTAAGAGTGTGTGTATTTGAGAGAGACTGTGTGTGTGTGTGTGTGTGTGTGTGTGTGTGTGTGTGTGTATGGGGCTGGCATCTCTTTTTTTCACTGTTTTGTGCACTGTCAGGGCCCAAGAGCATTTGTACTTGCTAGTGTGAGAGGGTTCTCTCTTTCTCTATCCCTCTCTCTCTTTCTCTCTCTCTCTATCCCTCTCTCCGGAGGGGGGGTGGGTGGGGGGTGTTGATTAAATGAGACACCTCTGCGAGGCCGCAGGAAATTGTCAGCTGCTCGCAACCCATTGTTTCCTCATCTGTGACAAACACACAAACACACACACACACACACACACACACACACACACACCTCCAAACCTCCACAGGGTTGTGCCCTTTGTTAACACGATTCCTAATCTAGGCAGAGCGCTCAGGGATCTCACCTGGAGGAGGGAAGAGACAGACAGAGAGAGAGAGAGAGAGAGAAAGACTGTCGCTTTGGCAACGCTGTGACAAACAGTCATGCTAATAAAGCCAGAGACACTTATATATGATGAATTTGAATTTGAAAGACATACAGACAGAGAAAGAGACAGAAGGACAAAGAGAGAGAAAGACAGACAGAGAGAGAGACGAAAGACAGATAGAGGGGCATGGAAAAAGATTAAAAACATCATAGGAGTGCATATTAGTCTACCCAGGAATACACACCTGTGGAACAATCCATCCATCACTATTCAAAGTGAAAAACTGGAATGGCAATCATGGATTCAGGGAGGTATATGTATGGTTTCAGATATTATATTCCAAAACAAGATCCTGACTTTTGAACAGCTCAGAAATGAATTTAACTTAACATATAATGAAACATTTAGATATTTACAACTGAAAAACTGGCTATTACAGAATGTTGAGCTTAATTATAAGGCTGAACTAATAACAGTAGAGAAGATTTTTATGAATACTGGAGTGAAAAAGAAACTAATTGGTAATGTTTATAAATGTTTGATTGAGGCACAGGTGGGTAGCTACTCATTAAGTAAAATATATGAAGCTTGGAATAAAGACCTTAATATCACAGATACCCATATAAAATGGAAGAAAAGCCTAAACCTAACCAATAAGGTCACCACCAACGAAAACCTACGGCTTATCCAATTTAAACTTATGACAAGAACTTACTACACAAAATCTAAAATACATAAGTTTGACCCATCCTCTTCTGCTCTGTGTGTAAAATGTGGTTCTCATGAGGAAACTCTTATACATGCTTTCTGGGATTGTGAAAAAATTAAACCGGGTTGGCTGGAAATTCAAACGTTTTTGAACGACACCTGCAAAATTGAAGTTAACATCAGCACAGTGTATTTTGCAGAGAACAGAGAATCTGAAGTATCCCATAGGATGGCAGATTCTATTTTCCTCCTTGGTATATAAAAAAATAATTTTAAAATGTTGGAAAGATATACAGGCCCCTTCCATGCAGACATGGAAGGGATTGATGAAATATTATTTAAATATAGAAAAAGCAATTTGTGAGGACAGAAATAAAAAAGAACAATTTAATAGGGTATGGCAGGACATACAGTGGCTATAGTAAGTATTCATACCCATGCTGAAGTTGACTAAAAAGAGGAATATAAAATCATCTTTTGAGAATTGATTGTAATGCCTTAATTCAAAAAATGAGTAAAAATCAAACCGCTAAGGACACTAATTTTCTTTGTGATTGAAGAATGTATCGTAAATAGATAAATGTTCTTCCTTAAATACAGGGAGCATAAGTAATTGACCCCTATGTTAAATTCCCATAGGAGCAGGAGGATTTTTAATATGTTTTTATTTTTAAAGGCCAGCTATTTCATGGATCCAGGATATTATGCATCCTGATAAAGTTCCCTTGGCCTTTGGAATTAAAATAGCCCCACATCATCACATACCCTTCACCATAGCTAGAGACTGGCATGGTGCTTTTTCCAGTTAGCCTATTAGCCTGTTTGATTTGCATTGAGCTCAATGAGCATCAAACAGGCTAATAGGCTAACTGGAAAAAGCACCATGCCAATCTCTAGCTATGGTGAAGGGTATGTGATGATGTGGGGCTATTTTAATTCCAAAGGCCAAGGGAACTTTATCAGGATGCATAATATCCTGGATCCATGAAATAGCTGGCCTTTAAAAATAAAAACATATAAAAAAATCCTCCTGCTCCTATGGGAATTTAACATAGGGGTCAATTACTTATGCTCCCTGTATTTAAGGAAGAACATTTATCTATTTACGATACATTCTTCAATCACAAAGAAAATTAGTGTCCTTAGCGGTTTGATTTTTACTCATTTTTTGAATTAAGGCATTACAATCAATTCTCAAAAGATGATTTTATATTCCTCTTTTTAGTCAACTTTAGCATGGGTATGAATACTTACTATAGCCACTGTATATGACTCTTTATAATCAAA